>NC_084648.1:2801500-3115500 GCF_019802595.1 Syngnathoides biaculeatus | reverse complement strand
TGATGTCCTGGGGGGGACAGACTTGGAGAAGCTCTCGTTGCTTTGCAAAACCAGACCTGAGAGATGAAGTGAAATCCCCTTTCTGAGACCAGGCCATAGGGGATTTTGTGGATTGGGAGAATGTGCTTCTCCAGACAAAAGGGAAATTTGGAAAGGGGAATGAAGTCAGCTGTGTTGGAAAATCAGACAACCACATTGAGAATGACAGAGTTACAGGGACCAAGGGTGGGATGGGCAAAAGATGCAGCAGACCAGCTGTAGCACCATAAGATATATTGCGAGCACAGACCAAGTAGGGACAGATGAATCCTGGTTGTAATATGTCCCTTTTTTGGTCATGGATGCCCAAACCTCCAAGCAATCAGAAATTGAGTATGTCTGAATCCTGGATGACATACTACTCTCGATCCGTGTCCCCAATTGTTACATCTCTGGTCTATAATCTACAGGAATAAACACCGTGTCATTCGGACACCACACAGACACTTGAGCGTTTCTTGCAGTGTCCAGACACTCTTTTTCCACATCCCACTGGGACGGGCCAACAATTGGGGCCACAGCTACGATTGTCACTGAAGTAAATACATCAGTTAAAGGACAGTAAAATTAAGATAGGGCATCTGATTTGACAATCTTGGACTCAGGTCTGTATGTGATGTGGAAATTGAAAAGGCTGAGAAACAGGGCCAAATATGGCTGCCAAGAATTCAGGCTAGGATGGCGAGGTTCTTTTTCTGTTTGTGCTTTGTAAACTATATTTGGTTTACCAGCTGTACTTAAATTGTTTGTGTGTACAAAGTATTTTTGTTGTTTTGAGTTTGGTGTTTTTGTATCGATTGAGATTTTTTTTCAGCTTTTTGTTATCTTCCTCCAGCTGTGGGTCCATCCAACCCTTTTTTTTTGGGTCTTTGTATTGAAATCAAATTTAGTACTCTTTGATTGGTACTTTTATCTATGTTGTTTTAATCTGGATTACTCCACCAATTGGGTGCAATCTTCTAGTGTACAGTTATTTTTTTTCTCCAACGACTGTAGTTGTTGTCTGCTCCATTCTAGTTAAGAGTTTGTGGTTGAATAACACTTGCGCTAACAGTTTCAAATTTTATCTTCTGTGTGGTGGTTTATTCACAGGTTGAAGGTCATTCATGACATCTTGACAAAGCTGCAAAGGGTGCATGACCACGTGAATGCAAGAAAGAAATACTCAATACAAAGTGGTGGGGGAAAAAACATTCATAACTACTATAAGCGCAAAAATAACTAAAAGTGGATGGAGCCACAGTGGAAAGAAGAAAAAACAAACAAGGTAAAAACACTAGCAGAAGGTCACAGAAGTTGCATATCCAGCCATCCATTTTCTTCCCCGCTTATCCTCACTAGGGTGAGAGTACTGGAGTGCTGGAGCCTATCCCAGTTGTCAATGGGCAGGGGGCTGGGTACACCCTGAACTGGTTGCCAGCCAATCGGAGGGCACATTGAGACAGACACACGCACTCACAATCACACTTAGGGGCAATTTTAGAGTGTCCAATTAATGTTGCATGTTTTTAGAATGTGGGAGGAAACCGGAGTGCCCGGAGGAAACCCATGAACATGTAAACTCCACACAGACGGGTCCGGGATTGAACCCGGGACCTCAGAACTGTGAGGCCAACGCGTTACCAACTGATCCACCGTGTCACCGTGCCACACAAAGTTCCATATAAAGAATGAAAAAACACTCAGTAAATAAGTGGAAGATGGAACTAGAAGATGAACAGTTGACAAGGAACAAGTGTGGAAAACCAACCGACTATGATGAAAAGCAATGCAATAATCTGGCATCTTTGTTCTGCAAATAAATACCCAGATTGATTGATGGGTGCGATGGAAGAGGCTGCACCGATCAACTTTCGCCAAGGAGACAGTGTCAACAAAAACAAAATGGCAGAGAAGCAGGACCATGACGCTCATAATACAAATCCAAACAGTGGGCATTTTAAAATTCACATTGTTGGCCTAGTTTTTGCATTGGTCTGTGGGAGGAAACCACACATTTAGCTCAATACACAAATACTGTAATTATGTCTTGGCAGGGGACCTTCTTCTCTTCTAGGTCAAACAAATGCAGAGTGAAACCTTTGTTCACGATTCTTATGTAAGATCAGACTTGAAAATATGGCATTGGTATTGAAATTGCTTTGCAGAGGTTTGTGGGGCAAACTGATGAATCGTCAATGGTCTGCAGATGGCAGTGTTGCACGAATAAGATTGTAAGCGGCTGTATGAACGCTTCTTTTAGTTGATGGAGATACAGTGTAATTTGTTTTCGTATTTGCACCGAGCCCTTTTTTCGCATTAAAAACATATTTTTATCTTTTAATGGAGAGGTTTCTTATTTTCTTTTGGTTTTTACACTAATTTTAGCTGTCATTACACATACTTATACTACTTGGATGACTGCTTGTAACAAAGCACATAAACTAGTGCTATTATATAGGAATCTATGGAATGATGGATTGACTGCTGCAGAGCTGCTGGTCAGGAGTAAACAAGACTGGTGAATGGCGAAGTATGCTGTGTGTGTATGTGTTGGGGGGGAAGGGGGGGGGGGTTGTTTTGTTTCGGTTTTGGTTTTGTGGTGAGACACCTGTTTTGTGTTCCCAAACCGTCTAACTGTGGGATTTGCCTAAACACGTGTGGCTAGGTAATGTTGGTGACCTGATGTGTCCCCAGTACAGGAGTCTTTGTGTGTACGCAACAGGTATCAACCCTGATAACAGAAAAGCTGTGTGTCCGACAAATTGTCCCTTTTTTAGAGGATAGCTCTGTTACCATAGCCTTTTGCGCATAAGGTCATGTTTATACAGTTTAAGGGAGAGTGTAAGATTTGAAAACACATCAGCATTTCTTTGAAAACAGATATTGACATCTGACTCTTCTTTGAGTTCATATTGCATTTATAGATTTGTGTATACAGCCACTTCTAATTTTGTAGTTCACAAAGCTGACTTCAATGAAGTTGACATGGTATTCAATGCAGTTGACATGGAATGCCCTGTGAATGATAATAAATAGTCGTCTCTACCTTCCACCCTAAATACACTCGGATGGGATCAGTTCCCTACCATGATCCTGAGCAAAATAAGGAGGTAGATGTAGAGTATCTGTAAATTAGGAAACAACCAACCAATAACTCAATTAAATTAATGAATAGAGTACACACGCCTGATTTTGGTGCGGCCAGCGTGGGATCGATTCCCGCTCAGTGATGGGTGTAATCCGCCTGTGTACCCGAAGTTAGCCGGGATGGGCTCGAGCACTCCCGCGACCCTTGTGAGGATAAGCGACCCGGAAAAGGGAAAATGGATATGGATTATTATAATTATTTCAATATCATAATACAGCATAATTAGCTGAGGTCCCATAGCTCAGTGGACAGAGCATTGGTTTGGTAAACCAGGGGTTATGAGTTCATATCCCACTGGGGCCTCCACTCCCCGAGAGGAGTTGCGTCAGGAAGGGCATCCGGTGTAAAAACTGTCCCAAACAAATATGAGCGTTCATCTGAGATGTCACGCTGTGGCAACACGTTGAAAGAAGCTTATTTAATACAGCACAATTAACCACCAATGTGCAACCAGTAATGTGATTAGTAGGCCTACTTGGCTCACTATGATGTTTATGTGTGTTGCTTCCAAAATCTTTTATTCTTCAATTCATGCCTTGCTCTAGGGTACAGTGACAATGTTCTGAAAGTGAAGAGACATCATTAGACATCACTCCAATTTTTCTTGAACTTGTGACCTTGCAGCCCCTAAGCCCCCTCACACACAGACACACACACACACACTCTAAAATCAAGGTCCTAAAAATAGAGTTTGGTCACATTTGTGGAGCGAGGCTGAAGATGGTCAACACTCTCCAAATAAAATGAAAGAAGCAGGTTAGAAATGTAATCATCCAATAAAAGCTCCAAAATACATGTTTTCCTGCTTTGAGATTGTTTTGACTGATGAGTGGATAAAAGAGCAGCCCACAGACCTGGAGAAAGTGTCTGTGCTTCAACATGTGTGTCTTTGTGTAATGCTTGCATGCTTCTGTGGACAAATGCAAGTCTGCGCAGCCTTGCTCCGAGGCTCTGGTCAGACAAGTGCATAGCTGTGGTGGGACGCAGGCAAAGAGCCCCTAGACTACAGTGAGTCAACAATGTCTGCTCTCACTGCGAGGAGACGTGACAGGTCTTGTCTCACTTGGTCTCTGACGAGGACGCCTGTTGCACGTTACAATCTGTTCTCCTGAATGTAATGTTGTTTATATATGCTCGTTTACCAAATTATGAGCAGGACTGGTCTCTGCTTTGGGCCTTCATCTGATATTTTATTTCAGGAACCTGGTAACCGGTATCGTTTGTAGATTTGGCCTCACGTTATCATGAGGGCATCTCACACATTGCTGAAATATTCTCCCAAGAATGCTTTCAAGAAGTTTCTCTGTAAAACTTTAACTGTAAAACCATAATGCTTCTATTTGATGTACAGTCATGTGTACATTGCTACATTCATTAGGAATGCCTTTGTGTATCATCCCCGAAAAGTGAAATCACATCTGGCAGAAATTTTACAAGTGACATGCCCCACAGTTATTTTGAGCAACCTTGGTAAATACTAACATTTGCTGCTTTAAATTGTATTCATTTAGTCTATAAGAGTGGAACAAAAAGATCATTCATCCAATTCTAAAGCCTTTATATTGGCTCCCAGTCATCTTTAGAATAGATTTCAAAGTTCTGCTGCAGGTCCATAAATTCTGGAATGGTTTACATTGAATACTCTGAAGAAATGCTCATGGAATATAAATTCAGTTAGGATCTAAGATCTACAGACTCGGGTCCAATAGTAGAGCACGAAGTCAAAAGCGAACAAAGTGAAGCAGCATTGAACTGTTATGCTGCACAAAAACAGAACAGGTTGCAAACACAAGTGAAGTCAGCCCCAAGTGTCAATGTTAAGTCCAGGTTGAAAACTATTCTTTTTTTGTCAGGCTTATGATTGAGAATATTTGAACATTTCCATTTTAATATTATCTTTCTTGCACTGTACATTTTTGGCAATTCTAGTCTCCCGTCTTTGATTCATCTATACTCTATTTTAAATAACTTATGCTTGCTTTTAAATATTTTTAATCATTTAACGTACACTGAGTTACCTTGTCTCTCTAATTCTAGTGAAGTTTGGAAACTGTGTAAAATGTAAATAGTAACAGAATCCATCCATCCATCCATCCATTTTCTTCACCGCTTTTCCTCACAAGGGTTGCGGGGAGTGCTAGAGCCTATCCCACCTGTCAACGGGCAGGAACTGATTGCCAGCCAATTGCAGGGCACATTGAGACAAATAAACACACTCACAATACCACCTTGGGGCAATTTAGAGTGTCTAATTAATGTTGCTTGTTTTTGGAATGTGGGAGGAAACCGGAGTGATTTGCAAATCTTTTTTTTTTTTTTTTTTTTTTTTGATAAATGTGAGACAGGAGCAACCAAAGACTGGGAAAGTTGAGGAAGGATAAAAAGAGACGTGGAAGGATCGTTCCACAGTTGAACAAATTGATGGGAAACTACTGAGTGTCATGATTGGGCTTAGAAGAAGAATCCCCAAAATGCTCACTTATTCATAAGCAAAGATAAGAGGCCCCGTAGCTCAGTGGTTAGAGCACTGGTTTGGTAAACCAGGGGTTGTGGGTTTGTATCCCACTGGGGCCTCCACTCCCTGAGAAGGGTTGCGTCAGGAAGGGCATCCGGCGTAAAAATTGTGCCAAACATATATGTGCGTTCATCTGAGATGACACGCTGTGGCGACCCTGAAAGGGACAAGCCGACAGAAACACACACAATTCATAAGCAAGGACGAGGCGAGGTTCACCACTTTGTGGACAACTGCATGAACAAATCGTTCAACTGTTTAAGAACATTTTTAAATGTACAATTGCAAGGAATTATAGGGGTTTTATCATGTACTATCTGTAATAACGTCAAAAGAGTCGAGGAATGTGGAGGAATCCTTGCATGTAAGAAACAAGACCAAAGACCAACAGTGAGTGTCCGTGACCTTAAATCCCTCAAGTGACATTGCATTAAAAACCGGCATCATTGTGTAAATGATATTGCCATGGGAAAAATTCTCACCAAACCATTGTTAACTATTACAGTGAGAAATTGCAAGTTAAACTACTGTCCAAAGCAAAAATTAAATATTAACAAAACCCAGAAACGTCGCCAGCTACTCTGGGCCGGAGCTTATCTGAGGAGGACTGAAGCAAAGTAGAAAAGTATGCTGCCGTCTGACAATTCCACATTCCAAATTGCTTTTGGAAATCATGGAAGTCGTGTCCTCCAGTCCAAAGAGAAAAAGGACCATCCAGGTAGTTTTCACTGCAAAGTTCAGAATCTACCATCTGTGATAACATGGGGCGGGTTTAGTACCCATAGTATGGGTAACTTGCACATCTGTGAAGGACCTAATAATGATGAATGGTACAGTACATACAGGTTTTGGAGTAATATATGCTTTCATCCAAGCAATGGCTTTTTAATGGACATCAATGGCAAGCCACCTTCTGCATGAGTTGCAGCAGTGTGGCTTCGTTATAAAAAGAGTCCAAGTACTGCCAGCAGTTCAGACCTGTCTCTCATTGAAAATTCTGTTGACGTAGGCCCCAGGCTGTTGAGCAACTCAAATTGTACATCGAGCAAGAATTGGAGAGAATTCCACCTTAAAAGCTATAACACATTGTGTCGTTATTGAGTCTTGTTAAAAGGTTATGAAACACTGTGATCAACATCCACTTGTCCCAGCTTTTTTGGAATGTGTTGCAGGAATCATCAAATTCAAAATGAGTTATTTTCAATAATGAAAAAAAAAAAACGTTTGAAGAATAGTCTGAACAGTCAGTTTGAACATTAAATATCTTGGCTTTGTTGTGTATTCAGTTAAATACAGGTTGAAAATAATTTACAAATAAATGTACAGTATTATTTTTTTTATGTTTTTTGCAACATCCTAACTTCATCGGAATTGGTATTTGTATATTCCAAACAAAAGATTTGGTCACACCTCAAGGCCCAGTAGCTTTTCAGGAAGTTTTCTCTTATATCAATGTTTTGTGTAACAAAGAGAGCGGCGAGAAGGAGTTGTTGACATTCAGAAGTATCACATGAGTGAAGACAATAAAATGCTATTCTTTTCAGAAAACAACTCTTCTGCAATCACCAATCCAAATTTATAACAAACTGGGTTAAGAAAGAAATTGTGTAACATTCTTTTAAAAAGTCAAACAGCATGAGAGCTCAGGAAAGGTATGAAAAAGATTGCATTTTCAGAAAAGCCATCCAATGTTTTTTTTTTGCTTGGTGTACTGAAATAAAACCAGAAGAAAGTGATTTTTCTTGTATTATTGGGTTGTTTACACATCACAATTTTGTGTGCTGAAGAGAATGCCACACAGTCAAAATCACTGCTTTCATGGAGCGACGTCTGGTCGACTAAATGGGCCCATGTCTGTCTGGCATAGTTCCTTGTGTGTGTGTGTGGTGTGTGTGTGTGTTTTTCACACCACAATTTTAGAAAATGTAAAGTTTAGTGGTTGATTAAAATACCTATTGTGACTTGGGGATGTAACATTTTTAAAAAGTGTCCTCTCAGAACTCACTAGATATTCAGTAAAAATGTAATAATATTCATAAACAAATGGAGTAGGTAGGCAGGCTGGTGAAAAACTTCCTGCATTCCTGTTATAGCCCCTAGTATCATGAAATAGCACTCAAAATATTGATTCCAGTCTGGCCCTTCTAAGGACAGACTTATTTTTCAGAATAAAGATTGATTTTGACTGAAAACGTATTTAGAACAAAATAGCGGTGCTCTGCTAGTGTCCATCCATTCATTTTCTTCATCCTCACGAGGGGGGAGTGCTGGAGCCAATCCCAGCTGTCAATGGGCAGGACGTGTGGTACACCCTGAACTGGTTGTCAGCCAATCGTAGGTCACAACGAGAAAAATAGCCACACTCACACTCACAATTACACCTCGGGGCAATTTAGAGTGTCCAATTAATGTTGCATGTTTTTGGGATGTGTGAAGAAACCGGAGTGCCTGAAGAAAACCGACGCAGGTACAGCTAGAATATGTAAACTCCACACAGGCGAGTCTGTGATTGAACCCGGGACCTCAGAACTGTGAGGCCAATGCTTTCCAGCTAAGCCACTAAGGTAGAAGGACACACATATTTGTTTTTTAGCTTTACAAAACATTGCATACTTGAGTCGTTGTAAAGTGTAGCTTGATGTCATTTTCATATAGCGTTATTGAAGACACATGTAAAAGGTCACTTGCACAGAAAAAAACCCCGATGCAAACCCGTTAGTCACTGTGCTTGCATTGTATAATGTATTTTTTTGTGATGGTATCGATAGGTGGCCTGCAACTGATTGGCAACCAGTTCAAGGTGTAGACCGCCTTTCACCCGATATTAGCTGGTATAGGCTCCGGCACTCCCGTGACCCTTGTGAGGATAAGCGCCTTAGAAAATGGGCATGGACATGGTTTATGTAATGACAACGGGTTAGCTGACCAGTGAGAGCATCCGCCTCACAGTTCTGAGGACTGGGGTTCAAATCGCAGCTCCACCTGTATGGATTTTGCATGTTCTCCCCGTGTCTATGTGGGTTTTCTCCGAGCACTCCGGTTTCATCCCACATTCCAAAAACATGTATGATAGGTTAATTGGGGACTCTAAATTGCCTTTAGGTGTACGAATGGATTTTTGATTATATGTGTCCTGCGATCGGATGGCAACCCATTCAGGGTGCACCCCACCGCCTGCCTGAAGATAGCTGGGATAGGCTCCATCATGCCCATGACCTTTATGACGGTGAAGCAGTAAAAAAAATCGGTTTATGCAATCTTTTTGAAAGATATGATTTTATTGCTTTTCAATTTGTAGCTCATCATGTAGAAATCTGCATATATCAAGCATTTATTTGGAAATGTTTTCTATCCTAAATGGTTTTAGACTACTGTAAAGCCTTTCACCCAGAGTTTATACAATCCCAGAAACGCTCATGTTGCTTGGTAGCACTTTGGTTCAAACATGCCATTTTATAGTACTTTTGTTCATTTCTTCGAAGTCATTCAGCGACTATGCAACACTTATGTGAACAAGCTTGACAGAACGAGCCTACTGGATAGTTTTGACATTTACTTTTAAAATGTGTAAAAATGAATGTTGAAGAGAAAGATTAATTGTATTTAAGATTGACTAAAATAATCTTTCTGTTGAGATTACAAGGGAATGGAGGAAGATAAGGAAAGGATCTATTTAATGAATGATGTCATGCTCATTTATCAAACATGTCATTTAAACAGAATTTCCTGTCAGCCCAAGGATGTGGCTCACATTTCTCTGATTTACAGAGTGCAAACTATGGGTTAGCTGTGGACAAGTACATACTGTACTGTGGTACAAATGGCCTTGCAGTGAGGTGCTGAGTGATGCCTGCTTCTGTCTGGATACCCTAAGTGGGGAAATATATAATTGTGTGTACTGTATATAGTACTGTTCATTTTTTAAAATTAGATGGTAGAAAGTGGGAATAGATCAATTGTTTCAAAACCATTTTACATACCTTTGGCTTGCTTCAAAGCCTTTAATATTGTTGTCTTCACGAATTTGCATATTGTAGCAGTATTTTGGAATTGTTACACAGAGAAAAAAAATGGAAGTGAAAATTTTGTTTTTACTCCCTTTTGTTGTGAGATGGACTCAAAGATCTAAAACTTTTTCTCCAAACACAAAAGCCCATTTCCCTCAAATATTGTTCACAAATTCTAAATCAAATCTAAATCTGTTAGTGAGCATTTCTCTTTTGTCAAGATAAGTCCATCCCATCCTACAGGTGAGAAATTTTAAGACACAACGATTTGACAGCATGATTATTGCACAGGTGTGACATAATATGGCCACAATAAAAGGTCACTCTGAAATGTGCAGTTTTAGCGCACAACACAATGCCGACAACGTCACAAGTTATGAGTGAGCGTCAATTTGGAATGCTGAAAATGCTGTCCACAATCAACAACCTGACCAACTCTATGCGAAGGAAATTGTTTTACTGCACAAGTCAAATGCTGGTCGTTTACTACTTTTCTGCCCCCCAACCAACCACCCACCACCACGCACACACACTATAAAGCAAAATTGCACATTTCAGGGTGGCTTTTTATTGTGGGCAGCCTAAAGCACACCTGTGCAACAGCCCAGGCATTGAGGGAGTCCAGTCTGGTGGCACAAGTATTACATCTCTGCTTTTTGCAGATAATGTGGTTCTGTTGGCTTAATCAAGCCGTGTTTTCCAACTCTCACTGGAGGCGTTCGCAGCTGAGTGCAAAGCGGCTGGGATGAAAATCAGCACCTCTTAATCTGAGACCATTGTCCTCAGTCGGAAAAGGGTGGCATGCCTTTTCCAGGTCAGCGATGAGATCCTACCCCAAGTGGAGGAGTTCACCTATCTTGGGGTCATATTCGCAAGGGATGACAGAATGAATCGCAAGATTGACTGGCGGATTGGTGCAGTCTCTGCATTGATGCGGGCTTTGTATCAGTCCGTTGTGGTAAAAAGGGACCATAGTCGAAAGGCGAAGCTCTCAACTTACCAGTCGATCTAAGTTCCTACTCTCACCTATGGGCACCAGATGTGGGTCGTGACCGAAAGAACAAGATCCCAGATACAAACGGCCAAAATGAGTTTCCTCCGCAGGGTGTCCAGGGTATCCCTTAGAGATAGGGTGAGAAGCTCAAAGATTAAAGATGGATGGATGGATGAATGAAGCATGACAGAGTAAATATCCATCCATTTTTCATACCGCTTACCCTCAATTGGGTCATTGATGTGGTTGATCTTATCCAAGTTACTGTATACCTTTGGGCAAGAGGCTGGGTACACCTTGTACTGGTCACCAGCCAATCACAGTAGAGCCAAAATAATATCCCAAATCCTAGAAAGAGTTGGTTTGCTAAGAGAGGGGAAATTGAGGAGACATCGTGTTTAGCCAAATCACTTCTGTTTTCTTTAAAGAATGTTCCACATCTTAAAAATTCTAGCACAAAAAGGCCTTGCATAAAACACAAAGATAGAATTAGCATACATTTAAAATTCACGGGGCTGCTACTGAGTTGGTTTTATTACACTCATGTTACTATCAATGTGTTTTATGATCATTATAAAAGAAGTAGTATAGCACTGTACATTCTATATCCTAGCCAAGTAGCAAATCCACCCATCCATTTCCAAAACCACGTATCCCAGAGAAGCCATAAAAACTTGTGAAGTGGAGTGCACAGTGCCATTCTGACCTGTACATGTTACACTTTGATGGGTTGGTACATGTAATTATGATATTGATAAACAACATGTTGAGATCTAATAATAAATAAGGGGTGTGAAAACATTTGAAATAAAAAGCAACAAAGGGACTAGTGATGGGCACGGCAGTTCTTTTAAGTCTACTGAATCGCTCAAATCAGTTCCTTAAAAAGATTCATTCAAAAGATTGGTTCACTGAATCATTTGGTTCTTTTTCATAAAATAATTTTAGTGCTTCCTCATTCAGTTAATGATCCATCTGTGAGGTTCACATTCATTCAACACGTTCACTGGAGCACTGTATGCATTGCTGTTGTGATGTACTTTAAAAGTACGAAAAGAAAACAAAACACCATTGCGTGCAATGAGCTCAGTTACTTACCACCCTTCTGCATCTGCTTACTTCCAGCAAGGCTTTCGGTGCGTAGCATCATTGATGTCAATATCTCCCGCCGTGGTTTTCTGCTCACTCACTCACTGTTATTGTTATCTGGATAGTGGAAAGTGTCTTTGTGTTTTGAGAAATACTATATGTTTAAGGAATTATTATTATTATTATGACTATTATGAAATAAAAAGGATTTGATAATCACATTAAAGACACAGATATTGAGATATTGAGAACACATGGAGACAGACAATAGTCACACAATCACACGGATGGGCAATTTAGAGTCTCCAATTAAGCGCATGTTTTTGGGATGTGGGAGGAAACCAGAGTGCCCAGAGAAAATCCATGCATGCAGGGGGAGAACATGCAAACCCCACAGAGGCGGGACTGGGATTTGAACCCCAGTCCTCAGAACTGTGAGGCAGATGCTCTACAGCTGTGTCACCATGATGTCCATGATTAATTTAAACTTATTTTAGATATATGTGCTGGTTTTCTTTTGCTTGACTGACTCAAAATTAGCCATTATCTTGAAGAAATGTCTGCTAGTGAAAGCTATCCCAGCGAGGATGTTAGGACTTCCCCTTAAAATCACTCATGAGTATACTCATTGTGTAGTATGTCATTCCTCTGGCAAACAAATCACATGTTGTACTAGCACATCAATTCTTGGCGAATCAAAAGCGAATGATTCCCCCTTCAGTTGTTCAGTACACCAGTTCAGTGAACGAATCGCTAAATTCACTTCAGACCCTCCCCAGATACGAATCACTTTTCAATTCCTCAATTCACAAATTCAGTGAATGAATCACCCAGTTCCTCAGTTCCTAAAGGCTCCGTCACACCATGACGTTCTGGTCAACGTCCTCTGAGTATTTCAGTCTTTCTATTTTTCAGCGTTCTCAAACGCGGATGACACATCTGGCGTGTGATTAACGTGTGTCTAACGCATGACTTAACGTGTGTCTAACGCGCAAAAAGCGTGTCTAACGCACAAAAAACGTGTAACAGCGACCAAATAAGATACCCCTAAAAACCATTAGCATGTGCAAACGTGTCATTGGGGTGCGACGAGCGATTTGTCAACGTAAGACGAGCGTGTTGAGCGTGTAGCAATGGGTGAATAACGACAGAAAAGCGTTTTGCTGGCATGTAATTTTTACAGTGGAACCGGCACTAAAACGTTGGAAAGTCCAGAGTCACTTCAGTTGTTGCCGTGAGTTAGAACAGTGAGCATCATGCCGCCGAGAAGAAAAAAAGTTAGGGCGCGGACTTCACCAACCAGCGCTGCTAGTAAGAAAGCTAAGCCTCTTTCATCACAAGCAATGTGTTTGGAGGAAAAACAACAGCAGGAGGAAGAGCACGTCCGCGAAGTCACACACCGTGTGACACCCCCTGGGGACCCTAAACACCTTGCAAACCCTAGTGAGGACGGTCCAACAAAGAGACAAAAGAAGCAGAGAAAGGATTGCAGGATCCTGGACCGGGCTGTTGAGGATAGTCTGGTGGAGTTTTTCCGCGAAAACGAACTGCTGCTTTCTGGATCTTCCATAGTAGATGCTCTCTAGTGTAGCTTAATATTAAATGGACCTCACTTACAAAGCATCGGTTTTTATACCCATATGCATGGACGCACGAATGGCACTCAATGTACTCCAAACGACGTTCGTTTGACTTTAGTTACACACTATGTGCGCTACGGGACTGTTCAGTGGTTGTTGACAGGTCGCCAGTGAGTCGTTCACTGCAAAGCAAACGATTAAGAAACAACCAAGTAAAGCTAGAGTTACGACTGAATAACGATAGCCAAATGCGTGCAACGCTCGGCGAACCTTAGTAAAACCTTCCACGAACATTTTTAATGTTCTGCAGCGTTTAAAATTAAACGTTGATGAACTCTGGTCTCGGTGAGAACTTTTGTGCATGTTCAAAACTTTTTTTCCGGACCGGCGTTCTCTGCCGATTCCCAGCGATCATTGACGTTCACTAGCGTTCAAACAACGCTCTTCTGGAGCTATCCTGGCGACCATGGGCGACTACCAACGTTTCCTCAAACGTTATAGAACTCTGACCAGAACGTGTGACGGGGTCATTAGTATAACAGTTCAGTGAATGGATTAATTTATATTTACTTTAGTCCCTCTCCTGCCTGGACCGTACTACGTGATGCTGGATTTTCAATGGTCAATTGCCGGAGTGGCACTGCTGGTGATATTCATCAGTGAGTGACAGAACACTTCAAGAGTTCCGTTTCCGCCCCTAGGAGACTCGCTCGCCTCACGCCTGTGGGCAGAGACCAAGCAAAAAGAACAAATCATTTCATAAACTCATTTAGTTCGTTCACTAAAAAGATTTGTTCATTTTTAGGAATCGTTTACGAATGTACAACACCAAAAGGGGAACTGCAGGAACTAATGTGGGGGGGCTTTAGTGTCCCCCGCTTCTTCTGCCTTTGGCGTTTCTTGTTCAGGCTTGCGGAGAGCTGGAGGCTACCTCAAATGAATTTTGGGGAAAAGCAGGCTGCCCTCTCGACTGGTCGCTCATCAGTCTTAGAGTGTCATGGTCCTGTCGGTCCAGCCCTGGCTGTGCGGGTTCCCGCGTGGCCGCGCTGATTGGGAGGCACACACCTGCGCCTCATGCTGGCTGATTGGCCCCACTGTATATAGGACCCTGGGGACAACTGGTCAGGCGCCAGATCGTTGCAACTCATGCCCCGTTCCAGCACTCCCGTATCTCTGATCGTGAACCCGTGTGTACCGACTTCCGCCTGTTCTCCGACTGACCCCGTAAGCCTGACTCCTTTGACACTCCTGCCTTCTTTGATCGATCTCCCGTCTACTGACTCCTGCCTGCCCACGGACCTGCTCTCTACACCCGACGTCCTGACTACCGCTGCTGCATCTGACTGTCTGCCTGATCCCTAACCTTGGAACAATAAACGTTTTTCCCAAATTACCTCTATGTCTCCCGAGTCCTCCATTTGGGTCCTCCCTCCATCTCGATGGTTCGTGACAGAATGATCTGGCCAAAACAGGACCCAGCAGGAAAGACCCGGTGTCGCCGGGACCGACGCGAGGCAGACCGACTGCTGGAGGACCAAGCCCGTCCGATCCGGGTACGCTCCATGATGTCCTCCCCTTCCGTGTCACACGCTCCGCCTGTGAGCTCTGAATACGTCCTGACCACGACACGTCCAACACCTCATGTTCTTTTGGACTCTGATTTTTCGGACAATGAGGAGGACCTTGATTTATATGACCACCTGCCTGACTATGACTCAGATTACTTCGACTATGAATCTCTTCGCCCGATTGTTAATCCCAGTCAGTTTGTTTCACCTCCCTGCGTTTCCAGCTCCCGAGTGTCTTCGCCTGGTAGGTCCGAGCCCTCCAATCCGTTTGTGGGAACCTGCTTGGCCATCTACCCGGGTCCTCCGTGTGGTGGCCAGTGGAGACGCCCAAGCCAAGCGTTCCCTTTTGCCTCTCTGCTGACTCACGTCCACGCTTCAGTGGCTACGGATCTGCTACCGAGAAAGCTTCACGTCGCTGTGGCAACGGATCCACCGTCGCGCCATTCCCACGTCGCTGTATCAACCAATTCACTGCAAGCTAATGTGTCAGTGGAAACAGATCAGGCGCCTAGCCATGCTCAAGTCGCGGTTTCGACAGACGTGCTGCTGACCGATTCTCACGTCACAGCACCCATCGACTCCTTCCCCAGCCCAGCTGGCAGCAGATTCACTGCCGCGTCACACCCATGTCGTGGTGGCGACAGGCTTCCGGGCGACCATCGAAGGAGAAGGATGGAATTGGCTATCGAAGATGGGCCTGCCAGAGTGTCTGCAACATGTGTTTTCCCAAAGAACAGGATTCAGAAACGAGGACTTAAGTTCCGAGGATGGAGGGAATCCAGATCAAGATGAGGCAAACTATTTTCCTCCAGCTAAGAGGGGGAGGACCTTATCATTCCCGTCGCTCCGTGCCATGCCCAGGGAGAATCCATTCATGCCCCCTAGTGTCTGCCAGTTCTCCACCGGGACTCCTGACTATGAGCCAGTTGGTCTCCTTCTGAAGGAGCCGACTCTCATTCGCGAACAAGCGTCCAGTTCTATAGTGCCAAGGCGAACACGTTGCTGTCCAGGAGGTAATTGAAAGGGTCCCAAATGTTTATAATAAAAGAGCAGTGAACTGCAGTTTACTCATGGGAGATCTTGAACATTATAATCTGCAGTTTGTCACTTCAGCACTGTACCACATCAGATTTAATGCTATTCGTATCCCACCCTGAAGACGAGAATTTTTTACACTTCCGTGGGAGAGAATAGTTCTTTTATTGACACCATAACTGCAATCCAAACCTGGCCCTCTCAGTTTTTCCTGCTTATATTTTTAGAAGCGCTTGATCAGCAATCATCAACAGGAAATTCAAGACGTCTATTTTTATGCCACCCTTTCCACTCCAGTGTTGAGACTTATAATGATCTGGTGTCATTGTGCGTCACTGGAAGCCAGAGTGAGTAGGAGTCTTGCTCCAACTTCTATTAGGGAGAGAGACATCAACATTGTTGGAAAAATAGTGACTGAGGATTGTCACATTGATTTCCACTCACTTTTTTTTATGGGTAGGAGTACTTGTGTTTTGAGTTAAGGGATACACCACAAGTATACTGATGAGCATTGTTGAAATAATTTTTCAGTGGTTACACTGAAGGCTTATATTTAATGCTGAAGCTCTCAATTGTCTGCAGATGCTCTCCGACATTAGTAATGGATACATAAAGAGCTATTTTTACCATCTTAGATGTTTACTGCGGCGTGTGGAATAAGTTTCTTCCCTATATCTTCCTATAAAATCTACAAACCAAATTCCAATGAAGTTGGGACAGTATCCATTCATTTCCTTAGCCGCTTATCCTCACAAGGGTCGCAGGAGTGTTGGAGTCTATCCCAGCTGTCAATGAGCAGGAGGCAGGATACACCCTGAACTGGTTGCCAGTCAATCGCAGGGCACATGGAGACAGAAACAGTCGCTCGCACTATCACATTTAGGGGCAATTTAGGGTTTCCAATAAAAGAATGTTTTGGGGATGTGGGAGGAAACCAGAGTGCCTGGAGAAAACCCACACAGGCACAGGGACAGGGAGAACATAAACTTCACAAAGACGGGGCCGGGATCGAACCTGGGTCCTCAGAACTGTGAGGCCAACGCTTTACAGCTGCTCCACCGCACCATGGGACAGTATGTTAAAGATAAATTAAAAAAGCAATACACAACTCATGACCCTACATCAGGTTACTGTACATTGTGATTGAAAGAACAAGATCCCGGATACAAGCGGCTGAAATGTGTATCCTCCGCAGGCTCTCCCTTAGAGAAAGGCTGAGAAGCTTAGTCAACCGGGAGATGCTCAGTGTCAACATGCTGCTCCTGTGCATTGAGAGGAGCCATATGAGGTGGCTGGTGCATTTGATTTGGAGGCCTAATGGACACCTCGCTGGTGAGGTGTTCCAGGCACATCCCACCATAAACACGCTGGAGAGACAACATCACTCGACTGGCCTGGGAACACCTCGGGATCCCCCCGGAAGACCTGGATGAAGTGACTGGGGAAAGGGAAGTCCGGACATCCCTGCTAAAGCTACTCTCCTGCAACCCAACACAGAAAAGTGGTAGATGATGGATGGATGGATGGATGGATGGCTGGATCGATCAATAGAAAAATGGAATACAATGAGTTGCAAATCATGTTCAGCCTGTATATAATTGGCTGCAACACATTCCAAAAAAAAAGCTGGGACACGTGACGAAAAAGACAAAGTTGAGGAATGCTCATCAAACACCTGTTTGGAAGATCCCACAGGTGAACAGGCTAATTGGGAACAGGTGGGTGCCATGATTGGGTATAAAGGGAGCTTCCCTGAATTCATAAGCAAAGATGAGGCGAGGTTCATCTTTTTATTAACAATTGTGTGAGAAAATATTCGAACAGTTTAAGGACAATGTTCCCTAATGCACAACTGCAAGGAATTTGGGGATTTCTTCTACGGTCCACTATACAGAAAATCTGGAGAGGTCACTGCATGTAAGTGACAAGGCCGAAAAACAACCTTGAATGCCAGTGACCTTCGATCCCTCAGGCAACGTTACATCCAAAACCAACATCAAGGCATAAAGGATATTACCACATGGGCTCAGGAACACTTCAGAAAACCAATATCAGTAAATACTGTTCGGGGTTACATAACAAAGTGCAATTTAAAACTCTACTATGCAAAGGAAAGGCCATTTTGGGCCCAAGATTATTTAAAATGGACAATGTGGAAATGTGTTCTGTTGTCAAACAAATCCACATTTCAAATTCTTTTTGGAAATTGTGGACGTCGTGGCTTCTGGGCCAAAGAGGAAAACAACTATCCAGACTGTTATGGATGTAAGATTCAAAAGCCAGTATCTGTAACGGTATGGGACTGTGTTAGTGTGAAAGGTATGGGTAACTTAACCATCTGCGAAGGTAGCATTAATACTGAAAGGTACATACTGGTTTTGGAGAAACATATTCTGCCATCCCAGCGATGTCTTTTTCATGTTTCCTGTTTACTTCAGCAAAACAATGCCAAACCACATTTTGCACGTGTTATAACAACATGGCTTCATTGTAAAAAAGTGCAGGTAGTAGACAGGCCTCGAGACCCGTCTCCTATTGAAAATGTGTGGCGTATTATGACGTGTAAAATATGACAATGGAGACCCCAGACTGTTGAGCAGTTGAAGGTGTTCATCAAGAAAGAATGGGAAAGAATTCGACCTCCAAAGCTTAACCAATTAATGTCCTCACGTCCCAAACGTTTATTGATTTTTGTCAAAAGAAAAGCTGATGTAGTACAGTGGTAAACATGAACCTGTCCCAGTTTTTTTTGGAACATGTTGGAGCCATAGTTAATGATTGTTTGGTAAAAACAGTAACGTTTAGCAGTTTGAATATTAAATATCTTAACTTGTTGATGTATTAAATTAAATATAGATTGAACATGATTTGCATATAATTGCATTCTCTTTCTCTCTGTTTGTTTAACACAATGTCCCAACTTCATTGGAATTGGGTTTGTGATGTATCTATCAACAATCAGTCCCAGCTTTGCCCTCCCAATTGTGCATGTTTCAGTGAGAGAGATATCTAGGCCAGTCTCACTCACTCACTCACTCACTCACTCACTCACTCACTCACTCACTCACTCACTCACTCACTCACTCACTCACTCACTCACTCACTCACAAAACGTTGTCTCTTCCACCTAAATTTGGTATACAATATTAGCAATCTAGATTTTTTTCCTTAAATATTTAATAAGAACATTTGTATTCCTCTGATAGGATATCACCATGGTGTCGCATTTGATTGGATGGGGGAAAGTGGCAGTGGAATTAAATAATTAAATTACATTACATCAGTACATTAATATCATACCAGCTTGGAATATATTTAAGGGGGAACAAGTAAACATTTTGGACAAATGTATCCATGACATAAGGTCAAAACATGAACAAAACAAGATCAAGTCAAAAGAAATAATGCTATTTTAGGGAACCGCCCACATGTCTAGAGACGTGTGGGTGGTTACATTCTGGAATGACTCAAGACTTTCCTAAATGATTGAACGAGAAAGAAGCTGTTTTGAAGATTATATGACTGAACTTAATCAAAGCATTTTTTTTTACATTTTTCTTCTAAAAAATTGAAACCAAACTGGAACAGAATTTTCACCATATACTTCTTCCATAATTCTAAGATAGAGTGCTTAGAGTAGCGGATTGATTGTCCTTCTGTGTAAAACTATTCCTCTGTTCGATATGTCACGACCCATCGAGACGGAAGTAGGACCCAAATGCAGGAGTCGGGAGACGCAGAGATAAATAGGGGAAAACTTTTACTATTCCAAGGTCGGGGATCGGGCAGGCAGTCAGGTGCAGCAGCAGTAGTCGGGACATCGGGCGTAGAGAGCAGGTCCGCGGGGAGGCAGGTGTCGGTACACGGGAGATCGATCAGAGCAGGCAGAAGTATCAAAGGCGTCAGGCTTACGGAGTCGGTCAGAGAACAGGCGGAGGTCGGTACACACAGAACGGGGCATGAGTTGCAACGATCTGGCGCCGGACCAGTCGTCCCCAGGGTCATATATACATCGGGACCAATCAGCCAGCATGAGGCACAGATTTGCGCCTCCCAATCAGCGCGGCCGCGCGGGCACCCGCACAGCCAGGACTAGACCGGCAGGACCATGACACGATAATCACTGCCCACTTTCATTCAGGCCATTTTCTCTATGCAGAGAGAAATAATCAATCAATCAACCAAACCTTTTAATTTTAATGCAACTAGTGAAGCCCTTTCTCTCATTTAAGCAGCAAATATTACGTTAAAATAAAGCAAAAATGGGAGACGGATGAAAACACAACCTTGACACAAAACTCTTCACCAAAGTTGTGTGGGATTCTGCTAAATTATCCCTCGTTTCTAAGCAGGTGTTACTCAATTATTCCTCTGTTGACGTCCTCTGCCCACACACATCCATGCGGACACAATCCATGACTGTGTGAAGCTTTGGTGACTTCAGATTAGGGGGAGAAAAGAACAAAAGTGTTCCTGTTAAGATTCTGAGTCATTCAGATCGTGGTAATTCACAAAGGTTGACTTGGGTATAGTTACAAGGTTTAAATTTGTAAAATGTGTAATGTTGACACACTGCCTCATCTATTGATTTAGGAATGTCCATTAAAAGAATAAATATGTGTAATGAATAAAATGTTTGCCACAAATTCGAAAGCACATTGCGATGTGCAACTCTTTATGTGATGTGACCTCATAGTGTACCCGTGTCAACCCTGAACTGGTTGCTAGCCAATCGCAGGGAACATAGAGACAAACAGTCGCATTCACAATCACACCTATGGGCAATTTAGAGTGTCAAATTAAACTTGCACGTTCTTGGGACATGGGAGGAAACCGTAGTGCCCAGAGAAAACCCATGTAGGCATGAGGAGAACATGCAAACTCCACACAGGTGGGGCCAGGATCAAACCCTGGACCTCAAGGCCAACACTTCACAGCTGAATCACCATGCCGCCAGTGTACCTATGCTTATAATAAAATAATTTGAGTTGTACCGCTTTGTCCTGTCAAAGAAAGAACTGCATACTTGTTATAAAAAGTCACACACTCTCCACACCCATGGTGAAATGCTTTTTTGTTAATGAAAAAGGGAACAAAAGAATTTCTCAGTAGTTAAATATTCAGTACCATGGAACACATTGAAGACCCTATGGTTGATGAACACTGACTGATTGATTCAATGACTTCCTAGAACTGCCTGAATGGCTCTTATGGCAGTAAGCACTTCCTCAGCAGTTGCGGGAAGTACATGGTCTGCCAGGTCCTTTTGAAGAAGGAGTTGATGTTGGCCTCCCACCTACCTGAGAGACTTTAATTCCCAGGAACTTGGACGTCTCAACGGTTCATGCAGGACAGTCAGACAGCTTTAGGAGCAGCATGGCGGAGGATTTTTCCTGAAGTCCACGATCATTTCTGCATTCCTGAGTCAGTTCAGCTCCAGGTTATATTTGCTGCCCCGGATCACCAGCCGCTCAAATTCCTGTCCATATGCAGACTGATCGCCATCACTGACAAATTTGAGTGATGACTGAGGTGTCATCTGCAAACCTCAGGAGTTTGACAAGTGGGTTGAGGCGTACACTTAAAAACAGCGAAAAGAGGAAACATCCTCCGGCAGTCCCAATGCTAATGGTGTGTGCAGATGAGGTGGTGTCCCACAGCCTCACCTGCTGTGTCCTGCCTGAGCTGGAGGAACTTGGAGTTCAGGCATGTTGGTGTTGAACACTGGCCCTCCAAAATTAATGAAAAGGTGAGAAGAGGGGAAAAAAGGAGTTTTTGTACAGTTGAGTTTGACTTGGTGTAGGTCACGTTAATGGTGGATAATTTGGATTGTTCTGTGATTATGGATTATTTATCTTGATATCACATTTTTATTTGACAATAACATAAGATTTGGACAGCGGTCAGTATATATATATATATATATATATATATATATATATATATACTGTACAGGCGTTGTTCTTTTATCGAAAGTTAACAGGTGTGAACTTCAATGGGAAAACTAACGTTATACAACTTGTGCAGTTTACCTTCACATTATGTAGGGGCCTCTTTCACCTGCTGTTGTTTTTATGAAGATAGGATCCACAACATGACTGATGGTTGTGTCAAATGAGAATGTGCATTTATACTGTATTAAATACATACTTGCCACATTACCTGAGAATATTTTCTACTTGTGAGTTTGCATTTAAGACTGTTCTGAGCCAGGAAAGGTGTTAAATACCTTTGGTCTCATATCACTCTCTGAGTAGTGTGAGGCTAGTCTGGGGTCCAGATACTGGAATTAAACCAGTCTGGTACACCCACACAGTACATAAATAGTATATGGCGTGGCTTTCCCCAACACGACAGATTTACTGTGTCAAAATCCAGTCTGGGAATTTTTTTTAATGAGGTTTTGAGTAAAAGCAGCACAGACTCAAATGCTTATAATGATCTGAATCCGTAAGGAGCACTGAAGATGGGCACCTAATTTATGATACGTTATTTTAACAGTTGAGAGAGAGCAAAAACAGAACAAATATTTTTCTCACTTTCTTACTCACTTTTAGGCACCTCCCTTTGATTTACTGTTGCTAAATTTGTCTTCTCTTGCTAGAATGTATACAAAGCCAAAATGACACCATTATTTTGACTAGACTGTTTTTCCTCCCAGGAATACAGGCCAGAGGAAGTGTAGATGACCCAGACTGGTTAACCACACCACATCACCACAGGCTGGCTCAGGCACTGCCACCCCCGCAGCCAACCTCCGCATCAGCCATCTGCCAACCCCACGGTACTACTACTACATGCCATGACCACAAAAAGCCCAGCTTTTACCAGCCTCCCACCAACTTCACTCTGGGCTTTCTTTCGCTCCCTGCTGCCGTAAACAGTCTGTCGCCGTGCCATCCGCTGACACCAACCTTTTTTTAGGTTATATTTACAGACGAGACGTGCATCAGCTTGTTTATATTGTCCCCTCTTGGGCCTGTACCAGCAGTTTGCACGCTTCTCAGTCTTGCTTTTGCACAACGCGATGCTATTTTTTTGGGGGGGTTGAGGGACATTTCTTTACGTTTGGGTTGCAACACATCTAATCTCAGGTTCTCTGGGAATGATCAGGTGAGGAGCCTTGGGTCAGATGTTCCTGTGAGGTTTATTCTGAGTGAGATGAATATAGCTCCCATTAAATCGGAAAGCCTACAGCCTATTCTACGGGAACGCGTTCACTTATTCATTCGGAATGATTATGTTCTAAATTGGAGAGACAACACTAAGTATTTGTGATTCTTTTTAAAACTACCCAACACGAGTAAAACGTGTGCTTTTGCACAATGACTGCTCTTGAGGTCAAGATTTGTTCTGATATACAGTATTTATTTTTTTTAGGGGGGGAGCGGGGATACTAGTTAGTAATATGTCTGCCTCACATTTCAGGGGTTCTGGGTATGAATTGCAGCTCAAGTTGTCTTGTGCTGAGTTTGCACGCGCTCCTCATGCTTGTGTGGGCTATCTCCAGGTACTCGGGCGTTCTCCCACTTTCCAAAACTTGCAATGAAAAAAATAGCTAAGCCCCTCCAGCATTTTATTTTAATGAGTACTATATAAATAATGTTTTTAATACCCCACCCCCACCTTAGCCCCAGAAGAGAAAAATCCTGCGACCATGCTTGCCTCCTGTTGACTTGCGACAGGTTCAGTGGCATCCCACCTTTCACCCAAGAGTCAACTTGGATTTGCTCCAGCTCACCTGCGACCTTTGTAGTGTTGGTGTAAGAGCGTGTGTTTCGGGTGGGCATTTGGCCAGGTTGAGGGGCGGGGGGGGGGGGGGGGTGGACATTGTAACACAAAAAAAAACCCACCAGTGGTCATTGCAAATTACAGTTGACAGTGCCACGCACACATTCACGCACAACATTAAAACAGGTAGGGAACGCGCCACTTATGCACGTATGCACATGTGCACACATATTCACACACGCAGCATTAAGAGTTCTAAAACAAGCATTACACAGCGTGCATTGGGTACATTAAACACATGGCTTTGGTTCATAAGAGTTGAGTCGGTGTACTGGGCATTTTATTATCTGTGACAGGATGGCAACTGTGTCCTTCTGTCCTTCCATTCACTTTGGGTCATGTCCCTCATCCCTTAAACACCAGCTAAACCAACACGGGCTTTTTATTTTATGGAGTATTGTGCGCCTGAGGTCTGAAAACACGTTTCTCACGGTGGAGAATAAATTCTTACAATAGTTTACTTTCTGTGGAGGTGCCAAATGTTGGACAATTTTGAAAGTAGTCAGCTCAATGATGAGACTTGTGATAAGGACTTGGAACAGCTATTTGGGGGGCGCGAATGACATCACCCCACACAACATGACCCTTATGAGTACTGGTGGTCCATTCGTCCATTCTCAGCACCGCTTATGGTGGGTCATGGCTCTGGGGGTCCTGGAGCCTATCCGTGGTGATTTCTGGAAAAACCACACTAAACCCTGAATTGGTCACCAGGCAGTCGCAAGGACACATACAGACACGGACAACCACTTGCATTCAAATTCACTGAGTGGGAACTGAATCCACACTGCTCTCACCAAGGCTAGTGTACCACAACAGAGGCAAAATGGTCCAAAAAATTCCATCCATTTTCTTCGCCGCTTATCCTAATGAGGGTTGCGGGGAGTGCTGGAGACTATCTCAGATGTCATTGGGCAGGAGGCGGGATATACCCTGAACTGGTGGCCAGCCAATCACAGGGCACATCGAAAAAAACAGCCACACTCACAATCACACCTCGGGGCAATTTAGAGTGTCCAAATAATCTTGAATGTTTTGGGGATGTGGGAGGAAACAGGAGTGGCCAGAGAAAACCCATAGAGGCACGAGGAGAACATGCAAACTCCACACAAGGAGGGCTGGGATTGAACCCTGGTCCTCAGAACTGTGAGACCAACGCTTTACCAGTTGATCCACCGTGCTGCCATACAAAAAAAATTGATAAGTTCATCTTTTCCAGGTCACTTCAAACATTCTACTTCTTTGTCAGAGAACATGGAGCACAATCCAAAGAGTGTCCATAAGTCACCAAGAACAGCAACTTAAACATAAGTTACTTAAAAAAAACACAATTACAATTATGAGACAATTTTGAGTTTAGAAATTAAGGTACTTTTTAAAAAGATTTACCTATAAAACACGCATTGGGAAAAAGAATAAGTGCCATCTGGTCCCATGCAAATGATAGCTACTTCATTGTAGTGCACAAGTATGCCTTTTTTGGAAAAAGTTATCCAATAAACCTTAAATGCTTACTTATAATCAAGCACCAGACAGATTGTTGTTTGTTATTAGCAAAAAAAATAACCACATTGCTCACAACAATCCAACATTTATGTCAATTATTTTAAAAAAAGAAAGACAAAAGAAAAAAAGAAAGGGAAGACATGCCAAGTCAAAATTACTGTAATTTTACAAAATGTATACTGTCAACACTGGAGCATGCTTTCTTGGCACATACATGCATGCCTGAGGTGTTTTGGACCATTTTCCGGTCACGGCAACAGTCAGGCACCTTCACCAGAACCTAACTAACTGAGACATAATCACAACATTAATGGGCAGCATTGAATTGGTTTTTGTTTTGCTCTATATGGCAGCTACAGCAAACTTAGTGATATACTGTGCTGTATTTTTGTCTTTATCCTCCAGTTAACAACATTGACACCATTACCAGACACTTTGGGGACATACAATAGCTGATATGGTTTGAACTTTGTCATTCATTCATCCGTTCATTTTCTGAACCGCTTTTCATCACAAGGGGAACGGGAGTGCTGGAGTCTATCCCAGCTGTGATCAGCAGGAGCCGGGTACACCCTGAACTGATTGCCAACCAGTCGGAGGGCACAGGGAGACAGACAACAGTCCACTCACAATCACACCTGTCGGCAATTCAGAGTGTCCAATCAATTCATGTTTTTGTAATGTGGGAGGAAACCGGAGTCCCTGGAGAAAAAACACACAGGCATGGGGAGAACATGCAAACCCCACACAGCTGGGGCCGGGATTGAACCCCAGTCCTCAGAACTGTGAGGCCAACACTTTACAGCTGCTCCACCCTGCCGCCATATTTAAGATATAAGAAGATGTATATCTTATATTCTGATTTTAAAAAAACAGCTTTTTAAAAACAATCAAGACTTAACTACATCTGTACATGCAATGCTAAATACATTTTAGAAATTAACAGCAGGGACTGGTGAAAAGAAAAAAAAAACTCCCTAGTCTGGTGGAGAACAGAAACCGATGACTCATTTTAAGAATAATCTCATATTTGCGCATGTCCAGACGTAGGATCAGGTAGTGGTCGTCCCCTTTGCCAAACTTTCCATGTTTCTCTCTGCGGCTATGATGCTGCTTGTGTTCGTCCCAGCAAAGACTGTCATACTTTCCTGCACAGCTGTTTTGCTGTACTTTTCCCTTGAGTCTTGACCAGGGTGACCAAAATTGCGTAATGAGATGACGCGTTTCAGCAGACCACCAGGAGTACGAAAGATATTTGTACTTTTTTCACCATACTCTATGGGCTCTTGAGATTTTTTTTCACAGTTCACACAGGACAAATAGCATGCATATGTATTTAGGTACTTGGGCTTTAGGAGTAAACAGTTGTTTGCCCTGTGACTACCCATTACAGTAAATCTGTCAATACAATAGCTAACAATTTAGTTACTACTACCAATTGACTTGTAATGTCACCTTTATAGTCACAAAATTATAATACTTTCTCTGTCCCTCGCTTATCTGTTTAACCCTGCAATTTTTGGCCACAGTGGAAGAGTGAAGAACAAACGTGTTTTTGCGACCTTGCTATCCAGTGAGGATGACGTACAATTCGAACTACAAAAGGGGTTTGAAAGTGGGAAAGCTTTCCTCGACTGTTTGTGTTTTTATTTCAAGTCATTATTTCCCTTTTGTAGAATTTACAACAGCGTATCGTGATCAATTTACTGTGTCTGGTTCTAGTAATACTACATTTCCCCAACTGGTTTAGATTACTTATTAATGAACTTTGTCCTCAATTCATCCAATGTCAGCAGGTTTTTACGAATACTGGGAAATTTGTGTGACACTAGAAATCCCATAGAAAAACGTATTCCTAATTTGGTTTGGACTGAAAAATTATCAACAGGGCAGTGATGCGAGTGGTTGGGGAGAGCATCTGCCTCATAATTCTGAGGACTGGGGTTCAAATCCCAACCCCGCCTGTGTGCATGTTTTTGCTGATCCTGTGTGGGTTTTTTCCGGGGACTCTAGTTTCCTCCCACATGAATGTTCGGTTAATTGAAGACTCTAAATCACCTTTAGGCGTGAATGTGAGTGTGAATTGTTGTTTCTATCTACCTTGCTATTGGCTGGCAAACAGTTCAGGGTGTACCCAGCCTGTAGCTGGGATAGGGTGCAGCACTGCCGTGACCCTTGTCAGGATAAGCAACTTAGAAAAGGGATGGGAATCCTATCAATACCAGTTTGCTACAACAAATGTGCACTGACAACGTGTTTTTTGCACAAATGTGCAAGTCTGCTCAGCTTTACATGAAGATGTGTCAATTAACAGTGACTGCGTTTGTAATATCCTGACTTTGACAGGTTCCGAATGATGCTTTAGTTGCAAATTGTATAAGTTGCACAAACTGTGTGGTCAGATGAGGTGATGTGTGTGATGTGCAGTCGGGAGATGTAGGCAAAAGGGCTGGGGAGAAGGACTCGGAGAGGAGGCAGTGAGTAAAAGTAGGAGGAGTTTTTCGGGGTGGGGGACCGTCATCCCATTGAGGGGAGTAGCTTTGGTTTTTTGATTGAAATCCAGCAGATGTGGGACAGAGGAGAGGGGTGTGTGAGAGAGCAGGAGAAAGAGAAATATTTCCACCCACCTACCAAGGAGACACTCATAAACAGGCAGGCAGACGGGGTGAGAGTTAGAACGAAATAAGCTCTCAGGGCTGCAGCAGTTCAAATCTATGCAAACCTTTATTGAGAGCTGATGTTCTATTAAAGGGGAGGACAAGTCACACAGACACACTCCAACACTCACTCACTAATAAACACTGAGACATTCAGACACATAAGCAAGGACAGGGGCTTACCTAAAAATATTGGTATCCAAAAGAGAGCAGAGGTCCATTAAGGACATATAGTCAATTCTTTCTCCTGACTCGGACACACACGTGTGCTCAAAGTGTGCTTCCTAGTGTGAGGAGCAGGACTGGACCGTTTCAGCCCAACAAGTAGAGCATCAGAGAGGAAGCAGCAAGCGAGTGGATGGATGCCTTCTGCCGACTGAGTGGCCTGGACCCTCTGTGGGTGAGTCTCAACAGAACTTTTGTGCTTTCCCTCTCTCTCTTGCTCACTCTGCTACTGATCATGTTTATACTGTAGATTAATGTCCCACTTTGTGACTCTCCTCTTGAGTGCTGGGTGTTAGCAGGTTTTGGAGGGAGGAAAAAAACATTAGCCACATGAGGGCTTTCTACCCTCAAAATATCAAATAACCATAAGGATCATTTCTTTCAGCCCACGTGGGTGTTTGACTGACTGTAATGGGAGAATAGCACCACATGTTGCAGCCTGCACGAATGTAAAGACAAGAGTTCGGGATCTTGCTTCTTTTGCGTTAGGAAATCTCCATAATCCATATCTTAGCTAAATTAGCAATGTTTGTGCTTCAGACGGAATGTTCACAGTCAGAATTTGCCTCTTTTCACTCTGATTTCATCACGCCCCCTCTATGTTTCTGGTTCTCATTACAGCAATTTCTGTTTTTGTTCCTGCAAGCATTCCAATGACTATCGCGTTGTTGGGAAAATGAAAGTAAAGCCTGACTTGGCGGCACATCAAAGGAAAGATGTATTGTTTTAGAACTGTAACATTGCAATGAGCATGTTTTGCATGGTTTGTGGATGGCATGTCTCTTTTGCTTAGTGCAAAGTACCTTCATCTTTTAACTGTAGTCGTAATGAACCTTACACATACCTTGGAAACAACGTCATTGCTGACTTTTTGATCATGGCGTTGCCGTGGCGGTAGTGATGGGAATTTCTCTGAAGCATACGAACTCCAGCTGTCTATAACAAACAACATAAAAACTTTAAAATGTACTGTCCATGCAAAATACAGAATGAATAGGGTCATTTCCAGCTTTTATGAATACTTGATCACTTGCGCCACAGCTGTATGGATGCAACGTATTAAATCCATATGGTGTACGGTAAGGAGCGGTATTTTAGCAGTTGTGTCCTCACACCAGTGTGTTTGCCATATGAGGCGGACACCTTGTGCCATCCAAGCTGATGGTTTGCTGAAACCATTTCAGCCAAAGGTGAGAAACTGGATAAAGATGTGAAATCTACAAGAAAATGTTTGGAGTGTGTCCTCATGAAAGCGTTCTGTTCATCCCTTTGCAATTGACCACAGGAGTCAGAGGAGTCTGTGAAAGTTGCCGCCCACTCACTGGCGCCCAACAGTAATACTGTTGAAATGAACCTAAATGGACTTACAGAGTCCATGGATGCACATTGCGTGCAAATCCTTTCATTACATAACGCTGACCTTTAATTTACACACACACAGTGTATGTGTGTGTATATATATATATTTTTTTTAATTATATATTATATATATATTATTATTTTTTTAATATATATTTCATATATACACACACACACACCTTTTTTCCCCCTAGTTTTGAAGAATTTTGCTTGGATACATATATGACTCTGTGGTGAGATAGACAAACATACAGTTGTATTTCAAAGTGAAACAAGTAGCTGCTAGTCAGACCATGATTCACCCTCTTGGCTCCAGAGTCTCTGAACAGTAGCAACTTATGGTAAACTGAAATTAATCACTATTCGTGCTGGAACACACATTTCAAATTTTTACACCCTTTTAATCTTTTTACACACTCTATGAACAACAAAAATAAGGAGACACAGCTTTAAATCAATTCAGCAGTCAAGACTTGAGATGGATATCTTTGTAACTTCTCACAGTAATTTTTTTCTAAATGCTTCCAACGTAGTGTTTGAGGTAGGCCCGTTTCTTTTCCATCATGATTGGGTACACAAAGCAAGGTCCACACAGGCGTGATTTGAAGTGTTTGGTGTGGAAGAACTTGCAAAGAATTCTGACCTCAATCACATCAAACACATTTGGGATTACCTAGAGGAGATATTGGGAACCAGGCCCCTGTGTCCAACATCAGCGATCTTTGACCTCATAAATGTTATTGTGGATGAATAGTACTAAATAATTCTACAGAGACACTTCAACATCTTCCACATGTCTTACCACAGGAATGTAAGTAGCTCAAGGTACACAGGAGAGACCACCTCCCTATGTTCTTTCACTTTCTTGGAAAAGACTAAATGCCCTAATTTACATTTGTTGAGCTAGTGCAACTTTTAAAGGGTTTAACGAGGGAGCGGTGCATGGTAGGTTGTTATGTAACTGCAATGTAGAGTCAAGCCACACTCCCTTGTCTAGCAATGCCACACAAGGAACGTTTCAACCACATCCTTTGGCATCTTGTTAGCAGAGCCAGACACCCTGCAGGCCATTGAGGATAAGAAAAAGCAAGCCGACGACAACAAGTCACTTAGGTGTGTGTTTCTGCGTGTGTCTGTGTGTGTGCATGCGTGCGTGCACGTATGCATGTGTGTATGTGTGTGTGTGTGTGTGTGTGTGCGTGCGTGTGCATGCGTACGTGTGTGTGGACACGTGTTATTTTGTTGTGAAAGTGTTTGGTTCTGTCAAAGTCATATAATCTAGAAAAAAACATGTCAACAAATGGTATGTTGGTTTTGTGTTTGTAAACATAGTTGCTTGCATAATCTTTGATCTCTTTGTTTAGCTTTGTCCAAGTTAAATTGGGTCAAAGACATTTGATGGCTGACTCAGCTTTTCAGAGAAAGAAGGAAGGCCTCCTCGTACAATCCAGCCTGGACTCACTCGCATTTTTCTTGACTGTTTGTGGTTTCACTTTGTCCTGCTAGGAATGCTAAAACGTACGGTAGTCTGCATTCTCTGAATTGGGTCCTCGCTGTCTTACGTTCTCAGATGATTCATACGTTGCAGTTATATTTTGACTTTATTGATCATTTCAGAATGTGTTATTCTGGGGGGAAAAAAAAATCATTTTTGTTATTTCTCTTGCAGGACTGGAACCGCACTTGGTACACAGCCAACCCAGACTTGACCCAGTGCTTTCAGAACACAATTCTAGTGTGGGTGCCCTGTGTCTATCTGTGGCTCCTGGCTCCCCTCTACTGCCTTCACCTGTACTGCCATGACCATGGACGTATTCAAGTTTCCTCTCTTTGTATCGCCAAAATGGTGAGATTTGCATTGAACAAGTGGGTTCCTCTTTTTCTTGCATGTGAAGAGGATACGTTTGACTTTTTCTTGAAAAAAAAAAATAAAGATAAAGAAAGCCTGAACCTAATATCACTGGACCTTTTAGGTGCTCGGGTTTCTGTTGGCCTCTTTTGGCTTTGTGGAGTTTTTCTACATCCTACTGGAGAGGAGCCAGGAGATCGAGCAGCACATGGTCTTCCTTCTTAGCCCCATCATACGCAGCATGACTGTGGTAAAAACTAGGACTTTCCTTGAATTATCGTTAATCCTATTCAAAGTACAAATACAAATTATTGTGTATGTGTCCAGTATTGTTTTTTTTTCACATCAAAGTGACTACCAAATTTTGACCTGGCCCGCATATTACAGCATTTTGGCGAGTCCATGTGAACATGAATTGTTGGACAATTTCGTTGTCTTGGTGTGAAACGACTTTTTTCGCAATCATTTTACCTACCTACTATATTCACAACAATTAGCACTTTACTACAACATGATGAGTTGAGTTGAGTTCTGTAAGTCGAAGCAAATCTCTGGTGAGGGTGAGCCAATATAAACTACTGATTCTACCTCATCAGTCATTCCTTCTATGTTGCTGGGGGTAACGAGAAAGTTTGGGGAATGTGCCTCACGTGTTAACGTATAAAGACATGAAAGAATATAGAATGTATCATTCAATGACAAGACACTTAGGTGAAAAGCAAAATAAGCAAGGATAGATTTATAGTCTTGCAGTCTATGTAAATATTGCATTATCCTGCAAAAATGCCTGTATTTGACCATCAGTCATCGAGAGGCACAGTTCAGTTATACTTACATCATTTACAGTTTCATGTGAGAATAGTGTACATACAGTAAAGCATATTTCACTAGAAGTGTCGTAGTTAGGTGGTAAGTTGCCAACAAGAGATGGACAATGCGCGAGTCACGTTTGTGAAAAATGCAAACGTTTTCTAGCTGGACACTCACAACATGACAGTTGTGTACAGTACTTAACAAGACTTACGCTACATTCATGGTGGAGGTATAACAATGCAGTCAACAGTTGGGTGCCCATTGAGGCACTGCTTCTTGGATGTAACTTGACTTACAAAGGAGCCACTTTCTCCAAGCATTTTTTTAGTCTCCAACCCAGACAGCCTTTCCCACCTGTGGTCTTTACAGACTCCCGAATAAACACAAGCACGTGCTTGGATAAAAATACACTAAGACCTCCCTTGTATTGAGGGTTAATTTAAAAAATGGTACTTTTTTTCTGCGGGGGTATCATTTATCACATCAGGAGGCAACAAATATGGCTATCCCCCTGGATGGTGATTGTTAAGATTAGGCGATCCCACACTTTATCGATTCAATACATTTCCTTGCAATTTCATCGATACTGATTCTGATACCGATCACTTCTTATTGGAATTTTTTTTCAGTCAAAATATTACAGTACAGGAAAATCACATAACAAATACTAGCTATTTATTCCAAAGTTATTAAATTAGATATTATAACACAAAACAAAAAGTAAAATGATTATGACTGAAACTGCCATGCAAAGATGAAAAACAATCTCGTTTTATTATCTTTTTTAATAATCTGAACCAGGAACGTTCAATATAAGTAACTTAATCTATATAGTGTGGAAATCTAGATGATTTAAATGCTTCTAATTTAGCCGTCTAAACAACATAAATAAGACTGTATACCTGTCTTTATCAGCATTCAGACATGTGAAAGAAAATGCATATTCAAACATACAATATTAGGTTTCTCTTAGCAAAATATTAGATTGTGATCATAATCTTTATGATTTAAGAAAGAGACACAATACAAGCATTGTTTGTCACGAGACTGGAAAAGTAACAATGCTGTCTGTACCTGGATACACCTTAACTTTTTGCAAACTTTCTGGCAGTGTCTTTTGTTGGACAGCTGGTCATGTTGCAGGTAACTGGACTTTTAGTGAAACTTGTCTTTTTTCAACCTCACTTTGATTCTTGGGATGTGTGCGCTTTAGGTGTTTGAATAAATCATCCACACTGCTGTCATCTAAAACTGTTTTGTCATATACTTGGCAGTTTGACATAACTTTATTGAGTGCTGTGAGATGACACCACACAACGCTTCGCATTCTCCGTATTGGAGCTGGATGTTTCAGGAACGGTTGCATGTTTGATGTCACATTTCGGGTTTCCCAGTCACATGACAAGGACTGCCATTCGGTGGTGTATTGATTTTGTCAGTCAACACAAAAGTGGAATATATCAACTACAATAGACCATCCCATGACATACTTTAAAACGTGGTCCTTATGATATTTCTAAACATGTCGTGCAATTACAATATATGGTAGGCACCAGAGTCAGGTGTACCACTCCACTGTCACTGACTCTTCCTTTCTCAATCAAGAGGGTTTTGAGCATTTGTGAGGTTACACACTGAAGTTGTAAGAGAAAGCCTGTCTCTGAGATGTCCTTGTAATTGTTCCACAAGGGTTTCTATCGGGTTGAGGTCAGGACTCGGAGCAGGCCAGACACGTTCACCCAGACCAAACTCTCTCATCCATGTCTTTATGGACCTTGCTTTGTGCCCTGGTGCACAGACATGTTGGAACTGGGAGAGGCCATCCTGAAACTGTTCCTGCAAAGTTGGGAGCAATGAATTGTCTAAAAGCTCTTGATGTGCTGAATCCCCAAGAGTTCCTTTCACTGAAACTATACATTATGCTTCAAATTAGAGGGCAGATGCTGGTTTTGTTCTTTCTATCCAGCCTCGTAGCTTGTGGATCCTTTTGAATTCGGTTGAGGTCTGGGGACAATGGTGGGGTTTCCATTCAAACGCATAGCAGATCAAATTTAAATTGGTATTTTTTGCAATGTAGTATGTGTTGTGTTGAGTCCAGTTCAGGCAATCAGTTCAGGGTGTACCCCGCCACCTCCCCGAAGACAGCTGGGATAGACTCTAGCACTCCTGCGACACTTGTGAGGATAAGCCGCTCAGATAATGAATGGATGGATCTTTCTGAGCACATTCCAAATGTTTCTCCCTCTGAGATTGGTTAGGGGAAGCTGAAATAGAGTTTTCTGCATGACCGCAAGCCTTTTGCTTATCGTGCATCAAAAGCTAATGCACGTGGTTTGCTTTTCTGTGTAGTGTGCAAAACAAAACATGCTGCATGCTGCATAATGTAAATGTGATTTCCCATAAAGGACCAAAATTAGTAGTGTAAAGTTTACTGCTAGGGAGAGTCATACAGTATCTATGGTGAGCAATATGCTTAACTCACTTACTTCCTTTTTTCTGATTTTATGTTGCGTCGTCACTCACTTAAGAAGGTTTTAAAAGTAACGGGATCATTTTTAACATATAAGGAGTAGAAAGTATAGCTACCTGTGTTTAAAAAGTAAGGAGTAAAAAAATAAAAGGTTACCACAAAAACACTCGAGAAAAGTACAGTTATCTAAAAAAGCTACTTTATTAATGAAGGACTTCCCGCCTTTGCTTGAATGTAGGACATATTATACAATGAGATAGAGCAGAGACCGTGTCATTTGTCAAAGAAAGGCAAAACATTTTGTCCTCCCAGTGCCTCCTGAGGTACATGCACGAACACATGGACACGACGATTGTAGCGGAAAACAGCAGCACGAGAAAAGAACAGCCAGAGAGTAAATCATCAGTGTTAGAACACCAAATAAGAGGGCAGATATGTTGTTTACATCAGTGAGGGCACATTGTGACGTTGCCCCTGGCCAATACACAGAAATTTTCCCGTATGAAGTTGTTGATTGGAAAATCCAATTACCACAAGTCTTTAATAAGCAGTACTGCGGCTGATCCCAGACTAACCAATGTGGTGCTCTTTTGGAAACCAAAACTTGCTTTTTCCCCCACTTGGTAAGCTGGCCCGATAGTGTGACGTCTCTTTTGGCCAACCGTTTGGATTGTATAGTGGCTCATCACCCAATACTTGACTCCACCGAGGACAAGTATGTCTCAAAAGTGACTCTTGTTTTGGAGTAAACAACATGCTGGATATGTAGCTTTATCCATGATAAGAAGGTTCAGCATCTCATTTTTTTTTTTTTGTTTTTAAGGCAGGAATCAGCCAAGCTAGGAAAAATCCTAGAAACCAAATTGTCAGATCCAATACTGGTCATATGAGAGGAGACCAACTCTGTCAATCTTTTCAGCTCTGTTGGTAATGGCTTTGGCTGTGAATACATTTAAGGTAGCGCTTTGTTTTCTTCCATTAAATCAAAATGATACTCATGTACAGTATAATAAAATACTTCAGTCGAACAATTAAATGTAGGTTTCTGTTTGGTTTCAGCAGATAGGAATCCTAATAGGATTCCAAGTATCAGTATGAGCTTGGCACTATATTGTCGAGCTCTGGCAAGAAGCCGTGGCAGTCGTATAAATTCATAAATCATTTTCCTCTCTCTATTTCTGTTCAGATTCTGGCTTTATGCATCATCCAGTTGGAAAGAATACGAGGTTGTCGTTCTTCTGTATTCCTCTTCCTGTTCTGGGTCTTGGCTGTTGTTTGTTCCCTGGTGCCTCTCAGAGCAAAGATCCAGCTGGCCATAGCTGAGGTATGTTGTGATTGTTAAAGATCTATTCCATTAATTAATTATTATGTCTGTTCTATATTAACTTAAATGCACATAGACTTGTCCCCAGTGAACCTGTAGTGTCAAATATCATGCACCAACGTATAATCCAGTGTGCTGTTGCCAGCGGTCCAGAGAAGGGGTCGGCAACCCGCAGCTCTTTCATCCCTATGTTGCGACTCTGGGAAAATAAGTCAAAAGTGTCCGATTGAAGTGTATTGTAATATCTGTAATTATAAGTGTACCCGTTTAAGAGTGCAGGAGGGTGGAGTATAAAGTAAATCAAGCGGGAGAGTGAGTGTAACCGAGCAGTTCATTGGTGTGCTGCCGGAGTGTTAATAAAATGCAAGTAAAAAAAACCCAGAGGTAATTCCTGTAACTCGTTGCCCATTGCAGAGGGCATTACAGTATGTTATTTGTCTAAAAGACATGTATGATGTCTTCTTATTGAGTGGTATTGAGTGAAAGTTTTTAACTTCTTTCTTCAGACCTTATGCAATTTCGGTGATCTTCAGAGATGTTTGACAGCACTTGATGTGTCAGCAGGCAGATTTGACAGCTGGCATCCGCAGAAAGCCCACCGTGTGTACCACTACACCACTAGTGACGCTAGTAAAACAGTTATTTTGCAAATTTTTATTTTAATTGTTCAGCGGAATAGTGCTTTTTTTCTCCCATTGGATTGTATCCTTGGCAATGGGTAATAAGGAACAGGAGTCATTTCTCAATTTTATATAGATAGATAGATAGATAGATAGATAGATAGATAGATAGATAGATAGATAGATAGATAGATAGATAGATAGATAGATAGATAGATAGATAGATATAGATAGATAGATAGATAGATAGATAGATAGATAGATAGATAGATAGATAGATAGATAGATAGATACACGCACATTATTTAGAGAGTGTATGGACACAAATATATAATATTTATTTATTATATATATAGGCTAACATCTTCATTTCAGTTTTTGCGATTCCCAGTGTTGTCTTTTGCATGGAAACTGGGTCGAAATGCCTCTTTGAGTGTTAAAGGTTGCCGACCCCTGGTCGAGATTCAAATTTCCAGGAGCACAGCTTGAGGTTTATGCTATGTCAGCAAAGTGGATTTCATCTTCCATTTTAAACCAAGGTAACTGAACATTAACAAAGTGTAGGAGGATGACACCGGCAATTCTCGTCAAGCCTGTGTGCGTTTATACTTATCCTTTCTTCCTGTGCCTCCTGTGAGACACTGCAGTCATTGTTGAATGGGTGTAAGTTTATATTTAGGTGTGGAAAGCTATGGGACTTACGCATTTGCATTTCTAAAAAAAAAAATGCATCCATATTTTCATTTTATCACACTTGGTGTGATATTCCCACACTGCTTGGAGGTTTTTAATGATGGGTCTTGGATAAATGCTGGTGAGCCATGGCAGTGCAGGGTCAGACCAGAAGAACGTCAGCGCTGGGTTTATAGGCTTATTCACTGTAAACAAACTGCCAGATGTATTCATCCATACTAAAATCTTTCACACTTTTGGTGCGCATTTGGATTTCAATGGGATTAAGTGCACAGTGATACTACGATCCTTCTTCTTTGCATTATTTACTGTATCTATGGCATAATGAACAATGTTCAATTCCTCCTTAGCTTTAAATTCCAACCTTACTCATTTAAAACTAATCATCACAGTTAAATGTGAATGAGATTATAGTAGCTATTTTTATATACTTCTTCATTTGCATTTTTTCTCTACTTAACAAAGAAAGAAATACAAATACAATTACAATAAACATGCTTGATTTTAAGTGGCAGCTCAGTGACCTCGTGGTTAACAAGTCTGCGTCACAGTTCTAAGTTTTGGGATTTGGATTGCAACTTTGGCTTACATGTGTGGAGTTTGCATGGTTTCCACGTACTTGCATTGATTTTCTGTCCACTCCTGCTGCCTCCTACATTTCAAAAACATGCATCATAGGTTAACTGAGGACTCGAAGTTGTTCACAAGTGTTAATGTAAGTGTGAACAGTTGTTTGTTTATATGTGCCCTGCCGGGTGCGCCCGGCCTCTTGCCTAATGTCAGCTAGTGTAGGCTCCAGCTCACCTGTAACTTTAACGAGGATAAGCAGTTTGGAAAATGGATCCCTACGATTGGCCGGCAGGTTGTATACCACCCCCTGCCTGAAGATAGCTGGGATAGGCTCCAGCACTCGCGGCAGCCTTGTGAGGAAAATGGATGACTGGGTGGATGAGAATTAAAGAAAAAATGTCACAAAAATGTTTTCAATGAGTGCCATAAAAAACCTTCCAGAATAATCGCAACCTGGGCAAAAAGCAGAGTACATTATTTGGCTTCCTACAGGTAGAGTGGAAAAGTTATTATCCTGAGAAGAGCCCCCTCAAAATTCCATCCATCCATCCATTGATATCGTCATAAGGTCGTGGGGTGCTGGATCCTATCCCAACTGTTGTCAGGCACGAGGTGGAGTATACCCTGTACTGGTCACCAACCATTTGCAGAAAGTTCTCTCACAGCCAAAATTTCCTTTATGCATTCAGATGTTGTTTTTTCTAAATTGCTCAAACCAACGTTCCTTCCTTGTTTTATTGCTGTCAGGAAGAATACTTGCAATTACGTTTATGCCGTCCAGTCATTTTCCATTGATCTTGAATGGAATCATTTCAAGCTCACAGCTGAGCATAGATCCAGTTTTGCAGACATTGGGAAGTGGTGAGGTCCACTTTAGCTTTTTCAGCAAAAACAAACATTCGTCCTTACCTTCACACCTATCAGCAATTTAGATCAATCAGTTAATCGACCATTCTAGTTGAAAGCATCTTTACTGTAAAATACAGTATGCTGAAAGTGTGTATAGTTTTACCCTGGGTTTTGTTGTCGTTGTTGCCCCTGTTATGCTATCATGCACAATTCCCTGTGACATATTTGACTGACATGTTTTTAAAATATTTACAAGGAAAGTGTCAAACTTGCTTCACAGTGTTGAAGGCTGAAGACTGGTACGTGTTTGTTGGCGCTTGGCCGTTCATTCTTAAACTACATTTTTCTGGCCCGTACCTCCGACCAGCTTGACCCCGTTTTTCTATATGTGGAAAGATGAATTTGGTCTCATTATATTCCCTTCCTGAGCACAGCTCCACAGTGTTCAGAGAAAATTTTGTTTGCCATAGTTCTGGATTGCATACACTACATACCCATACTGTTGCACAACAAGCTAACTGTGGGTGTGGCATTGGCCCAAGAGTAAAAATGTGCCAAAATAAACAGCTTCTGTATGACAAGGATAACATTTACAAAAGGTTCTATAAAACAAACAACTATGTATACTGTAGTTTCTATCACAGCTGTGTCCTTGTCACATGGTGATTATTCAAACCACCATTACCCATATTTAAATGTTGCTGCTGCTATATGAATAACATCGGGAAATATTTTGTTTTCACAGTGACCATAGTTGGAGCCATACTGTATTGCATCTGTGTTGTGGGTGTATAACCCATATCCTGTGCCATAAAGTGCGTACATATGGGGAAAGCAAAATTTGGAAAGTTAATGCAATACTAAAACTCTGATGAAAGTGCGTGCAAAACCATAATGAAGATAGATGAAGTTGACAGGATGTTGTGTGATTTGTTTGTGGAGATTTAAGGCATCAAAAAGCATATTGATGCGACTGAAAACTGTTGGTTATATAATGTTAGTTTTGCTGTGACATTTCCACCCACAAAACCACTCATTCTCTTCTTGCTTTGAAGACAAAAAGTCAGACTTACTAAACGTGCCTGTAATAGATTACACCAAATAAACCCAGTGACTCATGTGTTGCCATCGTGGTCTCTAAAAGTTGCTCTTTACTTACTCCACAGGGCATGGCCTCTGATATTGTGAGATATTTGGCCTTTTACTCCTACTTCACGATTCAACTGGTCCAGCTCTTCTTGTGCTGCTTTTCTGACCTACCTCAAGAGGGAAAAAACATCTTGGAAAAGGTAAGCAGAGGAAAATGCGTTCCACTAAGGTTTAAATACTGCAATGGTATCCTACCTGAGCATCTTGTGGGTTCCAAACTTTTTTTTGTTGTTGTTGCGAGACACTCAGCCTTTTGGAAACAGAGATGTGGTTTACCACTTTACCCTCTCAGCTCACTGCTTTAGCTTCCTGTGAGGAGAGTGTGAACAAGCATGTTTTTCCCTCCTTGTCCTACTGCATACCATGAGCATGACACGTATTTCAACGTCCAACGGACCCTAAAACGCTGCACCTGAGAGACACCATTAGCTATGACTTATCATTGAACACAGCTTCCATATCACCATATTTTCCACCAGCTCGTTATGTGTATTTTTATATTTGTTTCATCATAGAAGAGTTAATCATAAAACACTATCCTCATTATTGTTGTTGTATATTACAATATTGTAGAGCTAACCGCCATCAAACTGAGAGCTGTTCCCGATATTTTGCCCACCAAACCTCCTCCCTCGGGACAGCGGAAGTGAGACCCTCATCAATCAAACGGAATTGTAATGTGATATTTCCCTAGTGATAAACCATAAAAACAGCTGGAAAAGTCCCTGGCAGATTTCTGGCCCAAGGTGCGGTGTAGAAGCCGCAGACTGGCGTCGTGGACACACCCGTTGCTCGTTCCTTGCTGTGTCCTCCTCTTCTTCCTCCACTGGTTAGAGTTACTCACAGTAAGAGAGGAAGTGAAGAATAAAATGATGGAGTGATGCTATAAAGAGAGCAAATCGCTTAGTGAGGGGGTGGCAGGATGGAGGGGAACATATGGTTGAGAAGGCAAACTTTCTGTGTGTATAATGTGCATACGTACGTATTGGGCGGTTGGCAATGACACATTTCCGATATGTCTGCTGCTTTCGACCCGAAAACATCATTTTTACTCCGTGCTAACATTGGGCTCCATTTACAGGACACAAACTTTTTGGAGGTCACGGCCTTCACTCTGAACCACCTTTTATTTGCATTTCGTAAAATACACATTTTGCTGTTATACTCAGTGTGGTTGACAAAAAGCAGTGTTTTTCTTTTCTTTTTTTAGCATTCCTAACTGTGGTTTTAATTCTGTTGCAGAATCCTTGCCCTGTTAAAGATGCGTCTTTTTTGTCCAAGATTCTCTTCTGGTGGTTTACTGGGTAGGGTCCTCAAAACCGCCCCTTTTTTGAATCCACATATGACTCACCCCAGGAACATTTGTACTTGTTTACGAGTATGTGTGTGTTCTGTTGACAATTATGTGTATGAATCATCTCCACACTTGCTCCACAGGCTTGTTGTGAAGGGATATCGCACTCCTCTGGCAGCAGAAGACCTGTGGACGCTCAGAGAGGAAGATACGTCGCATAAGATTATCTCTGTGCTGCAAGAAGACTGGACATTGGAATGTGCCAAGATTCAAAAGTGAGATTGCCTCATGCAATTAAGATATCCCAAATTTTAGTCACAAGTAGATACAAAAACACATTCTTAATTCATTAAGACACCTAAACGCATGTTCAAACTTTTACATTGTTTGTAACATTTTCTATTCAAGTCTTATCATGCCAATGAATAGATAATGGTTTCATAATAACCTGACTGACATTATCTGATATACATTTCCCAACTTCAAATGGCAGACAAAGAGCCACAAATTCCATTAGTAAAGACATGCTGTATTTATTTATGAATTCTGCTGATTCCGTATGCAGCCAGGCTTCAGGCTAGAACGATACTGAAGGAGTTTGCACTGCTCTCGTGATGTCTTGATTTACTAAAGAAATGAATCTTTAAGGTTTTCAATACTAACTACTGTCAGCATGATGCAGTTTAAATTAATGTACCAAGCAAAGTATGGCTAAGCAAAGATTACAAGTGCCTACATATGCTACTGTTCAATATTTGGCCATAGCAAGAGAGGCCATGTGTGTAACTGTTTTTCACCCCTTTTACAGGCAAGAAAAGGCCTTGACATCTGGTGTGGCACTGGGGAGCAGGTTGCCCGACCAAGCTCAGCTTCTGAGGAAGCTTCACAAGGAGCAGAGCTCTGGCTTCTTTCTGTTCAGAACTTTGGCACGCAAGTTTGGGCCATACTTCCTTACTGGTACAATGTGTATCATATTCCATGATGCCTTCATGTTCGCCATTCCCCAGGTGTTGAGGTAAGACAAACAGCAGTAGTTTCTCTTTTAAAAGTAGCTGTTTTAATATTTCTTATGCCCTGGCTTTCGGATACACACTATTGTATCACAGTTGTCAAACACAAGGCCCAGGGGCCGGATCTGGCTCGATGGTTCATTTCAAGTGATGCTCGTAAGCAAATTCTGCGCATCTATTTCATGTTTTTCTCAACGCATCTTGAAAAATGAAAGTCAGGCTTCAGCCGGGCGTATAAAAATCCAGCAGATGAACAAAAACGCAGACAAAATCTTGGTGAAAAAAGTCTAAAACAGAATTTTACGAAAAAATAGGGCATCCAATAACTGAGGTTACAGTGTCTATATAATGATATGTATAGTTCCACAATCATAACAGCCCTGTGAGGGGATCCATGACTACAACGTGGCCTGTTCCAAAAATGAGTTCGACACGCCTGACTATATGGCCCAAAGTACACTACAAGGCACCTTGTGTTTACACATACAGGAACTCTGAATGAACATTTAATTAGGTAGGGGCAGGGGTGTCAACTCTTGATTGAGTTATTCATTAATTTTACTCATAGGTCTGCCCAAAGACTTTATTCCATATAGTGTGTATTAAGTGTATCTTAACAAGATTAATGTTGTTTCATATTGGGTGCTCTAAGCTCGCAAAAAAAAAAAAAAAAAAACAGTTTTGGAGATGACCGTGAACATGCACTCTCTGAAATAAATGAGGTAGTTTTGGTTAAAAAAAAGAAAAAAAAAAAAGAAAAACGTTTGTGGCATATTGAAGTTATGCAAGTCATTATATTTAGAAATAGAAACTGTCTAGTGTGTGTTGCTGAGACACATTTCCAGTGCTTGAGTCCCACACACAAACCAAGTGACACTGAGTTCAATGTACTGCGTAAAGCAGCTGCCAAAATCTCCAAACCTCAAGTTGGACTGAACCTACCCGAATTTCATTGGATTAAAAAGAAAGAGATGCCCTTGTTATGGTGATTTAAAAAGACAGCAAACAAAAATGCCCCCGGCTAAATTAAATTCAGATACCAATAAATTTTACAAATTGTATACCGGATACAGTACCAATGTTATTGTCATTTTGTAGCCATTTGTGTCAAAGTCAACCAAACAAAATTCTGTCAAGTGGCAATAAAAAAAAAAAAAAAAGCAAGTCAAGGCACCCTCTCACCGTACTGTTCCAGCGGTAAAACTGGAATGTTGTTTTTGAGGCACAAACACTGAATTATTTGAAGTGCTAATTAGGGTCATGGATTTGTAAGCAAGAAGTAGACGAAACCACAGTCTTCTACCTCAATGAGGCAGGTCTCTGAATGGCACAGACACAGACAGACCACAATAAGACAGTTGCTGGTGGAGTGAAAGAGCACTCTGGCTGCAGGCTGAGCAATGTTGCACAAACAAAATCACTTTGTTTTAATTGCACTGAATTTGTGTGAATTTGTAGCCATTACTGGACACATGAAGGTCTGAATTAGAATCATGTTAACAGAGAAATCCCATCAGTCTCTTCTTGATTTGTGCCAGCAAATGTTCCAAACTTGGAAATGATCTAGATCTAGATCTACTTTCTGTACATCTTTAGTCTTCTGCTGGGCTTCATGCGAGATGAAGATGCGCCATTGTGGAAGGGCTACTTCTATGCCACGCTCATGTTCCTGCTCTCTTGCCTCCAGTCCCTCTTCAACCATCAGTACATGTACACTTGCTTCACAGTGGGAATGAGGGTTAAGACAGCTGTTATGGGCCTGGTGTATAGGAAAGTGAGTATTGTTTATCCTTACCTATTTTACCATATTAAGTCGAAAGTCTACATATTGTAAGGAAAGTCCACATTGCACACTACCTGGACAATGATATATAGACTGTGTATCTGTTATCTAAATGTCTTGCCAAAATGAAGCTAAAGTTTGGGGTTGAAGTGTTGTCTACAGATCCATCCCAACCCTTAGTTGATTAATTAATTGACGAGTTTTTTTCCATGACATTTGTCCATATAATGTGGGTATATAGCTTCACAAAACAAAACAAAAACAGTTCCATGAAAGTGCATCCAAAAATTAAATTTCTCTTTTGTTGTCAATCCAGTCTTTGGTGATAAATAGCGCTGCCAGGAGGACCTGCACTGTTGGGGAGATTGTAAATCTGGTTTCAGCAGATACTCAGAAGCTCATGGACTTTGTGGTGTACTTCAACGCTGTCTGGCTGGCCCCCATAGAAATCGCCCTTTGTCTCTTCTTCCTGTGGCAAGTACGTGACCTGAATGTTACGTGTCTGCGATTTCTCATACTGAAACCTCTACTACTACTGCTATAAGCATTGTTTGCCTTCCTTTTGGTAGCACCTTGGACCATCAGCATTGGCAGGAATTGCCACCGTCATCCTCATTTTTCCACTCAATGGACTGATAGCAAAGAAAAGAAGCAAGCTGCAGGTAAAAATGATTTACAGGAATCCGTCTATAATGTTTTTTTTTTTTTAAGAGCAGCTCTCGTGTTGTATGTAAGGTCGCAATTGTCACATCTGGTTTGGATAGTAGCTGGGGAGCCATGTGGGTTCAGGGCCTGGATGGTACACTGTGTCTTGTCTTTTATTCCACCATTTACACTATAACAATGACTGGAAAATGCTGTCGTACAAAACTGCACATTTTCTCTAAGACAACATGTGGTTTTATGAATTTGAAGTCTTTTTAATCAAACCCAGTTTTGGATTGTGACCACATTTCTGACCCTTAATTCCAGACTTGTCATCAATTGTTATAATATTCAAACGTTCTAGTATGTTTAAGAAGACTTGTAAAAGTGTACTGTGACAACGGCTCCCTGCTCGCAAATATTCTTTACTCTTCGCTGTGTGTGAATAAAAAAATGAAAAAACCTCTTTTTCTGGTTAACAGGAGATTCAAATGAAGTTCATGGATGGCCGGATCAGACTAATGAATGAGATTTTGAATGGAATAAAGATTCTGAAGTTCTATGCCTGGGAGAAGGCCTTCCTGGAGCAGGTGTTGGGTTATAGAGAAAAAGAGTTGAAGGCCCTGAAGAAGTCCCAGATCCTTTATTCCATCTCTATTGCATCTTTCAATTCCTCTTCTTTCATGGTAAGAACACTAGACTAAAGCAGTATGACCTTTTGTGTACAAAGCAACACACAATCACAAAACCCCAAGATCATTAAATATATGTACAGTTGAACAGGCATCTATTTATGCTTCTTTAAAAAACAAAACATCGTACTAAGTTCAGGTTGGATGGTTGGATGATTTGCATATGTGTAGAACAGCACTTCATCATCCTGGGACCTGTTTCTTTTGTCACGTAATATAAATTATTGGTCGAAGTGTCCTTGAGCAAGATAATGAGCCTCCTGTCTCTCCTGATACTGCATTATCGGTGGATGAGGAGCAGGAGTGTGCAAAATGTGGGCCGGACAGTATCTGTGTCCCTTGGCATCCACCATCTTTAAAATAGTCCCAGAACCTTGTACAGCTACAACAGTAAATATATAGCTAAATGAAAGTGGCATAATGGCTTAGAGAGTTTTGTTCACCTGCCACATAATTCTGATGTTGAAGGGTTCTGGGCCCAGCCTTCCTGTGTTGTGCTTGCAGGTTTTCCCTGTTCTTGCGTGGATTTTCACATGCTTTCTCCCACATTCCTCAAACATGCATGCTAGGTTCATTCAAGTCTAAGGTGTGAAATTGGGGGGAATGGTTGTTTGTCAATAAGTGGGATTGGCTGGGAAACAGTCCAGGGTGTAACCTGCCTTTCGCTCAAAATCAGATGAGATACCCTCCATCTCACAGGAGAACCTAGTGAAGATAAGCAGTATAGAAAATGGATGGATGGTTAAACTAATAACCGTTTGACATAATGAGTGATCCAATGAGTTTACCAAATGGACTGTCCAGTTATGTGCTCCTTCTTTACCAGCATATCTGCAGCACAGATTTTTGGCCATACATACAGTAATGTTGCCTTTCATTCTACACACATGCACACAAATGCGTTTTATCCCCTCATTTCGGACACTGTCCTGTATCTTTGATGGATCGTCAGTTAGTAGTATTTGTTGCTCATGATGAAACTTTTCTAAAATCGCATGTTACCATTCTCCAGATCGCTTTTGCGATGTTTGGTGTCTACGTCATGCTTGACGACAAAAACATCCTGGACGCTCAGAAGGTTTTTGTTTCAATGGCGCTGATCAACATTCTGAAGACCCCACTTAGCCAGCTTCCCTTTGCAATAAGCACAACCATGCAGGTGAGCATATATTCAAAATTGCCATATTGTTTTTGTCATATACCCCTTTATAATGCTAGCACCTTCATAAACAAAATAATGCTCTGTGAACTGTTATTTAACAATATGATTTTTATTGTGGCTGTAGTTTCCAGTGTTGTCGAGCAGCAAAACCAATATAGTGGGAGCTGTGTGTGATTTTTTTTTTTTTTTAATTCACATGGTGCTAAAAAGTGTGACCAACAAATTAGACCAGCGCTTAGTATGAAGCGGTGCAAAAGCTCCCTGGCAAACCCCTTAAATAAAACATCCCTTACAGGGCCATTCAAAGCCTTGATACAGCTCTATTAGTTCTCACTGGATTGTGCAATAGGTCATAATGTTGTGGCCAGCCGGTGTGTAGTCAGAGGATGAAGTGCTTTTTCTGTTCCAGGCTGTGGTTTCACTCAAACGTTTGGGAAAATATCTGTGCTCAGAGGAACTTAAAGTGGACAATGTCTTAAAGGCTCCATTGAGTTCTGGTAAGAACCCCGCCTATGTTTAAATGAATACGCTGATGAATGAATTGCTATTTTCCCTTTAAAGGCTGTCACAACACATGTAGCCTTACCACCGGATTTAGTTGTTTGTGTTTGTGGAGCACAACAGTTTGACATAAATGATATGCACTGTCACTTCCCGTGCCTGGAGGATGACAGACAGACAAAGTAATGACAGGATGCTCCCATTTAGTGGTTAAACATAAATCAGCACAAGAATTCCAATTTTTGATTTATGGTGAGAGAAATTAAGCAAACATGCTCCAGTTTTCTGTGTCACATTTGTCAACACTTGCTCAGACAGACAAAAAGCAACAGCTCTGTAATTCCTATGATGAAGTAAATCCACTTGTAGTTACAGCCTGACAGCACTCTGATGAATCTTTTGAAGGGGCATTTTTTCAAAATGTTATTTGTTACTTGGGATTAAAGAGCATGACACGCATGTAGCGTTTCATCGCTTGTTTGCTTTTCTCTTGTTTAGAGGGGGAAGATGTGCTGATTGAAAATGGAACGTTCAGCTGGTCTGCAGAGGGCCCTCCATGTCTTAAAAAGTATAAGACAATCAACCAGAGCAATTAAAAAAACTAAATCAATAACAGAATCACAACTGACGGGACATTTTCCGTTCCAATTTTTTCTCAGAATCTCCATCTGTGTGCCAAGAGGTTCCCTTGTAGCTGTGGTCGGACACGTGGGAAGCGGAAAGTCCTCTTTATTGTCTGCCATGCTCGGAGAAACAGAAAAGAGAAGTGGTCATGTCACTGTGAAGGTACAGCACGATATTCTCCACATGCAAGGCCTGCTCATGTTTGCATCTTTAATCACGTGAATATTCTGAGCCTTCTCCCTGATATGTCTTTTTTGAAGGGTTCTACAGCGTATGTGCCCCAGCAGGCTTGGATCCAAAACGCCACCGTCCAAGACAATATCATGTTTGGCCGGGAAAAGCTGAAGACGTGGTACCACCGGGTGTTGGAAGCCTGTGCCCTTCTGCCTGACCTTAACATCCTTCCTGCAGGAGATGCAACAGAAATCGGAGAGAAGGTAAAGTTGCTTTATTTTCAATTCCACGACAATTGGCTCACAATCTTCCCTTACAGGGTCTCAACCTCTCAGGCGGACAGAAGCAGAGAGTGAGCTTGGCCAGAGCTGTCTATCGGAAGGCAGATGTGTACCTGCTGGATGACCCGCTGTCTGCTGTTGACGCACATGTTGGCCAACACATCTTCGACAAGGTCATCGGACCCAAAGGAGTGCTTCGAGAGAAGGTAGAGTGCAAATGAGTTCCCATGGAGGAATTGTGGTTTCACGACACCTCAGCCACTTACAAGAATGTGGCCTTCATTGTTGTTCTAACAACACAAAAACCGCCACTTTGGCAACATTTCTTGTCTTCAGACAGCCACAATTTGGTGTTGGCTTGTGTATACATCCAATTTCTCTCATTTGTGTGGCTCTGCAGACCCGTATCCTGGTGACCCATGGGATGAGCTTCTTGCCGCAAGCTGACCTCATCCTTGTCCTTGTAAACGGTGAAATCACAGAGAGCGGCTCCTACCAGGAACTCCTCAGCCGCCGTGGCGCCTTTGCTGATTTCATCCACACCTTTGCCAGCACCGACCGAAAAGAAATGGCCATACAAAGAGGTGACAAGTCTTGCCATGTATTGATTGGTTATTTAAAATGGTTATGTTTTATCTGTCAACCAATCAATTTCTCTACTATGTGAGTATTTGACACAGCTTGCACTTGGATCAGACCATATCCTTATCTGTTTGTAATATTTTAGTTACCTGCATTGATTTAGCTAAATGAGAGTGTTAGATATTCGATCTCAGTATGATGAAGTGCAGTTCAACACCACAACCACAACAAGTAGCTATTTTTATATAAATACATCAATGGCGGGTTTGATCAAAACTGAACATTATCTTTTCTCTGACACTTTTTTTTTTATGTAGCTCTGGAATTTCAGATAGTGCAAATGGTCTTAATGTTTAGATTGGTTAGATTATTGTTGTAATAATGGATGAATGGATGAATCCATTATAATGTAAAGCATGACTTTCTTGTAGCTGGCTCAAGGAGGTCCAATGCCCGTCTCAGCATGGTTGATTTCATGCCATTCTCCAGAGACTTGTCTCAGGAGCAGCTTATTGGGTAGGTCAACCCGTGGCCCCATACACTCCCAGAATTTTGTCAATGCAAGCTTTTTATTCCATTTGATGAAACTAACTTCTTTCTTGTCTTTCTGCTTTCTTTCCAGGGGTGACACAACAAATACAAACTTGCAGAATATGGAGCCTGTGTCTGAAAAAGAACAGGAACAGGTTCCTGAGGACCTTGGCAAGCTCACAGAGGTTGACAAGGCCCACACTGGACGAGTACGACTTAGTATAGTGTATAATCCAAGGACTTTATTAAAAAGAACCTATCGGTTGACTGGTATCTATTTAAATTTTTTCCCCACTGCAGGTTAGGCTGGAGATGTACCAAAAGTACTTCAAGACTATAGGTCTGGCCATCATCATTCCCATTGTCTTCTTATACGCCTTTCAGCAAGGAGCCTCACTGGCCTACAATTACTGGCTGAGCATGTGGGCCGATGACCCAATTGTTAACGGTACTCAGATTGATGCCGACCTGAAGTTGTCTGTCTTTGGAGCACTGGGCTTTGTTCAAGGTTCGCCTCTTTTGTCTGACTGAACAAATGCATTTTATCGATTTATTTATTTTGCACAGTTCTGTAATAAACATAACCAACCATCCTTTCTGTCTGTTCAGGCATTGCGATCTTTGGTACCACCGTAGCTATTTCCATCTGTGGTATCATTGCTTCTCGCCACCTGCACATGGATTTGCTGGTCAATGTGTTGCATTCCCCAATGTCTTTCTTTGAATGCACGCCCAGCGGCAACTTGCTCAACCGCTTTGCCAAAGAAATTGACGCCATCGACTGCATGGTGCCCGAGGGCCTAAAGATGATGTTGAGTTACGTCTTTAAACTCATGGAAGTGTGCATCATTGTGCTCATGGCAACACCATTTGCTGCTGTGATCATCCTGCCTCTTGCATTCCTCTACGCCTTTGTCCAGGTAATCTCCTCCCCTCACAAATTTCAATTCATGATTTAGATTTTTCACTGGGTTTAGCAGTTTTAGCGCATTCTCAGAAAACCGATGGTTGATTAACTCCACTGACATCAACATTACACGATTTAACTGTATATTCTGGGTAATGCCCAATGAACCCTTCTTGACTTCGATTTTTGATGTTGATGTTTTTCCCCTCTGGGCTGCAGAGCTTCTATGTTGCTACATCATGTCAGCTGAGGAGGCTGGAAGCTGTGAGCCGCTCCCCCATTTACACCCACTTCAATGAGACGGTGCAGGGTGCCAGTGTCATCCGGGCCTTTGGAGATCAGTCCAGGTTCATTCTGCAGGCCAATGACAGGGTAGATTTCAACCAGACCTCCTACTTCCCCCGATTTGTGGCCACTCGGTGAGATATCACTATTGAATAAAATCTGCTTTCTCCGTGAATTTCTTCTTTAAACAAATGAGTATTTGCTTTATCAATTAGGATTATTAAATTAGTGTTTCAACCACAGATGGCTGGCAGTCAATCTGGAGTTTGTTGGTAATGGAGTGGTGTTAGCAGCTGCCATTCTGTCCGTAATGGGAAAGAACACCCTAAGTCCAGGCATAGTGGGGTTGGCTGTGTCACACTCTCTCCAGGTAAGAGGGCCTTGTGCTCGACTGGTGTCTAAATACTAATGTGGCTGGGAAGTGCAAAACAATACAAAAAAGTGTGGGATTCTGTTAGATTTCATAAAATTAATTAACAAAAGTCAAAACAAATATACAATAAGGAAAACAAATGAACAAAAACTTGTGTTGAATTAATCAATGTTTTGTTTTGATTTCTGAATTGGAAAAAGTGCTTCACAGTTTGTTATGTATTGTTTTGCACTACCCAGCCACTGCATAACATTCCCTAATTTTCACAAACCTCACAGTAATTATGAATAAAATACCGTCAATGCAAAAGCAAAAGGCTTAGAGATCATGGCTTGACGAAACCAACAGAACTACATCATCTGCAAAGAGCAGTGACGGAATGTCCAAGCCACCAAACCAGACTCCATCTACACGTTGGCTGCGCCTAGAAATTCTGTCAATAAAAGTTATGAACAAAATCGGTGACGAAGGCCAGCCTTGGCTAGTCCAACTCTCACCAGAATTGAGTCCGACTTATTGTTGGCAATGCGGACCAAACTCTGACAGACTTTTACAGGGACCGAACAGCCCATATCAGGGGGTTCGGTACTCAAGTTATTATTAATGTGTGGGGGTTTTACATAAACCTGTTAACTGTAAATGCCCTAGTAATTCCTGTTTACATCAAAATAAGATAATTAAAAGAATGTGCTGTGCATGGTGGTATGTATAAATATGTTTGTTATCTGAGTCAGTGCATGCTTTTTTTGGAGCAATCATCATAATGTTATTTTACTTTACTGGGGTCTGCAGGTCACCGGAATCCTAAGTTGGATTGTGAGATCATGGACTGATGTCGAAAACAACATTGTTTCTGTGGAAAGGGTAAATGAGTATGCTGACACTGCGAAAGAGGTCAGTGTTTCCATTCTACACACACTTTCCATAAAATGGGTTTTGTTCATTGTTTTTGCTTAAATAAAATTTCACGCAAAACACAGTGCCTAATTGCATTTTCTTCACATTATACAGGCCAACTGGACTATAGAAGGCAGTTCTCTCCCTCTGGCTTGGCCCCAGACAGGCACTATAGAGTTCCAAGACTATGGGCTGCAGTACCGCAAAGGCCTGGAGTTGGCTTTGAAAGGCATTACCTTGCAGATTCATGAAAGAGAGAAGGTGAGTAATTTTTAAACAGCCATTTTTACCTCATGAGACTTGCACAGGAGTTTGTGATTCATTGGACCTCGCTAATGTGTTCCAGGTGGGCATTGTGGGAAGGACGGGAGCTGGGAAGTCATCTCTTGCTCTGGGAATATTTAGAATCTTAGAGGCAGCAAAGGGAAAGATCTTTATTGATGGCGTCAATATTGCTGACATAGGACTCCATGATCTTCGATCACGCATTACAATCATTCCGCAGGTAAATTATTGACAACAGAATGTGAGCTCTGACTATCCTCACATAAACTCTTGATATTTACCTCAGATCTGGTGACCAATATATTAAGGTATAAACACATCTTGATTAAATCAGCGGCTAAAATTATCTGTGGATCCTTTTTTCAGGACCCTGTGTTGTTCTCGGGCTCCCTCCGAATGAACCTTGACCCATTTGACACTTACACCGATGAAGAAGTTTGGAATTCTTTAGAGCTTGCTCACCTCAAGAACTTTGTGTCCAACCTGCCTGACAAACTCAACCACGAATGCTCTGAAGGTGGAGAAAACCTCAGGTACACATTACGTGATGCAGTGTTGGTTAACCACCAACCAACTGAGTACCTCAATGTGCATTATGCACAATATTGTCCTTTAGCACAATAATGCTCCTTTTTTTCTTACCTTCTGTAAATTATTATCTGTGTAGCTTGGGTCAGCGTCAGTTGGTGTGCCTTGCGAGGGCCTTGCTGAGGAAAACCAAAATCTTGGTTTTGGATGAGGCAACAGCTGCTGTGGACCTGGAGACTGACACACTGATCCAGTCCACAATCCGCACCCAGTTTGAAGACTGCACAGTCCTTACCATCGCTCACCGCCTTAACACCATCATGGATTACACAAGGTTATACTATAAGTTGTATGGACAATACAAACAAAGCGCATATTTTGATGACACCTCTTTGATCAGGGGTGACCAAGCCTCAGCCAAACTCCATCCATTTTTAGAGTCTTGCAAAATATAATGTACAATTGATATGGCCTCTGCCTTGGCTGCATTGGACTACTTTCTATACTGGCTAGCAAGGAACGAGAAGAAGAAAAAACAGAAATTACAGTATTTCTCATTCTCACTTCCTTGTTTTCCACCAATATATCACTCAAATAGTAACTACATTTCTATTGATTACACATAGTCAGTGACTTGAGATTATTTAATTACATTAGCAAATAGCATGAATCACCATAGTTGTGCTCTATAGTGAGGTAAGCTTAGTACCGATTGCACTTTTTCTGGTTCTGAATGTGGAGTTTTCATTCTATTGCTGTTGGGTATAGATAGGGGCAGGTCTATTATACTGGCAAATGTTCTGCAAGCCTTCCCAAAATTATGAAATATCCATGACCGTTTGCTTTATTACTAGGCTGTCTGTATAATACATTATTATTATTATTAACATCATCATTCTTTCCCCTTCTTGCTGCTCTACAGAGTGATTGTTATGGACCGAGGCCACATCTCTGAGATGGACTCTCCAACCAATCTCATCGCACAGCAGGGACAGTTCTTCCGAATGTGCCAGGAAGCTGGGCTGGTCTAGGACCATGGCGCTTCTATGCACCTTTGGCACCTTTCTCCCATGGCTTTTCAACAAAGTTTGAATTTGCCCTTCCAAGCTTTGTGGCAGCTCCTCCGAGGACATTGTCATTGAGGGTCCAGAGACTTTTCTAATACAGCCTATATAGTCCAAGGCTTCTTAGACACAAAGAACATGCTGTCCTGAATCAGGAAAAAAAAATACTCAGACTATCAACATGTAAATGAAGCTTCAGTGGATTGCTGGGAGTGTGCAAAGAATTATTAATGTGTACATAGATTTGGGGAATCTGTTCATTCCATTTAAGGATTAAGGCAAAGGAATGAAATACAACCACAAATTATATGGATTGTTATTTTTATTTTTCCTGTTTTGAATGGGAACAGTATTACTTACGTGTCATAAAGCACATGACCTATATTTAATGTTTTCTCAGGCTTGGATGTCGATGTTTACTGACTCAGTTTTGAAGCCTTGAATGCCAGAAAGCGGTAATCTACATTTATATACCGTTTTGTTTTCCAAGAACGAGGACAGAAATTACTCTGACATACTGACCCTGTGCAGGGTTCAACCTGGCGAATGTGAGGGATGTGAGGTTTTCAGAGCCTTCAGAAATGAGTTTGAAGCAGCCAATTTAGATTATTTATATGACAGGGAATAGGAGGAAAACAATTGTTTGAGCCAAGACATTGGCAGGCACTTGTTTATTTCTGTCAAAGTAAACACATAAAGTCCAAAAGAATCCTGTTGGTCAGATTTAACCTGATGCCTATATGTGAAAAACCACATTGAATGAAGAGAATCTCTCTCCTCAACAATAGTAATAATAAATCTTGGTGAGTGATTTTCTCTCCACCACCGCACAACTCAGGCCATACATATATATAATATATATATTCTGTATATGTGTCGAGAAAGAATTCACTATTGTTCTATATTTTTTGCTGACGTTACAAAGTGTTGCTAGTCCTCAACGACCTTGATCCTTGATTCAAAGAATTATAAGAGCTTTTCGGAGAGAAAAGTAAGTATGCTGTTATTGTCTTACTGGTTTAGACAATCTTTCCAAAGAGAAACCATATAGTTTATTTATGTGGTATTTCAAAATATGCCTTTAAAATACTGAGGATTGTATTATATTTATACTTTTTATAACAAGCTGTTTGGTTTTTTTTTCACTGACTAATTACTATTATTGTATTGTTATAATAAACATGTATTTCATTTAAGAATACGGGTGTGTTGCTTGTATTTTAAGGACTTTCAATATGTAAATCTTGGAAAATGAAAGGATATATAAAATATCTAAAATAAAATATCACTGCCTGAGGTTTTTAAGTAGTACATAACATTTTATATTTATATATACCGATATATCGTAATATACTGGAACATCACAAAGTAGGAAGTGCAAACGCTTTGTTACTTGCTGTCCTAAAGTGGGTTTTTCATACATACATCTGTATTTGAACATATTTCTCTCAGCCTCTTACCTTAACTTTCTACATTCAAAATCATGTTTCTTTCTTTATCTACTTTTATCTTTTTCACTTATACTGTATATATTTATTTATTTACCTCTATTGTCGGTGCTGTGATGCTACTGGTGGAACCTTAATTTCCATAATCTAGCATCTCTATCTATCTATCTATCTATCTATCTATCTATCTATCTATCTATCTATCTATATCTATCTATCTATCTATCTATCTATCTATCTATCTATCTATCTATCTATCTATCTATCTATTCTACATTTAATCTGAAAAAAACATACTGTACAGGTAAGGGTTTGGGGATTTTTTGGGGGTGAGGTGGTTTGCTCTTGATACCATTCACTAATTTTACATCTTTTTGTCAATCACTTCAACTTCACAACATTGGCAAATCAGATTTCTCTGTAGAGTACACTGATAATCTCGAGATTTCTTTTTTACCCTTCAGATATTCAAAACACCTTGAGCCAGCTGAAGCAAAGCAGCCCCATAATAAAACAGAGCATCCTCCATGAAGGGACAGTGCTGTTTTCTTCTTCTTTGTATGCTTTAGTTTTGCATTTGTGTACATAGAGCTGGTGTGCCACCCCAAAAACTTCACATTTTGTCCTGTCTGTCCATAGGACATGCTCCCATAAGCTTTGTGAATTGTTAACATTCAGTTTGTCTAATGCCAGTCCTTTTTTATGATTTATTGTCAACAGAGGTCATTGGTGCTCTTCCTTTGCCTCAATCATTGATGAATGGGACACTGATGGTATGTTGGAGTTTCCCATTAATTACTTGGGAAGTTCTGGGCTCTTTTTTACCATTCATACTACCCATCTCTTTAATTTCCTCTTGCAGTACATCAAGGGAGGTTGGCTGCAGTCTCGTGGTCTTAATTTCTGAATATAATCTGCAAAAGTATTCGCAGGAACATCAAGATGTTTGGCTGTGGTCTTGTAGTCTTTACCAGAAATGAGCTCATCTATAATTTTCTTTCTAATCTCCCGATACAGCTCTCTCTGTTGGTTCCTCTGGTCCCTGTTTAGTGTGGTACACGCCACGTCACCAAACAAACAGCACAGTGATTACTTGCTACCCTTTAAATTGTCTGACTGGTTGCAAGTTTGAAGACAACCATGACGCTACTTATAGGACACACACAGTGTGTTTGAACATGTCCCTCTGGTCAAATCAATTTCAAACCTTTTAAGGGCTGCTATCATTTTTGTCCAGGCCTGTTCCATGAATGTTTTTTTCTTCTTTTTTTTTTATTATTCATTTCAACCACATTCTGAAAGTAATCCAGTGGTTGATTTGCACTATATTTTATAATGTATTGTAAATTTAGTCAGATTCAATTTGTTTGTATGACCACAGTGGGTTTTTCTTTCATAGACTGTTTTTCACTGGCGTCGCACACCTTCCGATTTAGAACACGGGCGCCATCTTGGTTTGCTGAATTCACGTAAACACGTAACTAACCAGGAATCATTTCAGAAAGGCTTATGAGTGGGGGCGCACTGCTATGTTATTGGTTGCTCAAATGGGCGTTGTAAAGCGCTTTTGTTTCGACTGCCGGCTGTGATCAAGAACCAGTACGAGAAAACGGAGCAGTTATCAACCAAACGGCGACAACTGTGGCTGTCTCGTATTACCAGAGCTGATCTAGCAGCCAAGCACAATACTTGTGTGCGAATGCAATGCATGTCTCCAAAATCTGTATTTTCTGTTTCATTATAAAAAGTTGGCAAAACGAGTTCCCGCACCGCTAGTTGAGTTAAAAATGTAGCCGTGGAAATGGAGAAAAAGGTGCGAGCTCCATTTGGGAATCGTCACGGTCGAACCTCTTTCTCTCTCCCTCTTGGTAACAGGGTAAAATAATAATGTACACCACTTTTGTTGATATAATCAACATATTTTAACACAATGCTGACTATAATCATGCGGTACGTATTTAAATTGCATTGTGCGGTAAACTAACCTTAGCAGTGTGGGGAGACAGCGAGGTTGCTTACAATCGATACGCCACATGATGAACCCAGCCATTGATGAATTGGTTGTAGGCCTCCAGACCTTTGTAATTCTTTAGTTAGATATATGCGCTTGTCGAGAAGAGAAGACAGTGGACGATGTCTGGATAGGTTACCAACGCCCACAGTTGTGCGCTCCATTTGTGTTTCTCCAAGGCATATGGGTCGATATTGTCGATCAAAGCACAGTTCTTGTCATAACGGTTTCTTGAAACAACATCTAATGAGCACCGATAACTTTCCAAAGTCTTTTTAGCCATCATGCGTCACTTTTAACAGTCGTACGAACATTTGTGTAACTCCGGTCTATGCAAATGCATTAGAGTGAACAGCTCGTCAGTATAGTAAACCCATCCAACACGGCCAGGTGCCCCGAATGTAGTCACGTGGTCGAAAACAGTCTATTAACAGGAATCCGAAAAACGTTGGTCCACGTGTATTCGTATCACTAGACTGGACCCGTCGCTAGATGGCAGAAGATGGCGAGTCCATTTCCTTTGCAGCTGCACGAAGAAACTCTGCTGCTTTGTTTATACATGTGGCAATGACAACCACCACTGAACTAAAATGCGGTATGTAAACTTAATTGTTATTCGATAGTGTTTGGACAAGTACAAGTACCATTCGTACTAGTAAATAAATAAAGCTGTAATAAAGCTGCTAATAACCCAGTTTATTGTTATTTTATTGGCGTATTTAAACGGGGTATATCATGAGTCTGATAGCCACAGCCAGGCTGCTCGTTATGCTTTAGTTGTCAGAAATAAAATAAATACATGTGTTTCTGTTACATAAACGTGATTAAAGAGGCCATATGGAGAATAAGTGAGCTAATTCAAACTTAAGTGGTTGTTAGACGCCGCGGCTGTTAGCCACGTTAGCTTGCACTAAACGATGCCGAACTAAAAGTTGAAGACAAATGGAGATACAGTATTTAGTTACAAATGACTATATGTATATGTCCCCCTTGGGTGTTTCCTTGCGCTATAATCCACACAAGATAGCCGTGAGAGAAACCCTGGAGTCCCGCGGAGTGCTGGGCCAACTGAAGGCTCGCATCCGGGCAGAAGTGTTCGATGCCCTGGATGATCAAGGGGAGAATCGGCCGCCGTTGTCCCACGAAAATCTGCTCATCAACGAGCTCATCCGGGAGTACTTGGTGTTCAACAAGTACCGACACACGGCATCGGTTCTGACAGCAGGTGAGCCTCAGCCTCCACTCAGCGATGCCAAAAGTACTCACACGCAGTACAGATTCCATGATGAACGTTAAGTTACTAAATGTAATTATATCACAAAAGTACAAAATAATTGATTCTGTCGAGGATACACGATACCTTTTTCTGATAACAACTAAAAAAAATTCTCCGGTTTGCACACAAAATAGTTTCCTCTTTTTTTTTTTTTTTATAGGTGCTTTGTACTGGACAAAAAAAAAAAAAAAGCAGTCAATCAAGATCTCATCTGCTGATCACGTTTCATCTTTTTTTATGTTGTGGGCTGTTACCATCCATGGATGTTGGATAATGTAACAAGCCTTTTTAGACAAACTAAGGAGGAGAAAATACAGATATCCGTTTTCAAATGTAGGGTGTATAAGTAGGAAGTCACAAAAAAATAGCTACTCAATTACAGAGTCCTGAAAATTCTACTGAAGTAGAATATGACTATTTGTTACCTCCTACCTCAACTGGTTCAAATCCTAGGTACATTGCAGTTGGACTTTTCTTTTGCACTCGGTCCACGCATGACATGCTGTTCATTAATATTTGCAATTAAGGGCCGCACAATATGTTGTTTGAGCATCGTCTCGTGATAAGATCACACCCTTTTCCGGGAACACAAGCCTGCCTCAACTTAACTGAGCTTATGTGTCATAATTGACTTGTTTTTCTCAAGAAGTTCTACGGGGTCAAAATGCAAAGCCAGGTCGGAAACGGAGTGGAACAAAACTTGACAGGGCTGTTCCTTCAGATTGCTATTGTGCTTTTTTTGAAACATGACCAGTCTCTATTGTTGAGAGGCGTTAGACTAAACTCTGCTTCTGTTTGTTATCCCAGAGTCGGGCCAGCCCCAAGTTCCCCTGGACAGGCAGTTTCTGGCGAGTGAGCTGAGAGTTGCTGAGGATATGAGCTCCAAGTCGGTGTAAGTGAATTTGCCAGGACACAAAAACAGCCAGTTCTGATCTTTTGGAGCTTTGATCATTTGTTGGAGGGATCTATGAATCTACACCATCATTATATTTTCACACATGGAGATTACATAACCACATCTCTGTTGTCGCTTCCAGGTCTAACAAAAGAATAGTATCACTGCCATATTACATTTTTTCTTCGAGAGATTTTGAAGTACTTTCCTGACCATTTGTTTTGTCATTCAGCCTCAGCTATTTCTTTTTCCTTAGCATAACCAATACAAAAATAAACATCTTTTGTTTTTCTGGATCGTCTAGGCCTCTTTTGTATGGTTTGGTGTCGCACTTCCTGAATAGCAGCGATGATGGAAGGAAGGTGTTCCTAAGGGGCGCGCCTCATCCCGGAGGCCCCCCTCCTAGCAACGCAGGACACGGAGCTGACGGCTAACAAGTGAAGCAAAGCACAATGGGGCAATGGCGCACGCTGGGACTCGTCCAATCCATCCTCATCATTTTTTATACAGTTGAAGCCAGAAGTTTACACGTTTCATTTTTTTCGTCTCACTTTCTGAGGTTTAAACAGACTAAAGTTCTCCTGTTTGAGATCAATCAGGACCACTCAAATTATCATTATTATTTATTTTATTTTGTAAATGCCACAATAATGACAGACAATTTTATATTATTTTCTTTTAAAGGAAAAAAATTCCATACATTTCCTTAGTATTGAGTAGCGTTTCCTTTGTACTGCATGACTAGGGTCAAATGTTTTGGGTAACCTTCTGACAGTAATCTGCTGGAATCGTGGTCCATTCCTCCTTACAGAACTGATGTAACTGAGTCAGGTTTCTTGATTGCCTTGCTCGCACACCCTTTTTCACATCTGTCTGCAAGTTTTCGATGGGATTCAGATCACAGCTTTATAGTCACTCCAAGACATTGACCTTTTTATCCTCCCGCCACTTCCTAACCATTTTGACAGTATGTTTGGTTCTTCCAAGTATTTCCGAACTTTTTTTTTTAAATCTGGGATCCAACATGGTGCTCAATGACAAGACAATTTCAGGCTGAAAATGGAACAGTTTCTCTTGCCTTTTTCAGACATCCCACTTATGTGATTCCCCCTAGAGTGGACATATTTATTCTTCTAAGTGCAGCGGTTTTCAAAATTTTTGAGGCATGCCCCCACCCCCGCCCCTTTTTTTGGGGGGGAGATCAACTTTTTCCCACTCCCACTAGTTGAAATGCTCACCGGCAGTGGGGTGGGGGTGCTAAGACAGAAATTTATAAAAGCAGAGGCTGGTGATAGCGTTGAATAGCCTATAGTTTAGCAATAAATTTAGTCAACTAGCTTATTCATTCAATAATTTCAGTGATTAAAGCAAATCAAGTTTCAGTAAAGCCCCCAAACTTGTGAATTTGGGGGTATTTGAAATGGTGGTGTGTGGACAGACTTCCATTTAACATGAGTTTAAATGTGATTGGTTACTCCTGAACATAGCCATATCCCACGTAGAAGAGGGAGTGGACCATTGTGAAAAATGTATTTATTTTATTTCACTATGGAATTAAATATGTGCCACCAGAATTTGACTTTGAAATGCACAGAAAACAGTATTTGAATTTAAAATTAAATACTTCAACCAGCTACAATTCGCTTTCTAAAATTAACCGTCTTTGCCACCAGGCCGGGTTATTTCAGGTCAGCGCCGAACACCCAGCCAATCGAAGTTACGCTTTACCCCTGCCTGGTGGCACAGACGGTGAATTGTAGCCAGTTGAATTGTTAACATTGAAACGTTACACTGAAATACAACTACTGAAAATGTCATCACTTTATATTTCAAATTCAAATCCTGTTTTCTGTGGCATTTGAAATTCAAATCCTGGTTGCACATATTTACTTCCATATTTCACTTTTCTATAAACAGGTAGAAGAGCAATTGAGACAGCATCCCTTTTGAAATGGCAAACACGGTAGAAAGTTTAATATCCAAGGCCAAGCGAATCGCATACAAGATTATTTTCACCTCCCCTCTTGATTATGTTTTTGATTGAAAATCCATTTAGAAGGAGAAATTCTAGCTGACTTTAATTGTGGAAAAAGATTGTGCAAGAAGATGAATGTTTCTAATTTTATAAATGTTTTTTTCATCATTTATTATTTTACAACAACATGATTTAATTAAGTGATATTGTTCAGAAATCTTTTTATTTTTCTGCATTTTCACTATGCTATTTAAAAAAAAATCTCAAGTTAACTTAGTTCTTGAGAAATTGCAGCGGTAATTGTAACAGTTGATTCTGACTCGGAGTTGTTTTTTCTTACGTAATTATGTGGAGGACTGCTTTTTTCTTTTATTTGAGTAATGTTCTAAACACAGTCCTGTAATGTTACTTGAGTACAGGACTGTCCTACCCTCCTGTGGACGGTAATGCGCTTCTTATTGAGTACGGCCACACGATGGCAGTCTTACCCAAGATAAGAATAAAGCTGCACTTCCAAACTTTGCAAACGTATTGCCGTAGCGTTGACGTACCTAATGATCATGAATTCAGATTTACAGTATTCACAGATTTTATTTAAGTGATTGGACGTATAACAACACGAATCTGTGGAGAAAATATGCCATCTAGATTTTTTTTTTTTTTTTACTATCAATGGGCGACAGAAGTGAACTGCATCTAGTCTTTTGACCTCTTGTTTTATTGCAAATAAGGGGAGCATGACAACACTTGAGTAAAAAAACAAACAAAAAAAAAACATGATATGTAAACCTAAAAAGGGTGAATTTAGCTTGTGAACACTTAGCCACAACGATCCAGCAAGTTGCAAATATGGTTTTGATGTTTGACTCTCATCCCTCAGGTTAGGGGTCATTCGCTTAACAACTTTGATGTTCTTCAAGAATGGGAAAAAATTCCATTTACAAAGCTTCAACAATTAGTGTCCTCAGTTCCCAAATGTTTATTAAAAGAAAATGTAACATGACGTCATGGTACAAGTGACCCCATCCCAGCTGTTTTGGAATGTGTTGCAGCCATCGAATTCTAAGTTGATTATTTCCTCAAAACAAAAAAGTATAAGTCTGAACATTAAATATCTTGTGTATTCAATTAATTATTGGTTGAATATGATTTGCAAATGATTGTACAGTATTCTGTTTAACACAATGTCCCAACTTCATTGAAACTGGTTTTGTCTATCAGCTTGACCTTCTTGTGATGCTGACTAGTTTGCTCCTTCTCAATGGAAAATTAGATAATTGCAATAAGAAACACCACAAAGTGATGCACTACATTACAAACATCCATAGCAACGAGCACATAGTTTTTGCGTTTCTTTTTCCCTCGCCATTTAAGGGGACCTGACATTCTTATCGCAGACAGTGTCTGGAACTGATTCTTTACAGAGAGGATCATTTATTTCAGGGCCTGATCATCAACAGTAAACACACTGTACTTATGCCCTCAGTAACATAATTAATAGGGAAATCTTTTGAATCTGTTCTTAAAACCAGAACTCAACACCCTAATTCACCGAGGGGATGAATTGGATTGTGGGCTCTCTTATCCATCCATTATCTACCGCCTTTCCGGGTTGGGTCACGGGGAAAGTAGCTTCAGCAGGGATACCCAGACTTCCCTTTCCCCAGCCACCTCTTCCTGATTTTCCAGAGGGATCCCGAGGCGTTCCCAAGCCAGCCAAGAGACGTAGTCTCTCCAGCGTGTCCTGGGTCACCCCCAGGGTCTCTTTACTGTGGGACGGGCCTGGAACATGTCACTATGGAGGTGACCGGGAGGCATCCGAATCAGATGCCCCAGCCACCTCATCTGGCTCCTCTCAATGCAGAGGAGTAGCAGATTGATACTGAGCCCTTCCCGGATGCTTTATGATCTCTGAATCAACATTCTGCCTCTAGGTCACATCTTTGTAGAAGTGTAGCAAGCATCTAGTCTGGACTCAAGCTGCTTTGGAGCAAACCTTATTTGCAGTGGAAGAGCCACCTAATTTATTGGCAGTTGATATGCCTGCTCTCTTGTAAATGGCTATATATGTGGCGGGAGATGAACAGTGGTTGGTCAGTTGGCAGTTAGCCGTATGATTGACGGTGGTGCTCCTCCACACTATAAAACAGTTGTGTGAAAGCGACAGTTGTGTAAATATTAAATGTGGTGTTCTTTGATTATAAAACAGTATGTTCATGTTTGCCCTTGAGCTCAAATGAATTCCATGGGGTTGAATATATTTTGAGTAGATTGCCATTCATGGTCATAATGATGACAGAAAAAAAGAGAGGGCATCTATTTACTACCAATCCATCAATTTTCTATCCCACTTGTCCAAGAAATTTGATTTAACCTTCTAGTCTTCATTTAATTGAAATGTATGGGGTTTTTTTTGCAATGTAGGAGGGAGCCAGAGTATGCCCAGATTAAACCCACACAAACACGGGAAGACAATTCTCCTTTATCTATCTGAATTCTATTCTGAACTCAGCACCTGTCGACTGTGAGGCCGACGTGCCCATTAACCCACCATGCTAACAGCTACAGGTATTTACCGGGTTTTGTCAATTACAAAACATTGAAACTCATTTATAACAAGATGAGAAAAAAAACGTTAACATCCAAGTGAGTGGTGGAAGTCAAACTTGAATTGGAACATCCATCCATTTTCTTAGCCGCTTTATCCTCACGAGGGTCGCGAGAGTGCTGTAGCCTGTTCCAGCTGTCAACAGGCAGGCGGCAGGGTACACCCTGAACTGGTTGCCAGCCAATTGCAGGGCACATGGAGACAAACAGTCGGACTCACAATCAGACCTAGGGGCAATTTAGAGTGTCCAATTAATGTGGTATGTTTTTGGGATGTGGGAGGAAAACAGATTGCGCAGAGAAAACCCACGCAGGCACGGGGAGAACATGTCAACTCCAAACAGGCGGGTGGGATAGAACCTGGGTCCTCAGAACTGTGGGGCCAAGACTTTCCAGCTGATCCACCGTGTCGCCTGAATTGGAACAAGAGGTAAAAAAATCAAGAACCTAAACTGGTTGCCACTGAGAGTTGTAGGTATTAAAAATATTCACCAAAAAAACAAACAAACAAAATCACTGTCTTGCAGGACTAATGAGCTGACCACTGACTTATGGTTCCCTTAGCTTAATGGCTTTAAAGATTTTCCCCACACCATATGCAGAGGGGTTGCGTCACGAAGGGCATCCAGTGTAAAACTGTGCCAAACAATTATGCGTTCGTCTAAGATGACACGCAGTGGCGACAGCTAACTGGAGAAGCCGAAAGGAAAAGAAGATATGAAACTGCACTAAATTGCACTAAAAAAAACATGTCACATTTGTAGGTTTCTGTTTTCCTACCTGGACCATGGATGCGAGAGTTTGGTGTGGTTGAACTTGACTGGCCTGCGCAGAGCCCTGACCTCAACCCAGGAGAAAACCTTTGGGATGAGTTAACGTGCAGAATGAGGGCTAGGCTTTCTCATGCAACATCACTGAGTGACTTCACAAATGCACTTCTGTAAGAAAAAAATGGGACGTCGCTTAAGTTCAACAACAACAACAACAGGAAACTAATTAAGGGAAACAGGATAAGTTCTCCCATTCCAACCAGTACACTCTCATGGCTCAGTTATTGGTAATCACTGTGGAGAGATACCCTTTATTTTTTTAAGTGAATGCAAATCTTAAACCGGGACCAGATAACTTCCCCGAGTGTAAACCCATTGTCTGCCACACCTCCAGTTACTCCCAAGTAAAAACAATTATCCCTATCGATGTTAAAATCCTTTCCAGTCCCATTGCAACAGAATTGCTACTGGACCATATTTAGTCACTAGGGCTCTTAGTGTTTGTCTATGCTACACTTTGAAAGTAACAGGGAAAGATATTCCAAACAGAACCTCTCTCCTTATATGGCACACACTGCAACCTCTGTTCAGTATATCTCCTGCTTTATTTGCCTCCAGCTCCACTGCCCTGCCCTGTCGTCTTCGTCGTCAACCTTCCCTGTTCCTTGTAGCTCGACCCACCTTCCAAATCTGAGCGCATTGCCTCTGCCTCCTTGATGTTGGCCAGAGGGTGCACTGAGGTCCTCCATGTAGGTCCACACACAAATATACACTCACACACACACCGGCACTTCCAGTCTGTGGGCTAGAACAGGCTCTGGCTATCAACCCGCATCGTGATTTATTGGAGCAAACAGTACGGTGTCCTTATATAGGAAGTTCCATTGGGGAGACGATGGAAAGAGGGCGGGAAGGTAACGTGGGATGTAGGAGCTGGGGTCCCACTCTTTGTCGAGGTGGAATTTGAAAGATCTGCACACACACACATATTGGGAGACTCACCGACTGAATTATGAGTTTGTTCAGTGAGGTCTTTCTGGACTTACAGTCAAAGGGGATTCCTGTGCAGGGGACAGCTGACTTGCCTTATGAGGAGAAGACGTTGATTGCATAATCTTTAGACTGTGAATACATACTGTAGCATCCATTCAGCTTCACTAATAGGAAAATTAAACATCATATAATAAACTCTCACTGCATTAAAAAAAAAAAAAAAACACTTGCCCCCCGAAAAAGACAAAAAGTTGTGGGGTGTTCTCGTAACATAGTGTCCTAAAATATAAGGGTCCACCTTCTCAAATTCTTATGTTTGTGCATAGTTTCCCACTTTTATGTTGAAGATGATCAAATAAATGTAAATATCATACAGGTACAACCCAAGTGAACTTAAGATTTTTAAATGGTGATTTCAATGATTTTTTTTTGGGGGGGGGGGGGGTGGGAGACACTATTCAATGCCCTGTGTGAAAACGTAATTGTCCCCTAAAGCGAAAAAGTTGTTGGCCCATCATTAGCACCCACAACTGAAATCAAGTGTTTTCTATGACTGGCAATCAGTCTTTCACATCTCTGAGGAGATGTTTTGGCCCGCTTTTCCTTGCAAAATTTGTTTTATTAGTTCAGCAAAAATAGAAGGTTTTCGAGCATGAACAGCCTTTTTATGGCCAGTCCACTGTGTTCCAATCAAATTAAAGTCCAGCCTGTTGCTGTGGCCACTTCAAAACATCCGATTTGTTTATTAAACCCATTCAGAAGTTGCTTGCTGGTGAGCATTGGCTCATTATCCTGCTGCAGAACCCAAGTACGTTTCAGCCTGAGGTCACAAAATGATGACTGAACTTTCTCTGTCGGAAATTTCTGAAAGAAGTCATGGTTCCATCAATCACAACAGGTTGTCCAGGTCCTGAAGAAGAAAGCAACCCAAGATCATCACACTACTACCACCACATTTGATTGTTGGTATCTTCTTTTTCTGAAACGTTGTGCTAAGACTATGCATGATGTAAAAAGACAAAAATCTTCCAAAAAGGCCAACTTTCATCTCATCTGCACAAATAATATTTTCCCAAAAGTCTTGAGAATCATTCAAATGGAACAGAAGATTTGGCTTTATATTGTTTTTGGTCAGCAATGGTTTTCGGCTTGGAAATCTGCTGTGGGTGCCATTTTTGCCCCGTCTCTCCTGCCGTGGATGCCATTTTTGCCCCGTCTCTTCCTGATGGTTGTGTCATGAACACTGACATTAACTGAGGTCGCCACCACCACCAAGTACGTTACTGCTACCACCCCCGGAGGGCATGGGGGTGCCAACCAACAACAGAGCCCATGGGATGATCCAGCTGCCACCCAGAAATGTCATGGCCTGCCAAAGAGAGCCCATGTGCCAAACATCAGCCGCGAGCAGTGACAGGCGAGGGTGCCAGGAGCAGGGAAAGGAAAGCAGGTACCCAAGGTTTTGGCCTGACAAATAAAACGGGAGGGGGGTTTGGGAGCTTTAGAAAAAATTTAAAACCGCATTGCAATGTAAATTGACAGAGGAGTGCATCGCCACAGCGGTGACGTTCACACCCAGTCCAACTTGGATACCTCCCCTATCAAATGACCACAGATTCAATACATTATAATGGTTTTAAACTTAATAAATACAAAATTATTCTGATGTATTCTTTTTGACTCAGCCCCTATATTGTATTGTACTGTACTTCTGTACTGTATTTGTCAAATGTTTTTTCAATGAGTATATGTGGAAGAGGGTCTCATCCAATTTGTCCGTGAAAGTCAGCTTTATAAAGCACTGCATTGATGAGCAGATCCCTGTATTTGGGTCCATTGTATCCCTTTGGAGATAAGGTCAGCACAACGTTTGAGTAGAAGATAAAGATAAGGGGTTGACTCTCAGCTTGTCACGCCTATCATGAGGGAGAGAAATGCCAAAAAGGAAGTTGAACACCTTGGAGTTTGTATAGAGACTGTATATTGTATGAACAGAGTATGGGTCAAGGCTGATAGTTGAAAGTAGTTTGTTGTGACTATAATAAATGATGACGTGGTTCAAGGAGTGAATGATATCTAAAGAAATAGTCTGAAAATTAACTTGAGCCATCTAAGTGTGCCAGTGTCGCTCATGATGCAGTTCTCGGTTCTATTTGTGTTGACAAAATATTCTTTATCAGTCATATCTTGGTTGTTTATGAGCATCAAAGTTACTGTTCTCCTCCACCTGTTTCTTTCCACAAAGACGTTTTCTCTGCATTTTATCCAGAAACCAGTTTTTGGTGAAACCACCCCATGTTCGACTGCAGATTATTCCATTCCAATGCATTTTCCAAGCCACTTATCCTCAAGGGTCACAGGAGCGCTGGAGCCTTTCCCAGCAAACTTTGCGCGAAAAGCATACTACACCCTGAACCGGTTGCCAGTCAGTCACAGGGAACGTATCACCATCACTGAGCGGTAATCAATCCCACACTGGCTGCACCAAAGTCAAGTGTGTGTGTACCACTACACCATCAGTGACTCTACTGCAAATTACAAAACAGAAAAGGGTAGGAACAAACATTATTCTGTTTTTTGTTGCTGTTGTTAGGGTCTTAGCACATAATGTCACCGAATATTTTTTTCCCAAGAAAGAATGATGTCAGTACATGGTCTTTTTACTTAAGAGTTGAATGACTCCCTATTTTCGTTTGTCTTTTTTACATGAATATCTGTACTGCATTTGACACCCCTGCATATAATTGCTGCATTCTTCCCTCCATCCAGCACCTGGTTCACACCATCACGTTCAAATGTGCCTGAGTGAGCATGTAGCGCATGCCCTCGGTTTTTGAAGGAGATGCTATTTCCTGCTGGAGGAAAGAGCTCTTGGAGGGTGGCCACGACCCGCATGCAGCCCCACCCACACGTGAAGCTGAGTAGTTTAAATGGTAAGTCTCACAATTTGACAGGGGTCTTTTGGACTGTTCGAGTGGGGAGTACCTTGTCAGCGCCGGGCACTCCAAACGACTGCTCATCTCATTCAACGCTGCCCTCAGCACAGCTTTTTTCCCTTTAAGTGAGTATATTGTCGAGTCGGGGGGGCCGCTGCTCGGCTGCTGATGCTCTGGCACACTTGTCAAGATACCCGATTGAGAGATGTTTGGGGAATGGAAAGTTTGTCTTAATGTTGAATACTATTTTGCTCTGGTTATGAAAATGATTGGCTTTCATTACTGTCAAAGGAAATGACACTGTTTTGGTGTCACTATAAAATTGGATTTATTTCATTAAAGATAGTGGGTTAAAATGACAATTTCTATCAAAATCAGCATATGCGGCAATTGCTTTATGCTTGAATTTTTGAGGATCGCTGCTGCCGTTATGCGGTGTGTTTACACCAATCCTGTAAGAAATGTGTATTTTATTTTAAACCCTTAACTGTACCGAAAGCTAAATTAATGCCAACTGTTTTCTGCCTTTGTCAAGAACTTCGCACTAGAGTAATATCTTGGTCCAAAGCAACATTAGTATTGGAATCATGAAAGTCAAACAGTGATGAGTTGATTAAACACTGACACACCAAGGTAGAAAAAGACAATCTTGCACAAGAATTCTATGACAACATAATTGCAACAAGTTTCAGCTTTAAAGATCTTTGTTTAATAATCTATATTGAGTCAATTGCGGCTATAAGATATTTAGGTCTAGATGTTTTCAGGTTTATTGAAAAAGAGGCTGAAAGAATGTTTCTCAGAAATGAGAGGAAATGAGTGCAATCCTTCACAGGACCCAGAGGCCTGACAAATACAAAGGTCAATTTATACACTGGGTTGAGATCTGTTTGTTTTGGGCAGGAATGACAAATACATTCAGCAATAATTAGTTTTAGTTTTTTCTCATTTATACTTTCATGGCAGCATTTTAAGTGAGACCAGTAGGATTAGATCATGTTTGTTTTTCACTTTATTACAATAATTCATTTTAATTATTAGAAACATTAACTTAGGAGTCCCTAACATGGTGCCCATGTGCTACTGTTGGGAAAATGTGATTTTGTAGGTATGTTGTAAAAGCAGTTATTTGAAAATGTAAACACTGGAAGTGTTGCATATTCATTTAATCATTGTAATAAATCATTAACCTGTTCAGTATCCTGACATAGATGAATAGCAATAATTACTAATAATCATGTGCAACAATGATAGCATCAATGGTGGCGTTGTGGTGTTCATGCCTGACTTTGGTGCAGGCAGCATGAGTTTAATTCCTGCCCAGTGATGTTTTTGATATGTGCCTTGCGACTGACTGGCGACCAGTTCAGGGTGTAGTCCAGTCTGCCTTTCGCCTGACATTAGCTGGAATAGGCTCCGGCACACCTGCAATCCTTGCGGGTGTAAGTGTCTTGGAAAATGGATGGATGTATAATTTACAATACTAATATCGAAGTTAAATTGAGCAAATTTCATATTTCAGAAGTGTGTATTAAACTGGTAGCCCTTCACATTTACCAGTATCCAAGATCATCTGTTAACCACTTGCACTAAAGCAGTAAAACATTCAGCAAGGTCCAACTGTCCTGTTTTGATCCATTTCTCAATTTGAAACAAAGACATATCTATGACCTGCATTTACCTAATTTCTCAGATTAATAAACACATTAAGATGCTGCAATTTCATAAAAATGAGGAGAACATCCTTACAAGAAAATTTGCTTGAATGCAGAATCAATTTGAGTGAACTCTCAACATGTCCCTTTGAACAAGAATGAAGAATTTCAAGATGAATACACACACAAACACAAAAGATAATTACCAGTGCTCTTAATCACGGCCAACTATCCCATAAATGTGACATTAGTTGGTGGTGTAATATATTTGTTGTTAAGCACTAGATACGTTATATATTAAGGAATTAAGGTCCTTGTTGGAAAATGCTAGCAAGGTTTAAGTGTGCCCATCCATCATTCCAAGTTATAATTCTGTCAACTCTTTTTGAGACATCTGTCCTCAGCAAACAATGGCTATGTTGACATAATAGAGCGAGGGTGGCTTTATCTCAAGTCACTGTGGTGAGGACAAGTTCAAGAGTGTGAGGAGCAGGCTGCTCTTACAGGAAAAGTCTGTTTGTTTTTATCTGCTCAAAGCATCATCATTGCTTCCTGAGGAGCATGTTCATTCATCGCTCGTCTCTGTCTCCTGTTAATGTTCATCATTTTGCTTGGTTTGTTTTGCCAGGTCCCCGAGGTCTGATTGTGTTTTCTCAGGAGGCTTTAGGGGCTTTTTCTACATAGTTCCCACTCTATGAAAGAGTGCCAGTCTTGTACAGAGAGATGGAGGGTGGGGGGAGGTCAAAGCAACAGTCCGTGGACAGCTGACTCTCATAATCCTAGAATCACTAAATTGCCTTCTGAAGAGTTTAAAGGCCAATCTCATTCGACACATCAATAAAGCCAGTGCTCACATGCTCAGTGGACCGAGGCAGTGTGATAATAGAGGATGGGTGACGTACAGTATGCATATATGAAGCGTTTTACATTCTCCCTTAATGTTGGTCTGACCCTTATAATTTAATCCGTGACTGTAGCATATAAAAATGGGTTCCTCCAGGGGCCTTTATGAAGCCTGAGTGTTAAAGTCCCAGGCAGCCCTCTAGACTCTAGACCTTACTATCATTTTGGTGTAAACGACAAGGGCAGCTTGAGACATACTCTTCCCTATATGGGCTTTGTTTGGAAGTTCACTTGCCTTGCTGTTTAGGAAGAAGGCAGAAAAGAGCCTTTGCTCCAGAGAAGGGGCCCTTATATGGTCATCACAACACAGGCCGAAGCCCCCTCCGAGCAGACAGACAGAGGGGGGGAGCGGGAGGAGGCAAAAATGGATATTGTCAATTAAATGGTGACTTGGAATCAGTAAATGTCATCGAGCGTAACTGTTTTGGGAGTTTTCACGGAAAAATCATTTTCCAACAATGACAAAGTCAATTCCACATCTGCACCTTGTAGGGAAAATTCGCTGTGTTTTTTGTCAAACTGGAGTCCTAGTGAAGGAAATATGTTGAAATACTGATACAAAGAAGATCACATAGTACCATGACTAATTTTCGCTAATTATTTTGCAATGAGCTTCTGCATCAATGTTTATTTTTTTAGCAATGCTTTAATAGCCTTAATTATTACATGTATTATTTTTATTGTAATTGTTATTATTATTTTAATTTCTCAAATTTTGAAAAAAAAACATAAAATATTTCACACACAGTTTTGGTACCTGCCTCCAAAATTTCATGGAATGGAACCTAGAGCCAATGATTTTATAATCCTACTGTTTTATAGTCCAGAAATGATAGATATGAAGTGCATGACCTGGGCTTTTGGACAATTCAATACTGTTTGTAATAGTTACTGAGTATTACTGATTATAGCGAAACACAAGATTTACAAGATCAGTTCTCAATTTTTTTTTTTACCTCACTTCTGTTTTGTTCATTTTTTTTAATGGCGTTCTTTTTTTTATTTTCTACACCAGTTGGCCCCCGAACCTGATCCAAAGATGTCCAAGAAGGGGCCAAACGAGGACGAGAAGTTCCTCTTTGTGGACAAGGACTTCCTGAATAGCCCCATGGCTCAGGCCGACTGGGCAGCAAAGAAACTGGTTTGGATCCCCTCAGAGAGGCACGGCTTTGAGGCTGCGAGCATCAAGGAGGAGCACGGGGATGAGGTCCTGGTGGAGCTGGCCGACAATGGCAAGAAGGTGACAGTCAACAAGGACGACATCCAGAAGATGAACCCACCCAAGTTCAGCAAGGTGGAAGACATGGCCGAGCTTACCTGCCTCAACGAGGCGTCAGTGCTGCACAATATCCGTGAGAGGTACTTCTCGGGCCTTATTTATGTAAGTATGTTCCCAAATGCATTCATTCAAAACATTTTGATTGATTTTCCAATCCTAGTCTGATTTTATACTGTTCCCAGTGTAAATAAACACACGAACATAAAGATGAACAAACTTCTCATGTTCTATGTGGCCTCTGCTCTCAGACATACTCGGGCCTGTTCTGTGTGGTGGTCAACCCCTACAAGATGTTGCCCATCTACTCCGAGAAGATAGTTGAAATGTATAAAGGGAAGAAGCGCCATGAAGTCCCCCCACATATCTACTCCATCACAGACAACGCCTACAGAAACATGATGCAAGGTACGGTCTTTATTCCAGTATCTCACCAGGTCTAATTTTTTTCAAACACACGGCACTGTGGAGACCCTTGTCATAATGTATTTTGGCAGTACCTCTGTCAATGTTTTGTAGAGGTGGCAGTAGTGTCGATGGCAGAGCTGTACTTATTGTAAATGAATCGGTCGTGGTTTCACTTTAGAAGGGACGCTTTCCCGTGGATTCCGTTTCTAGTGGGCCCAGGGGGTTGTGCCCACTGGTTCTTTGGCTGGCGTGAGGACATCCTCTCTGAGGAGTTGACATCTATGTTGAGAAATGGGTGGGCTCTATTAAGTATTTCCTGTCCCATCAGCCTGGCTTGTCTTTATTCAATCGGAGCTGTTTGTCATATAAAAATGAATAGTGCAACAATATGGAAATATTTATTCTTCTTTGGTCAAACATGTTTTCTTAAAATTTATGCACTTCAAAATGGAAGCTAGTGATGGTTGTATAATGTAAGAGCAGCTGCTTGGTCTGCAATAAACTGAACTTTTCACATTTATCTGAATAGACAATCACAAAAATAATCTATGACTAGTCACTTGTCAAAATAATCATTTGTGGTAGTCCAGGAAAATCTGTCAAATGCTTTATGATTGACGAATGTTTTTCGATTAGGGGAAAAAGTTCTGTTAACACCGCGACCTGCCTTTTAATTAATTTTTGTTTTGTTGTTTAATAAAAAAACAAATTTAACGTGTGGCCACAACGCGCTTCCGTGTACATTGGAAATGACTCCCTGTCGTTTTTTTTTTTTTTTTTTTAACACATTGCTCTCAAATGAGCCAACTTTGCATTATAAATACTTGTTGGTAATTTGAGATTGAGAAGAATAATTCCTACCCGAAATCAAGTGATCACTACACAGTCGTGGGTATTTGGTTAAGCACCATCCATCACGTTTAATTGCCGAAATCCATCGTTCTTTTCTGGTCTTTTCAGCTGATATTCTATAGAATGACCTCTTTGAATATCTGTCTCATCTGTTGTAACAACCAACAGCACAAGTCTCGGGCATTGTGAATATTCTGCTCTGGTTCAATGTCCCTCCACACTGTCGAGCAGCTCTTTTTGACCGGCAATATGGCGCCATGAAAATGGTGACGTCACGTGCATGAGCTCTATAGTACAAATTGAGAGTCGTTGTTTGCATTGTGAATCAAAGAGTCTTTAAAAGACTGTACAGGTGGTTACATTTCAAAAGCGTTCTTATGAAAAGGGTTCTCAATTATTATCCATCCATCTATTTTCCAAGCTGCTTTTCCTCACAACGAGTCTATCATTTTGTTTGTTGTAACTCTTGGCAAAGACCTAAATACAAAGTACCGTAGTTGTTTTTACGCTGGCCATCTCTTCTTTTTGTGTTTTGACTTTTGAGCTGCCCGTTGCTGGATGTTACTACTGTCCACATGTTCTCCTTTGAGACAAACTTGAGATCACGTCACCAAAAATTCATGTTTGACCCAATATATAATTCTGCATGGACAAAGTGTTCATGGAAAAACATCAGATTAACATACAGTATCTTAGCCCAAAGGAACCTCTTCCTAATGTTTCCATGTTATTTTTAGATTTGCACCCATTGGGAGTTGACAAGTTGTTTCTCTAGCAAAGTCACTTTTCCTTGCTCACGAGGCATCCCGCTACCCTTGCAGTCAAGCTTCGAGTGACTGGAATCTGGTTGGCATACCTCTTGGGCACGTGCATCCTTATGGAAGATCAGACAACAAAACGAGCATTTCATTGAGCACTAAGCAATACATAACATTTGTTGGGCTTAAAATCCATTCGTTAAAGAATATCTCAACTGCACGACGACTGTCAAGCTTGTGCTTGTTGTTTTTCTCATAATACTATGACTTTTTTTCTTGTAATTAAGATTTTCATTGTTGAAATTGTACTACTTTTGTACCACACGTTATGTTTTGAACATAATCCAACTAACTTTGACTTCGACTCGGTAATGTTCTGCAGCCGATCTCTGCTATCTTTGGGCGAGAGGCAGGGTGCACCCTGAACTGGTTGCCAGCCAATCGCAGGGCAGATGGTTACAGACAACAGCCGCAATCACACCTAGGGGCAATTTAGAGTGTCCAATTAATGTTGCACGTTTTTGGGATGTGGGAGGAAATCAGAGTCCCCAGAGGCATGGGGAGAACATGCAAACTCTACACGGGCGAGTCCAGGATTGAACCCGGGACCTCAGAACTGTGAGGCCAACGCTTTCCAGCTGAGCCACCATGCCACCCTAGTTAAATATAGTTCAGAATATTTTCATTTTGAACATTCACAATTATATCGTGTTGTCATAAGGTCGAATGTCACCCTCGTATCACGAATTAAGACATTTGTTTGATTGTTGGTGGCACATTAGAGAACTGGTTTCCACATCTGCCTCACAGTTCTGAGGTCCCAGGTTCAAATCCGGCCCTGCCTGTGTGACGTTTGCATGTTTTCCCCGTGGCGGCATGGGTTTTCTCCAGATACTCTGGTTTCCTCCCAATTCCTCAAAACGTGAATAGTAGGTTAATTGAAGACTAAATTAAACATAGCTGTGGATTTGAGTGTGAATGGTTGTTTATATGTGTCTTGTGATTGGATGGAGACCAGTTCAGGGTGTACCCTGCTTCTTGCCCCAAGATAGCAGGGATCGGCTGTCAGAGTGATGTTCTGACAGCGACCCTAGTGAAGATTAGCGGTATAGAAGGTGAATGATTTGTTTCATTATTATTTTTGTTTGTTTGTTTGGGGATGGGGTTCTCTTCTTTCTCCTGTCTATGCACATTTCTGCTATCTGTAATAAATCAGCAATGTCTTTAAAGAACCCTCATTTAAAGCTCAACTGCCTTGAGGATGAACCAGTGGAATTTATCAGGCTGTGACTAACTGCACAATGTTTTACACCCACTGCCAAACTATTAACAGTTTACATGGGAGAGGAGTAGAGTAGTGCAGAGCTTAAACTAAGCTATGGAAACACTTCAATCGTTTCCAACTGCTGCATTTTAGCATCAGACGTTGATGCTAACGTAATAAATGTAAACGTTTCCTCGGGAAGTTGTCTCATAAGTACACAATAAAATGTATTTTCGCCTCTAATTCACATCAATTAATGATTGTTCCTCAAATTATTCAGGTGTATGAACCCCAATTATGTTGTGGACATTGTGTAAAATTAGACAAAAGAGAATCCAATCATTTTAAAATCCTTTTCAACCTAAAGTTAAAGGAGAGACATGCAAGTTTTTTTTGCACATATTTATTGATTTTAAATTTGATGCCTGTAACACATTCCAAAAATGATGCGACAGGGCCATGTTTACAAAACTTTTCTTTTTCACAAGAATCACTCTGGGTTTGGGAACAGAGGATGCTGATTGTTGAAGCTTTGAGGGTAGAATTCTTTCCCATTCTTGCATGATGTACAACTTCAGTTGCTCAACAGTCCGTTTTCAAGGGGAAACAGATCTGGACTGCTGGCAGGCAGTCTTTTATTCATACTTTTACTCCAAAGTCATGGTGTTGTAATGCATGCAAAATGTGTTTGGCCATTGTCTCGCTGAATACACGAGGGATGTCCCTGAAAAAGACATTGCTTGGATGGCAGCACATGCTGTCCTTTTCTTCTTCGGACAGTAAGACATGATGTTCATGACCACCCCAAAAAAAAATTTTGAGTGGATAGTAACTCTGGGAAATTGGTGACCACAGTGACTTGTGAGCTAAATATTGTCAAGCCCTGCGTACATTTATAGCTGTACATTCAACTCACTGAAACATAGTAGAAAACATGAAATATTCTACATTTTCTGTTTGTATCACAAGTTAAAACTCGTTGTTTTTTCTGTCTGCAGATCGAGAGGACCAATCCATTCTATGCACGTAAGTGAAAATCTACCATGTATGTCATTTTTTCCCCTGAAACTTTTTCCATGATGTGTGTGCGTGTGCATGTTTTGCATTGCCCCAGGACTGTCACAAAATGCCTGTGTAAATTAAAATTCAAACACGCAAGACTCCTCTATGCCCTCCTCGAGAGAAAGGGCAAATAGAGTTGAAATATAACTATCATCTCTTTGCTTGAGATAATGGAGATACAAAATCTGTCAACAAATATTACATTTTCCTGATACAGTATTTGTATCCAATCAGTCCCTCTGGAAATGCTTTAAAGTGACTGCAGCGCTTCCCGATGACTGTGGCCCGGCTCTCCACTCAGACACTCGGTCCGGATGTTTCGCCTTTATACTGATTGGAAAAACAGATAGCCCTACCTCCCTTTGGCCCCCAAGTTTTTGTTTATTTGTTTCAATCCATTTGTTGGCAGTTGAATTGGCCATCTAGAGACAAGCTGTCTGGAAATCTGTGAATATGACACGTCTATCTATCTATCTATCTATCTATCTATCTATCTATCTATCTATCTATCTATCTATCTATCTATCTATCTATCTATCTATCTATCTATCTATCTATCTATCTATCTATCTATCTATCTATCTATCTATCTATCTATCTATCTATCTATCTATCTATCTATCTACTTCATTTAGTTAATATTTATGATCTGAGTTGAACTGGGGCAAATCACTATATTTTGTGTAAATGCTGAACATCTGTCCAGGGTTTGTCTTCTGATTACGATCTATTTTTTGCTTTTGAACAAGTATGGTTCATGCAGTGAGGTCCAGGGGTATGTATTGAACAATGGCAGCATTTCTACAATTTTGCATTTAAATACAATAATAAAAAAAATGGCAAACTTGAGTCTTTCAGAGTAAGTGTAAAAAAATATGTGATTTGCCATTTAGGAATTACAGACATTTCTAGCAGACTATCACCATTTTCAAGCGCTCAAGTGTATTTGGAGAAAATTGCAATCGTAAATGTATCCTTATTGTGTCAATATTTTTTGTCAGTAAATAAATCAAATATTGCTCAATGGTTAATTCAGGTGCCTGATCTCAATCCAGTGCTCTTGCTTTTCACTTGCTAAAGACAAGTTAAAGCAAACAAGGAGAAAGTGAAGACAGTTACAGTGAAGGCCTGGCAAAGCATCTCCATGGACTTGAGAATTTGTCTGTTATATGCAAAATATGTAAAGGTTACATTTACTATTGTATTACTTTGTCCGAAAACTCGACAGACCCTGAAAAATGTACTCTGGAAAAAAAAAAGTGCTGATCATCCAAAATGCTGCATGCCATATTTTCATGACACCTCTTAAGTCTATGCTAAAAGGCTACACTTCAAACACTTTCTTGATTTGTTTTGTTTCAAATCCATTGTGGTTGCATAAAATTTAAAAAATCCCTCCAAAGTCAAGTAACTGTCTGAATACCTAGCTGTACACAAGGAGCCAAAGTAAAAGCTTTTAATGCTGTCGTACCAGCAAAGGGAAGCGCTCTTCTCCCCATGCAGTGATGCCCTCTAGGCTCCCGCTTCTCGAAAATTGCAGCACTAATGCCTTGATTTTGTATATATTTTGATGAAATCAGACCACTTCCTCATCTAGCACACCCTTCCAAGTACTATTTGTTGGAAATCTTTGGTTGTCTACATCTCAATCTGTGTTTGGGGCACGTTATAAAACGAGCTTTTCCACTGGGAGGAATCACTATGAACACTTTGTGATACACGAGATTAAATGAATGTAAGAAAATCCACATGACGCGTGATTTGAAATATTTTTTTAAACTGATAATGTGGAATAACACAAGAGAGCTGAACATTTGCCCAGTAATGTCCCAGCAGTCAAGATTACCATTTCAGTTAAATCTACAACTGCTCCGCAGCTCAGCAGGCAGTCGGGGCCTTATATGGCAGAAATGCTTCTGGTAAAGTACACGGAATGTCATGTATGACGTGCGCGTTTGTGTGTGTGTGCTGTATGTTCACTGTCAGTGTTATTTTTACTGCAGCCATCACGGAAGGCTGAATATGCTGTGTTGTCACTCGGGAAATGGTGTGTATCAAATACAGTATGGGATTCTTCTCATTGAAACTTTGTGAACTGAACATTTTATGAATCTGAACACACACAAGCAAGCAAAGTTTTACAAATTATCGTCAGCGCCTGGGTCATTCTTGACATTTTGTAATTCCCTTAAAACAGATTTGTCCTGCTCACTCATGTGAGGATAAACTTTGAGCCTTTTAAAAAGACAAGAGTATAAAGTCACATATACTTTGCAGGGTTTTGGCTGTGGACTAATTTTGTGAATTTAGGAATTTCAGAAGTGGTTCTGTACTCTGTTTTGATACAATCAGATGATTTGGTCCTGGTGTAGCTACTGCTTTGACCAGCTTGGCTGTCTCCTGTTTTATGAAACTTGTTCTGATACTTAGCAGGACATGGATACTGTCTAATGGACCATATGGAGCTAAAAGTCCCATTAGAATCTGTTCAACACTCACAAGTACCAGCAGTTAGAGTCTGGAAGTCATGGGTCCATGCCAGATGAGAACAGGATAAAATAGATTGAATCCTCTTCCAGCTTCCAAACCCTGAACACAGAGGCTCCCATGCCTTTTATGGAGCCAAGACTTAGTTGGTCTGGGTGCATGCTGAGGGCTGGTGGCTCTGGGATTGTTCAACTCTGTCTTTCTCTTCAGGATCCAAGATCACAGGGCACATTTTATGGAGTAAAAAAGGGATGAGCTTGTGCTTCTGTTTAAAAGCCTCCCAGTTATACAATACATTGGTTTAAGACTAAGCTTTTACTGCTTCTCTGAGCCAGGATGACAGATTTTTTTATTGTGAGATAGCTTTCTTTTTCATCCACTTTACCAGTTGTCTTTTTTTCCTCCTCAGCGGGGAGTCTGGCGCTGGCAAGACAGAGAACACCAAGAAGGTCATCCAGTATTTGGCTGTAGTAGCCTCATCACACAAAGGGAAGAAGGACAGCAGTGCTGTAAGTATGTGTGCAAAGTGATTGTGCTGTCATGAAAAGTAAGGGTCTGTCAGCCAGTTCCCTCACTCTTAATATATTTAGGATGCTGCACAGTTTAATTCTGAATATCACCATTTCCTCCAAATAGCAACAATCAGGATCACAGTTTGCCTACGTGAGTAAAGGGAAATGCCTGAAGTGTGTTTTTGTGTGTGCTGTTGTTTCTTCCTGAGTTTTAAATGTGCATGAAGATAGTGTCACACGGTTATCAAAGAACCTTTTTTTTTTTTTTTTACATTTGCAGTATATGACAAAAATCCATACGGTAAAGGGTGTTTCCCCTAACATTAGTTTTCCCTGTATTACCCAGTGAAAGTGGATTTGCATGATCATAGTACATCATAGTCACATTTGAAACCTGCAGAATGCCCATTGAGGGCTAATTAGCGGTTTACAATGTTGAGTTTGGTGTCAAACATCTTCAGTGAACACCCTCTTACTGCTGGTGGTGTTGAGGTTAACCACTCCCCCAGAAGTGAAAGGGTCTTTCACCGATCATGTGCACAGTGTGAGCATGCCTATCTTCATCTCGTGTCTCAAACACAACCTTTTTCTCATGTATTCCTCTTCATCTAACCTCCTGCCCTTTGCCTCGACATTCCCGGGAGAGTATGATGTTGTGACCGAATATATTTAGTTTGGTCCTATAATTTTGAATTGTAACTCTGTCGTTCATCTTTTAAAATATATATATATTTAAAAAAAAGAACTCTCCAAGCTGCCCTGCAATATTATATACGCTGAGCGGTAACAATATTTGATGCATGCTTTGGTTGGTGCTTATACAATCAAACAAGAGAGCGTCAATAAGACCTGAGCATTTCACATTTGATGATTTAAATGCATCTCTGTGCAACACTCTTATCACTCTTATTCTTATCTCCCACCTGTTCTAAATGAAAACTTTACATCTTGCACATCTATCACTCTTAAAAGGAATAGTTCCTATAAATTATCTTATTATATTATCTTTATTATTGTTACTTTGTTGTTCTTTGTTCCAAATGTCGTACCAGAGCAGCACTGACTGCTGGAAAAAATTCCTTGTGTGTTTTTATACTCTTGGCTCATACAGGTGATTCTGATTCTGTGATAGCCTGTATCAGGTCCGCATGAGACGTTCATAATTTAGCTTCTGATTCACATATGTACTGTACATATAAAATGTGTCATTCCTATTTAAGTATATTATAAAAGACGTAAATATATATATATTTAGGCTACAGTTTTTCTTCTGACATACCTCCTCATCATTCAAACAATGTATTTGCATATATGTACTCTAAAACCGGCCTAATGTTGTGACCATTTAGTTAGTGTATTGGATCTGTCTGATTCATTTTTGGTTTGTTTGTGTTAACTGTGTACTGCCATCAATCTCGCGTAAACAAAACTATTGTTTTGGCTGTCTTTTCTAACTTGACTCCTTAGATTTAGTATACAGTAAATCTTGATACCTCCAAAATCCTTGCTGTGAGCTATCCCATTCTTTTTCTTGCTTCTCTTCTGTGCTCTATTTCTCATTTTCTCTTCTCCAGTGTCCTATCCCAGGAGCTTAAATGAGCAAGACAATCCTTTCTGCTTTGATAGCGCTGATCTTCAGTACATCAGCTGGTCTGTATCTTGTCAGTCTTTTCTTTTCTTTTGTTGCAAATGTTCCATCCTCATCACTTCACCATTTTCAATCAGGTTACAGCCATCGACACCCTTTTTCTCTGAAAGTTTTAACCTATCTCGACAATAGATGGAAACATTGATTTGAAACAGGAGCGTCAATGGAGTGGAGGTTAACAGGGTCAGCTCACAAAGACTCCTTTGATCAAGTGCATTAAGTCAATGCACATTGAGGAGGTGTCTGCCAAATTTTCCAATCACCTGCTTCCACCTACCAGCCTACAGACCAGCAGCTTAGTGAAGGGGAAAGGGGGCGATGATGATTCTAATAGCCCAGGACTGACTGGGGTAGTAGAAAATAGTTTTGGTTTTTTTTTCAAATTGTGGTATTTGAGTTTTTTTGGTTTTTTTTCATATGACCCCAAATCCACGATGGCACCCGTGCCACAGACAGAGAAATGCTACACTGAGAGAAAACTGTAAACTTTCATTTTGGTGGATCAGGCTCACCGCAGTTTGCCAACACATGCAACGTGCACATTCAGATATACTCAGATGGAGGATTCCTCAGAAGTAATTTGCTGGCAATATTCTCAGCTGAACCAACATGACCTCCTTATCTGTTTATATATCAGCTTCCCCTCATTTGCCTCCCAACTTCAGGTCAGATGTCGGTTACATAATTTATAGGAATTCTGAGATCATGCAGGTAGTTTGAGAATCATTAGAAAGAACAGTTTTAACTGTTTTTTAAATAATTACTTTGAGTCTTTATTGTCTTTTTATTTTTTTTTAAATCAACACACATTATTTACATTCTGGGAAATCCAGCGCTTAACCCCATCTGCGGCCATTAATTGTGTAAATGTGTTGTCACCAGGGAGAGCTAGAGAAGCAGCTCCTACAGGCCAATCCCATTCTGGAGGCTTTTGGGAATGCCAAGACCATCAAAAATGACAACTCCTCCCGATTTGTGAGTTTTCATTTTCTTAAAGGGAATGATTTGATATTAGGTGTCATAACTGAAATGGCTCTCAAAAATGATATCAATCTACTGTTGTTTGACATTTTTGTCCTTGTCTATTCTGGAAGAACCATTTTTTTCAGTCCTTAACTTATTTTGTTGTGTTTCACACAGGGGAAATTCATTCGAATCAACTTTGATGTGACAGGCTACATCGTTGGGGCCAATATTGAGACTTGTATCCTCAATTTTTGTAGATCTACAGAGCATAAATGAAGTTGTATTTAGTTTAGGACTTGGTAATATGATCATAGAAGTGCTCGATCCAGCTAATTAGCACATGAGGGTTCACATGGTGGGTGACACGCAAAACATTAATGAATCAATCTTCATAGTTGGATGAAATTGACAATTTGTTTGTGTTCCTTGATCAATGAGTTCTCAGACCTTCTGGAGAAGTCTCGTTGTATCAGACAAGCAAAGATAGAAAGAGCCTTCCATATCTTCTACTATATGATTGCTGGTGCCAAGGATAAAGTTCGAGGTAACATGTTTTTAAAGTCTGTGATTTGTCAAAGATCGAATGATAAAACCTGAAAAAAATGTATGGAATGTAATTCATTATTATTATCTTTCCAGAGGAGCTTCTTCTGGAGCCCTTCAGTAACTACCGCTTCCTAGTTGCGGGCCACGTCCAGATCCCAGGCCAGCAGGATGATGAGATGTATGAGGAGACAATGGAGGCCATGACCATCATGGGCTTTACGGACGAGGAGCGAATTGGTATCACACGTCTGATCTGATCTTAGTTTCCTTTTAATGGGATGTAGAAGTATCATGTCCAATCATTCAAATAGGTATAGTGTGCTCTCATTGCGTGTCATCTGCTACAACTCTTTCATTCTGTTAATCTGATGAAGCACGCTGAAATTGATTAAAGCCTTAACCAAGTACAGACTGACTGGCCGAGAGCTTGTACTGTAAACCTGATAAAAGGCGACCACTTCTTCAGATCCTTGAGACGTAAATGAAATTATGATTACTCACTAACTGCACCACAGATTGATAACTCACTTGTACCACTGATCTTCATTTTTACAGCAAGGCAGAATCCTGAATTCAACTTCTAGCTCAGCCCGTCCCTGTCACTTCTTAGGTGTAAATGTTAGAGTGACTGGTTTCAGCTCACTGTCAACTCCAGTGTGGACGAGTGTTGTAGAAAATGGATGAAAATGAATCTTAACACTAGTGTTACTCTTTTTAGATATCCTGAAGGTGTGTTCAACGGTCATGCAGCTGGGAAATATTGAGTTTAAGAAAGAAAGAAACCAGGAGCAGGCCACAATGCCTGACAACACAGGTTAGATATTTTTTCTCATGTTGGTTTTTGTAATATTGATATGAGTTATGGAGGTGTGTGTCTTGTTTTGCAGTACAGGCAATTTGAGGCACAAATTATTGACACACAGTACAAACATGTAATAAAAAAAACCTGATGAGAACATAAAAGAATTGTGGAATTAGCATGACACTGTGTTGTGATTTAATACAAATATTTCTCCTCTCTGCAGCGGCTCAGAAAGTGTGTCACCTGCAGGGCATCAATGTGACAGACTTCACTCGTGCCATCCTCACGCCTCGTATCAAAGTTGGCAGAGAGGTGGTGCAAAAAGCCCAGACTAAAGAGCAGGTACTGCACAAATTACACTGCTATGAAAGAATGAATCAAAGAAACGATATTTTATGAGTTTGTGTTCGTGCGTGTGTATGTATGCGCTTCATAGGCTGACTTTGCCATTGAAGCCCTGGCAAAGGCTGTGTTTGAGCGCCTGTTCCGCTGGATCTTAGGGCGAGTCAACAAAGCCCTGGACAAGACGAAACGCCAAGGGGCCTCCTTCCTGGGTATCCTTGACATCGCTGGATTTGAGATATTTGAGGTATGGAACTATGAAACTCTGTTGTGCAACAATGTCACAGGGTAAATCCCTTTATGAACTATGTGTATCCTCTACTGTATTTCTTGGCTGTTGCAGGACAACTCCTTTGAGCAGCTGTGCATCAATTACACCAATGAGAAGCTTCAGCAGCTGTTTAACCACACCATGTTCATCCTGGAGCAGGAGGAATACCAGAGAGAAGGCATCGAGTGGAACTTTATTGATTTTGGTTTGGACCTGCAGCCCTGCATAGAACTCATTGAGAGGCCGGTGAGTGACCTCAAAAACGAAGCAAATAGTTTAACTTCTTCATAATGTAGTGAGTATCTCATCTAAATCTCTACATGCATATATTGCTTGTAGAACAACCCTCCAGGGATTCTGGCCTTGCTGGATGAAGAGTGCTGGTTCCCTAAAGCCACAGATGTTTCCTTTGTAGAAAAACTAATGAACACCCAAGGAAACCATGTTAAATTTGCTAAACCAAAACAACTAAAAGACAAGACAGAGTTTTCTATTCTTCACTATGCTGGAAAGGTGAGGATAGGATAACCCTTAAATATTCATTTTGAGATATGTGATGTAGGTTTTTTGCTTTTTTTGAGGGGGCAATGGGGGCTGAAATAGCTGGCCCAAGATTGCTGGGTAAAATTAAATCAATATTTTTTACTTGTAGGTGGACTATAATGCCACAGCCTGGCTGACAAAGAACATGGACCCTCTGAATGACAATGTTACAGCGCTGCTTAACAACTCCTCAAGCTCATTTGTGCAAGACCTCTGGAAAGATTGTGAGAATACTGACATACAAACCTTAGTCAAATTCATTTCTCGGCAAATGTCTATTGATTGTCATTGTAGTAATGTTTAATTGTGATGGGTTTACAAATCATTTAATCAATCAATTATTTTTTTGTATTCATTTAACCTTTATTAGTCCAGGTAAGGCAATTGAAAACAGATTCTCATTTCCAACGCCAATGTTTCTGTACACACCAGAGTAAAACTAAATAATATCAAGTCATTAATGCAGTGTTGTCTTTAGTGTATGACTTAGTGTTGTTGTATGCTTCAGCTGACAGAGTAGTGGGTCTGGACACCATTGCCAAGATGTCAGACAGCTCGATGGCGAGTGGATCGAAAACCAAGAAGGGAATGTTCCGCACAGTGGGACAGCTCTACAAGGAGTCTCTAGCAAAACTCATGACCACACTGCACAACACTCAGCCCAACTTTGTCAGATGCATCATTCCAAATCATGAGAAGAGGGTAAAGAAAACTAGTTCCATAAAGTGTTATTTATCAATTCATTATTTACTACAGATCCCTTAACCATGAAGAGGACAAAGCGTCGATAAATAAAAACTTGTTTTACCAACTGGTAATTGTAGACAAAAGTCATGGGACACATCACCAATTACTACAATGTCATTACAAAACCAGGTTTTGAGAAAGAAAACTGGGGGCCCCAGTATTAATTCTTTTTCTGGGCAATGAAGTGTCCAACGTTGTGGGAAGACTCTGTAGTTCAGTGACCTGTGTAACCTCTGAAATCACAACTGTCGAAAAAAAATATACACTACAGGGAATCCTTGAGTTAAGACGGTCTCGACCTAAAACGTTTCGACTTTATAGCGCCCATCCCCCGTCCACCATTTTGTCTGGCTAATGCTTGTCCGTATTTGTGCGCTAGGAGTATCGTTGCATTTTTAGCCCTCCTTTTTAGACATTATTGCCCCACAGAAGAAAGCTGTGTCTTTTAGCAATGCTTCTGTAGCCAAAAGAAAATCCATTACCATGGAAACAAAGCTCAAGATCATAAAAAGATTGGAGAAAGGAGAGACACTAACACTACCAAGGCTTCAGTCGGTCGACCGTGGAGACAATTATTAAAGACAAAGCCCGTATTTTAGCGCATCTGAAGGGTTACATTCCGAAGTCGGATACAATGATCACAAAACAAGGTTCTTTGATACTTGTCATGATGGAGAAGATTGAGGACCAGATTCCTTTGCAGTAGCTAAGCACAGCCTCCCCTTCTTCTTCTCCATCCACCGCTCAGCAGTAATGCTAAGTACGTCATTTTGTTTATTATTTGTTGGTATTTTGATGTAAATTGTGACTTTAATGGTGGAATACGACTTAAGTCGAAATTCGAGTTAAGTCGCTACCGTAGGAACGGATGTCAGTCGTAGACCAAGGACTCCCTGTACATAAATTACCACGGACACACAACAAAGTCTTGCTGATCGTCTCCCCGGAAAAGTGGCAGATGTAACAAGTACGCCAATACCTTTGTCAATATGTTACTTTTGTTTGTACTGTATCTCCAATCTGTACTTGGCGCTCGGGGTCAACTCTTTCAATCCCGTTAAAAGTAATGTTCACCTCAGGCAGGAAAGCTGGACGCCAACCTGGTTCTGGAGCAGCTCAGGTGTAATGGTGTGTTGGAGGGGATTCGAATCTGCCGACAAGGATTCCCTAATCGAATTGTCTTCCAGGAGTTTCGCCAGCGGTGAGTTACATCACATAGGACTAGTGCTAAACCCTTCTCTGCTACTACATGCATAATGTATTTAAATTTTGTTTCATAGTTATGAGATTCTGGCAGCAAGTGCTATTCCCAAAGGTTTTATGGATGGAAAACAAGCTTGCTGCCTTATGGTAAACTGGCGTTTTTCAGTCAGAAATGTTTGCTTTGAGTTTGCAACCTCTTCTTACCAAGGTCACAATGAGATTTATCAATATTTTTTGTAGATCAAACATCTGGACTTGGATCCAAATCTGTACAGAATCGGACAGAGCAAGATATTTTTCCGCACAGGAGTTTTGGCGCAGCTGGAGGAGGAGAGAGACCTGAAGATAACTGTGATTATCATTGCCTTCCAAGCCCAGGCTCGAGGCTTCCTGGCCAGAAAGTACGTACAATGCCACCGCTTGAATATGAATAATGCCCCAAGACTTGTTGGGTGACTAATATGTAGGGAAGACTGCATATAGTAGAAATAGATTGTAAACACATTTGACATGTTTACCTCGGCTGGTAGCAGTCATGTTTGCATCATTGTTTGTTGATGGTTTGACTATTTCACCATAAAATGTATCAAAATGTCATTATAGTTAATACCATATTATCTGATTGGAAGAAAATAAGCCACATAAGTATTGAACCCCTTCTCAAATTCTTATTTTTTCCTTAGTTTTTTTGGTTAGCTCCTGAAATACCAAAGTACCCCAAGACCAGTACAGTACAACCACCATGTTTGACCATTGGAATGATGTCCTTTTTTTATTTTATGCCCTGCTATATTTACACAAGATGTGACCAGACGCACACCATCCAAAAACATCAACTTCCATCTTATCATGGAATTTAATATGCCCGTCTCAATCAGCCATTTTTGTTGTTGTTTTGTTGTTATTATTGTTGTTTTGGTTTGTTTTCTCAAAAGTAAGACGAGCCATTATTCTTTTTTGGTCAGTAGTGTTTTTAGCCTTAGAATTCTGCCATGGATGCTATTTTTGACCGATCTCTTCTTGTTATGAACACTGACCTTAACAGAGGCAAGACAGGCCATCGATTCTTTAGAATCAGTTGTCAGTCTTGAGTTCCTTTGTGGCCTCCTCGATAAGTCATTCTTGTCATTATCTTGGGGTAATCTTTGTTATCCAGCCGCTCCTGGGAAGATTCATCACAATTTCTTTAAGTGAGGATAATGGCTCTTTCTGTGGTTGGCTGGAATCCTCAAGCTTTAGAAATGTTATATTAACCCTTTCCAGACTAAAAGATGTCAATTACTTTTTCTTGTCCATTCTAGAATTTCTTTGGATGTTATTTTGTAGCAGCTGTTTTAGATGTTTTGTCCAACTTTTGCCTGGACAGATTCTGTTTGACAGATTTCTTGATGGAACAGGTCTGGAGGAAATCAGGCTTGGGTGTGGTCAGTGACAATTCAACAAAAAAATCTGAATAGGCACAAGTAATTCTAGATTTAACAAAGGGGTGAATTTTTCACACAGAACCCGGTAACTGAATCTTTTTGTTTTTCCTTAATGTAAAAACAGCATTTTAAATTCACTTGGTTTATATTTGTCTGACATTTACATTTGGTTGATGATCTAAACGTTAAAGTAGAGAAACTATGCGAAAATCTAAGAATTTGAGAACAGTACTTTTAATGGCACCACTACGTGTACGCAGGGTCGGATCTATTCCAGCTGGTACATTTGTCAGCACTTTAAATTTAACATTGAAAACCCCATTCAACATTTTCAGATGCCTTTCTGTTATGTCATTAGCTATGTCATATTGGATTCATAAAAAATGCATCATTTCAATTACTGCCTTTTCACATTGTGACATATGTTTAAGTGTTGGTATAGGTGTATAATCTGATATTGTATGTATCGTATCATGTATTATATTTTTGTTTTGTTGATGATTTAAAGGGCATTTGCTAAGAGGCAGCAACAGCTCACAGCCATGAAAGTTATTCAAAGGAATTGTGCCGCCTACCTCAAACTTAGAAACTGGCAGTGGTGGAGACTCTTCACAAAGGTTGGCATGTCCATAAGGGCACATAGCTTAAGATCTTCTCTCCTTTAATAGATAGGCATCTTACAATTTCATATTGAAATAATTTTTTTCCCACTCCTACAAAGGTTAAGCCTCTTCTGCAAGTGACTCGGCAGGAGGAGGAGATGAGCCTAAAGGAGGAAGAGCTTCAGAGATCTAAAGAAAATGCAGCAAAGTATGAATCAGAATTGAATGAGATCACCATGAAGCACACAACGGTAAATGATGAATAACATGAATAAAGTTACAGTTTTGGTCAACAACCAAATCTGACATCGCATTCTCCATTTACTAACCATCCATCGATCCATTTTTTGGTTCTCAGACAGCCCAAGATAAATTGCCAGTAAATCACACGGTTACTCTTAATTCTTGTCTTAATTGTCAATTTGTCTCAGATTTTGGAAGAGAGAAACGCACTGCAGGAGCAGCTTCAAGCTGAGACTGAGTTGTATGCGGAAGCTGAGGAGATGAGGGTGCGTTTAGCAGCAAAGAAGCAGGAATTGGAGGAAATACTCCATGAGATGGAGGCAAGACTAGATGAAGAGGAAGAACGTTCTCAGTCACTCCTGGTGGATAAGAAGAAGATGCAACAGCAGATGCAGGTAATGAATTTGATTGTTCCTTAATGTTATATTCATTGTTGGTCGTTTATCTCCCATCACTCTTTCTGAAAGTAAGGAAAAGCAGGCTTGGATACTATCTTATCACCTTATTGCTGTAGGAATTGGAAGAGCATTTAGAGGAAGAGGAGGATGCACGCCAAAAGCTGCAGCTGGAGAAGGTCACTTGTGAAGGAAAGATCAAAAAGCTTGAAGATGACATCCTGGTGATGGAAGATCATAACAACAAGCTGCTTAAGGTAAATTAAGAAGAAATGGAATGAAGTTAATGTGGCATTATTGGCTCAGCGATCACATTTTTACATTTTGATTTTGTAGGAGAGGAAGCTGATGGAGGAGAGGGTTGCGGACTACAGTGCTAATCTGGCTGAAGAAGAGGAGAAGTCGAAGAACCTTACCAAACTGAAAAATAAACATGAGTCTATGATCTCGGAACTGGAGGGTAATCACTGTTTAGGAACTTTCATATACGTTGGCATCAAAATTCACAGACAAACTGCATCTTATCGTTTGTTGAGCTGTATACTTTTTACACTACTTCTAGTCCGTCTGAAGAAGGAGGAAAAGACTCGGCAAGAGCTGGATAAGGTTAAGCGCAAGTTAGAGGCTGAGTCAAATGACCTCCAGGAGCAACTAGCAGACCTGCAGGCCCAGATCGCTGAACTCAGGGCCCAGCTGGCAAAGAAAGAGGAGGAACTACAGAATTCTTTGGCCAGGTAAGGTCTCGTGATGATTTCTTAATCAGAGTTCTGTATTTCAACCTAGGGTTTGATCCATATATTGTTTAGTTCTATTCAGGAATCTACCAGTCCACTGAGATTATCGGGGACAGCTAACAATTTAAAGGACAAATAAAATTCAAATAATGCAAGTTCTTTATTCACAAGACCAATTAAGCATACTTTTTATGTGTGTACTTTTGAAGATGTTATTTTATGCTAAACACAATTGAATATTGTTGCTTCACATTAACTCGGGATGACTAACTGGTAACTACTGTTACCAGTGTATTTAACACATTTCCTCCTTTATATAGATTAGAAGATGAGAGTGCTCAAAAAAACAATGCTTTAAAGAAAATCCGAGAGCTGGAGGGCCACATCTCTGACCTGCAGGAAGACCTCGACTCAGAGAGAGCAGCTAGGAACAAGGTAGAGAAGATCAAACGTGACTTGGGAGAAGAGCTGGAGGCTCTTAAATCAGAGCTAGAGGATACCCTGGATAGCACCGCCACCCAGCAGGAACTCAGGTCACACATTTTTTCAACAATATAGCCTGTGTACAATGAAAGCAAATAATTTTAAAGCAAAAACAAACAGAAAAAAAAAGCAATGCTAAGACAAATGCTAACATGCAGAAGTTTTTTCTCGTAGATTCAATGTAAACTGAACTCTGTTCTGCAGAGCCAAACGTGAGCAGGAGGTGACCCTACTAAAGAGAGCAATGGAGGAGGAGAACCGGACCCATGAAGCCCAGATACATGAAATGAGACAGAAACACACCCAGGCTGTGGAAGAGCTAACAGAGCAACTGGAACAGTCTAAACGAGTAATTACACTATTATTTCACACACTAGTACTTATTTGATTTCATTTAGTTGTATAATTTATGACTTGTTTATAATAAAGCATCCTTCCATTTCCAGGTAAAGTCAAACTTAGAGAAGGCCAAGCAAACTTTGGATAAGGAGACATCTGAATTAACCATGGAGGTGCGCTCTCTCACTCAAGCAAAGCAAGACGGGGAGCACAAGAGGAAGAAGCTGGAAGGTCAAGTGACGGACTTACAATCCCGCTTAAATGACAGTGAGAAGCAGAAGACTGAAATGGGAGAACGCTGCTCTAAGATCACTGTAATTGGGTTTCTGAAGTACTGTATATGCCACTCAGCAAGTACAACACGCAAAATCCATAACACGTTCATCCTTCCACAGGTTGAACTGGAGAGTGTGACAAACCTACTGAATGAAGCTGAGGGCAAGAACATTAAACTTAACAAAGATGTTGCCAGCTTTAGCTCCCAACTCCAGGACGCACAGGTTACTGCAGTAGAAAAGTAATATTTTGATGGAAAGAAGGTGGGTTTTGATCTGACTTTTGACCTGATTGGCCTACAGGAGTTGCTGGCTGAGGAGACACGTCAGAAGTTGCAGTTGTCTACTAAACTTCGACAGGCAGAAGATGACAAGAACAACTTACAGGAGCAGCTCGAGGAGGAGATGGAGTCTAAGCGGAACATTGAGAGACAAGTGTCCACCCTCAACATCCAGGTCAGGGATAGGTTTATATCATGCCTGATGTTAGAGATTTGATCAAAATGTTTTTTAAAACAAAAAGTTCAAGGTCAGTTTCCTAATTTCCTTGGAACTACTTCTACAGCTGTCAGATACAAGGAAAAAGTTGGAGGAAATGTGCGGGAACATTGAGCTGCTGGAAGAAGGCAAAAAACGTCTCCAAAGAGATTTGGAGGCAGTCACTACCCAGTTTGAGGAGAAGGCCTCCGCCTACGACAAATTGGAGAAAACAAAAAATCGTCTGCAACAGGAGCTGGAGGACACACTGATGGATCTTGACAACCAGAGGCAGAATGTTTCAAACCTTGAGAAGAAGCAAAAGAAGTTTGACCAGGTTTTGCCAAGTTGTTACTTTTGACATTTTTCTGCTCAAATGACAAGATTTTGAAACTTTGATATTTTGCATCATTTAATTGTCGTCGTTTGGCCTCCAGATGCTGGCAGAAGAGAAGTCTATCTCCAGTAAATACGCAGACGAGAGAGATCGGGCTGAGGCTGAGGCCAGAGAGAAGGAGACAAAAGCGCTGTCCCTGGCGAGGGCTCTGGATGAGGCCCATGATGCCAGAGAGGAAATGGAGAGAGCCAACAAAGCCCTCAAGGCAGAGATGGAGGATCTGATCAGCTCAAAGGATGACGTTGGGAAAAATGTATGATCTACAGTCATGTTTAATTTCACGCGTCATTGAATGTGTCATCACTGCTCTGTGGTTGACCATCCATTTCTGGTCCAAGGTCAGCTGGGACAGGCTCCAGCTCCCCTTTGATTGTGTCCAGAATCAATGAATGGGTAATCACAAGGTTGCTAATTTGATGCTACATTCATGTCAGGTCCATGAGCTGGAGAAGTCCAAGCGAGGCCTGGAGGCCCAGGTGGAGGAGATGAAGACTCAGCTGGAGGAGCTTGAGGACGAGCTACAGGCAGCTGAGGATGCCAAACTGCGCCTAGAGGTCAACATGCAGGCTCTGAAGGCCCAATTTGAGAGGGATCTCCAAGGACGCGATGAGATGGGAGAGGAAAAGAAAAGACAGCTTGTCAAGCAGGTGAAGACAAATGCTTTGCAGCATTTATCACAGAAAGTTACTCCAATTTTATCAATAATCTAACAATTTGAGGACACTCATTCCAGGTCCGTGAATTGGAAACAGAACTGGAGGATGAACGTAAGCAGAGAGCCTCAGCAGCTGCAGCCAAGAAGAAGTTAGAGACCGATATGAAAGATCTGGAAGGCCAGATTGATACAGCCAATAAGGGACGAGATGAGGCCATTAAGCAGCTCCGAAAGCTCCAGGTGAGAAATAAAAAGTTTCAGTTTGAGTTTCACTTCATTATATTGTTTTACACATTTGCTGAAGCTCCTGGATTCAAATCTGTGTTGGCTTGTGGGTTTCTGTGTGACGTTTGAATGTTCTCTTGGATCTACCTACTGTATCAAGGAAGGTTTTCTCTTTGTACTCGACTTCCATTCTCTGCCCTACAGCCTTGAAAAAAATATTTGAATTGTCCAAATAAACATAATATCCCAGTCCAAAGAATCAAGGGTGTCCTACCGCGTTCTTCCAGATGTGCATGCATGTAAATAAAAAAATGGTATCCTAATTCCACTCCTCCACCAGGCCCAAATGAAGGACTTCCAGAGGGAGCTAGAAGATGCCCGTGCTGCCCGCGAGGATGTACTGACTACGGCCAAGGAGAGTGAGAAGAAAGCCAAGAGTCTGGAGGCTGAATTGATGCAGCTGCAAGAGGTAACGGTGTTGGTTCACAATGAGACTAAGGATAGCTGCTTGAACCTTTATTCAATATCCCGCTAGTGTGCTGAATCATCTTGTCCTTACTAGTAAGATAATTTGGCACACTAGTATAATGACTAGGGTGCACTTTTCCCTTGTGATGTTTTTTCAATTTCTGCCGTCCATTCCTGTTTAACATATTTCAAATGACTAGAATGCCTAGGGTGCACTGGTGGAGCAACCATGTCTTATTAATGATGTTTTTTTTCCACTACTATATGACATTTCTACTGACTGTTTGTGAGTAGAGGTAAAAAAATAAAGGCATAAACCCATATTTCATGTCATGGTTCTTTAGGAACTGGCTTCTGCTGAGAGGGCGCGGAAGCAAGCAGAAGCTGAAAGGGACGAACTGTCAGACGAGCTGGCAAGCAACTCCTCTGGAAAGTCAGTCATGTGTTGTTTTTATTTGGAGAAGGACCGATATGAGCATTTGATCCAATCTGACCACATTTGTGCTTCTTGCGTATAGGTCTGCTTTGTCAGATGAAAAGCGTAGGTTGGAAGCGAAGATCTCCCAGCTGGAAGAAGAACTTGAGGAAGAGCAGAGCAACATGGAAATCCTCAATGATAGGCTGAGGAAGAGCACACAGCAGGTTGCCGGAGAAGCAAGATCACATCTCAGGCTCGCCAGATTGTGTACCTGCCCCTAGCATTTATTCTCGCCACAGGTGGATCAGATGAACAACGAGCTGCAAACAGAGCGCTCGACCTCTCAGAAGAACGAGAGCGCCCGGCAGCAGATGGAGCGGCAGAACAAAGAGATGAAGGCTAAGCTCAGTGAGATGGAGAACCAAGTCAAGTCCAAGTTCAAATCCTCCATCACCGCTTTGGAGGCGAAGGTGGCCCAACTGGAGGAGCAACTGGAGCAGGAGAACAGGTCAGAGAAGGCAAAACATGCAATAATCAATGCAGTACCTCTTTATTTATTTATTTGCATCCAGAAAGTGTTTATGTCGTGTTACCAATATTGATTTGGCATATTGCCAAAAGCTAATTCTGATTACTTTTTGATATATCCTAGCCTTGTGCCAATATATTTTTATGCACTACTGAGTGATAAAGCAACTTTTTGATTTTAGAATGCTGCTTGCAAATATATTTATTTTTTATTTTTCAAATCTAAGATATCATCAGGCCGCAAATCCAAGTTTTTGTGTTGTGAAATTACAAACCCACACATCTGCCAAAGCACCCAACAGCAAGAGTAAAGAATAAGCCATGAATCTCAAGAAACAACCAGGAATTAGAGACAACATTGTGGTATCACTGTATTTCTGGGCAAGGCTACTGAAGGAATCTGCTGCACTTACTGTTTTCAGGAGGATAGTGATCATTCATAGCCCTTTACAAGGCAATGAAAATATTTTGTAACTTGAATTTCACACACACACATCTCACCATCCATCCATTCATGAATTTTTTTTCTGCTTCTGTTCTGTCGCGTGGGTAGTAACTTTAGCAGGGAAGCCCAGACTTTCGTTTCCACAGCCACTTCTTCCAGCTCTTCCGAGGGGACCCCAAGCGCCACCGTGCCGCCCATACTTCTCACTATAAACTTTAAGAACTATGTGATTTATTTCAGCCAGAAAAAAAATCCGAAATCAGAAAGGGAAAAAGACATGTAATTACTATCGTTTACTCATATCCAATCGTTTAAAAAAATGACAATTTTATAGTATATACGCTTTGTATACTACAATGATGTCTTTTCTCGTGTTATGTGATGTTGTTGCAGCATTAGGCCTTCTGTGAAAGAAAAAAAAAAAGCCCTCTCGAGTAACTATCCCAACTCCCTATTTTCTCCAGCAGCAGATCTAAAATCTGCATCCTTGCGTTCCAGTTTGAAATGAATCAGACAGAGATTGACCCTTTTTTTTCAGGGAGAAGCAAGCAACTGCCAAGAGTGTGCGCCAGAAGGACAAGAAGCTCAAAGATGTGATGATGCAGGTGGAGGATGAACGGAAACAGGCAGAACAGTACAAAGACCAGGTAGGATCACTTGTTTTCCAGCAATTTCAGGACTGCTGGCGGTAGCAGAAGTGGTGCATCCTTGACTTGAATGCTCTCTTGATCAATTCCACACCAGGCTGAAAAGGCAAATGCACGCATGAAGCAGCTGAAGCGACAACTGGAGGAGTCGGAGGAGGAGTCTCAGCGAGCCACAGCCGCCCGCAGGAAGCTGCAGCGGGAGCTGGATGAAGCCACCGAGGCCAACGATGCCATGAGTCGTGAGGTCAACTCTCTCAAGAGCAAACTCCGGTAGGAATATTTTCATGTCAACCTTCTTCTTGACCTGAACAAATCGCGTCTAGTTGCTGCTCTTTGTACTGCCAGTACAGTGGGACAAGGATGTGCAGTAATAGATGTTATGGGGAGACTAAAATGTCTACATTGGGAAATTGCTTTTTTCACACACAAAAATACAATTCAAGTTAATTACTGTGCTGAACATCAGCCACTACATTTGCTCAATCAGAAGAATCACATCTAACTAACACAGCGTGCCCCTCACCAGCAAAATTTGAATTCACTTGTCTTAATATACTCTTACTGACTAACCTCTTCCTTAGGTAGAACTGCACAATCTTGAAAACTCTTATAAAGTTAATATTGCTCAGTTTTGACTGACAGAAATGTATTTCTTGTTGATCTGCATTTCATCCTCTCGATGAGTGATTTCTAACACGGTTTTATTTTTTAGCCACATAGGAGAAGTTTTAGAACTATCATGCAGTAAAACGATATACGACTTGTAGTGTAAATATTTTTCAAATAGTTATTGGATTAAAATGTTTTCTTGTGACGTATTTAGCACATTAAATAGGCACTTAAGGAAATACAAATGTGTTTATTTTTGTATTATAGAGGCAACCCCTAATTCAAGAAGTAATACAGCAGGTACCGCTACATCCAAATTACTCTATCCTCATTATCTCTAAAGAAATCCCCAACTTCAATTTTCTTTTCAATTCACACTCTACTTTCTGACAACTTACTGAGCCCATCAAGAGAATTACGTCATCCACTCAAACTGAAAGCTTTTCTGAATTGCCATAAAAAGAAGGATTTGAGTCATGTATGATTCATGTACATAACTCATGTTTCACATAGATTATTTTGTCACAGTCGAGAAACAGAACTCGACAACCAGTCCTGACTCCTTTCTCGTGGCCACTGTGTCATCTTGTACCTGTGACTTTTTAGGCGTGGAAATGAGCCCTCCTTTGGCAGCGCACCTCGACGTACGAGCGGAGGTCGGAGGGTGGTTGAGGACGCGTCAGAGGAGGAGGCAGACTCCCAAAGCGACTTCAACGGAAAGTCAGCAGACTGAGAGATGAGACGACATCTACGACACTAAGTGGATACTAGATTCTCCTCAGAATACTCGGTCTTGAAAACGGAGGTCTATCTTTTGCTTTATTTCCATCTCCCTAGTTCAACCTCACATCCAAATATGCACTGCCTGACTAGAGAAAAGTCGCATAGTGTTTTATTCGGGTTCCTTATCCTTGAGCTCACACTCATTTCATATCATTTAAGTAAGCCCATGGAATGTCACATTTTCTGCCACGCAGAGATGTATTTTTTTCCCATTGTATTGACAATGAGAGCGAGATCCTTTGTATAATGCACATTCAGAAAATCCTCAGTAGGGGGAAGGTAACATTCATTTGAGAAAGTGCTTTTATTAATTGAGCCAAGTGGCCCAGAGACATTTTCATCTTGAAATTTACCAATTCCATCAAAGAAGAAAAAAAAACAATCTAATCAAAGTTAAGACCTGTTCAATTCAGCATATTCAAGGGCACAGAATGGAACCCTGACCAAATGATACCAACCTAGATTGTAAGAATGCCTACACAAGCTGCTACATGTTGCACAGAGGGTGGTAATCGCTTTTATCCCCAATTCTTACACATCACACCTTAGAACAGGGTCAAATCTGTACTCAATAGAGCACATGGCATTTTTGCAGTGCTGAAGTCGCAACCATACAATGTCTTAATTTTAAGAAAGAGGCTAATGATTGCATTAGTTAAGAGATTAAAAAAAAAAGCTATTCCGTAATCAGTACTCTCAATACTCTCACATTTATGCTTAGTTAAATCCAGTTTGTTTCATTTCAAGAGGCCAGGTACCATATAGTTGTCTGCCATTTCCAGTAGTTAACTGATCTATCCTTTTGTTTCAGACCACTATTTCTTGACACAAATCAAATAAACTAAACCTCAAGCAAGGGGGTTCTTTTGTGCCATCACTTCTGTGTGATTTACTGTTTCCATTTACACCATTTTGTGCTCCACTGAATGACTAATAATGCAACATTCTGTACACAATAGGTGCCACTAATTACCATGCTAACCTGCCAGCAGAGCCAATACCGTGTGTCACATTTGGATCGCATGTCCCCTTGTGTAAATGTGGAACTACTACAGCTACGGTTGTCTTTTTGCCTGTGACTGCTGTTGACATATGAGATTGGAAATGTAGATGTTGTCTACACCCAGTCTGGTTTTTGTACCCTAAATAGTACTCAACTATTAGATTTCCTATGATCACTGTTCCATACTTTTACATGTAAAATGTTACCAAAGGTTTAAGGTCACCTCTTGTACAATTTGCTGCATTTAGGACAACTGTCAGCAGTTCAGTCTGCAGTCAAAAATTTGTAACTGCTAATCACTCTAGATTGTCCAATACAGTTATGTAATCAACTGATGTTTACAATTGCACAATTGCTTTCTAATAATTGTTGACCCACCTGCACAAAAAAATAAAGCTCTATACACACATAAAAAAGACCATGTAGTTCTTTTAATGTTTCATATTAGGTTAATAACTTCAAAAGTCAAATTGTAGCGGTTCAACAGGGGTCAGAGTTTGGTGTCACGCATGAAATACAAGGCCACAAGGTACTGAATGCAAAAAGAAATTGCACACAATATTTGCCCTGAAATAGCTTCAAAGGGGTAAAAGTCAGTTAAAAGTTTTCTTTCTTCTAATCCCAATTTCATAATTGCCCCCCCCCAATAAAAAAGTGTTATCCAATATACACTACTCAGACCAAAAATCGTACATCTCATTGACCAAATCAACCATATTATTGCTTGTTTTCCCTCCCTAGTCACAAAGTGTGAGTCAACAGTTATTAACAGAACAATTGCTACATTCAGTAGTATGTGTGCATTATTAAAACGAAACAGTCACCTAAAATCAAGAGCTAATAATGTGGAGGAAGGCAGCATTGGTTTAAAACCAACCCCTGGGAGCAACGTTTTTACTAATCCACAAATGACGCTCCAATGCAACAGATTACGGCTGGGAAATTACATAATCGAGATCAAAGATCATGTTGATCTTGATTATCACCTGTGTGCAAATTTCCTCATTCTAACATGGCAGGAATAAGGGTGACAGCAGTCAGTCAGAGTGGTTTTTGTCCTGCGTCACTTCCGGTTCCAAGTTGTGGGAGTACACTCCACCTCCTCGGCTGACCAGGCCTATGGTGAAACCGAAACTACCGGTCCGACTCAATCTTCGTCCACTCTTCTTGGGACTGGCGATGGAGCCAGCTGGCCACTGTGCAAGTTTACAACACCGGTTGTGTGCTGGGGTCTTCAAAACAACATGGAGCGTTGTTATTAAATACTCAATGTGCAAGGTACAGTGCCAGGAACAAGTATTGAACCACTTCTCAAATTCCTCAATTTTTTTCGTACACTCCCCATGTTTAAGCTTCAACGCATGTAAATAGACAAATTGAACTCAAGGGAACTCTGTTTTTAAATGGTGATTTCACTTGTTAAGAAAAAAAACCCATTCAGTTACTTTGGCCCTGTGTGAAAAAGTAAAGGTCTCCTAAACCTAATAACAGGTTGGGCCATCCTCAGCACCAACAACTGAAATCAAGCATTTTCTTTAACTGGCAATGAGTTTTTCACATCTCAGTTGAGATATTTTGGCTCACTCTTCTGTGCAGAAATGTTTCAGTCAGCAGAAATGGAGAGTTTTGGAGCATGAATGGCCTTTTTAAGGTCAGGCCACTGCTTTACAATCAGTTGCAAGTCTGTACTTTGACTAGGCCACTCCAAAACAATTTTTCCCCCCATGCCATTCGGAAGTTGACCCGCTGGTGTTTTTTGGATTGTTATCCTGTTGCAGAACCCAAGTGCACTTTTGCTTGAGTTGGGGGACACACACACACACACACACACGACTGAACATTCTCCTAAAGGGTTTTCTTTTTAAAGAGTAGAATTGTTGGTTCTATCAATTACAGCAAGTTGTCCAGGTCCTGAAAAAGAAGCATCCAAAGACCACTCCCACCACATTTGACTGTTGGTACAATGTTCTTTTTCTGAAAAGCTGTTACATTTATGCCACATGTAACACCTTCTAAAAAGTTCAACGTTCATCTTGTCAGTCCATAAACTATTCTCACAAAACTCTTGGGAATCATTCAGATTTTTTTTTTTTTTTTTTTTTTACAAAAGAGGTGTCTTTGTGTTCCTTTTGATCAGCTGTGGTTTTGCATTGAAACTCTGCCCTAAATGTAATTTTTGTCTAGTCTTTTACTAATTGGTATGTCATGAACACTGGCCTGAACTGTGGTAAGGAAGGCCTGCCGTTGTTTAGAAGTTGTCCCGAGTTCTAATGTGGACTCCTGGATGAGTCACTGCTGTTGTTTTGGGGTAATCTTTGTAGTCCGGCCACTCCTGGGAAGTTTCACAACTCTTCCATATTTTCTCCACGTGAGGACAATGGCTCTTCCTATGGTTCACTGGAAACTTAAAGCTTTAAAAATGGCTTTATAACCCTTTCAAGATTGATAGACCCTTGATTGACTTGACTTCTTGATTGTACAGGCCTGCAAGGAATCAGGCTTAGGTGTGATCAGTGATTAGCCACAATTAATTTGTGCTTTAGCAAGTGGTGGGGGGGGTATTTTTCTACACAGGACTAGGTCACATTGAATTGTTTTGAGAATTGTTAAATGAAATCACCATCAAAAAAACTGCATTTTATGTTAACTTGGTTCAGTCGTCTGATATTTACATTGATTTAATGAGTTCAAATAAAGTGGAGAAACTACAGGTATGCAAAAAAAAGGAGAATTTGAGAAGCGCAAATACTTTTTCATGGCACTTTGTCGGCACCCTAAAAAAAGGGCAACAGACTATTCATTTGAAAAAGTACCAACACCCACATGATTATGTGAAAAGCCAAAACAGATCGGAAGGTGTGCTGTTAATAGATCCTTCCGATCAGTGCTGCCAGCACATGTAGCATTAGCAGTTAGCCACTGCAAGCAACTAATCATCTCATCAGAATTCATGTGGTTTGTAAATCTTTTTAAAGTTGTTAATCTATTATTATTGTTCCACATTCATTGCACTGCTGAGTGAAAACTTGTATTTTTTTTTATTTTATTTCCTTAGTATGCAAATATGTTGGGGGTACAGCTCTAAATATTGAGTGTTAAAATGTGTTTATAAAATTATGTAATCTAAAAACTAATCTATCTTTAGTTTTAGTACAGACGCTTTAAAACTAACTCTTAAAAGTTTAAAAAATATACAAATTGTGATAGAGATCAAATATGAAAAAATGTATCGGATTTTTTTTCCGTCAGCTTCCCCAGCCCTACAAAACATGAAAATTAATTGATTGAATTAAATGAACTGATTAATCCGAAAGCATCAAATATTTATTAAATGAGGTATTATTGAAAAAAAATATGAATGTATTTCCCTCATCACAGCTTTGGTTTGTACTCAAAACAACAACCTAGTGTTGTTAATTTAGTTCATTGAACAGTCCTGAAATTAGGGCCATTTACATGTCTGGAATATTTGCTACCTGGGAGTGATCCACCATCACAGCCAGGCAGTAAGTCAATACAGTGTTGTTTTGAAGCTCCTCACCACATGGACAAGAGGGAAAGTGGACGTTACGCATTCGTGTTGTGCCTCATCCCATGATATGGTGTGATACAGGTGACTCTGAGGCAGCAGAATTCCACATATCATGTGGAGCGGCAAGCAAAGAAAGCGGGTTTCAGGTTCAATAAGCTCGATGTTCAAAGTTCTGATGTTGTTGGGTGGTGGGAGAGGAGTTGGCGCGAGGTGAAGTTAGGAGGTGCAGGATTCTCACAGCAACATCTTGACTCCTCCCTTTGGAGACTGAGCACCCTGAGAGACACCTCGTGGAGGTGCTGGTCCAAATTCTAGCCGCTTCACTAAGCTGCAAGACAAGTACAAATACCTTTAATACATCACAGACATGTTAAAGCTACATTTTATTTCATTGGACATTATTCCCCCCAATAATCATTTTAATATATCCATCCATTTTCTTTTGCCGCTTATCCTCACAAGGGTCGCGGAGAGTCCTGGAGCCTATTCCAGCTGTCAATGGGCAGGAGGCAGGGTACACCCTGAACTGGTTGCCAGCCAATCGCAGGCCACATAGAGATAAACACCCGCACTCACAAACACACCTATGGGCAATTTGAAGTATCCAATTAATATTGCATATTTTTGGAATGTGGGAGGAAACCGGAGTGCCAGGAGAAAACCCACGCAGGCACGGGGAGAACATGAAAACTCCTCACGGGCGGGTCTGGGATTGAACCCGGCACCTCAGAACTGTGAGGCCAACACTTTACCATCTGAGCCACCATGCCGCCCCATTTTAATATATACAACATAATTTATTCTAAAATAAAAACACCTAGATCCTCATAAGAATAAGCTGTGATACAGCTGACTGGGCCTGACTGCAAAAAGAGACCCCCCCCCCCCCCAAAAGTCTGCGATCAGATGAATTCACGAATGCTGAACCGTCAATGTGTGGAATCTACTGTACCCCACTCATATAAAGTTAGATAATCATCTCTGGTGAAAATTCTGGATGAGCATAAAATGCACTACAACCTTTACAGGTGAACTTAATTTGACATTCCGTAGACTTTTGTATTCAATGTTGCAGAACTTTTTGCACAATTTACTGTATTCTAACAAGGCTCTGATGGGAAAATTTTATTTTTCTTTTTATTTGGCCCAGTCTCAATCTGCATAGTATATTAATCGGCAATCCCTCTCACCTGTCATACTGTGGAGGAGGACTCATGCTGCTAGCATGGATTTCAGCCCCACCGTCTAGCCCACAAGGACTAGCGGGGGCAGCTGGCAGCACCAGCCGTGTATTCGATGAGTCGTATACAAAGTCACGACATGAGGCCAGCTTGGACTCCAGATTCTGTCATCCCACAAATAACACAGACAACTTACACAATTCCACAAACGTCATCATGATACCTACATAAAACACAGGAGACAAATACATCTCATACCCCAACTTTTCTCAGCAGCTCCCCAACAATGTTCAGTGCAGATATTCTTGCAGATGTTGTAAGAGGAGTCCCTGTTAGTCCATCACCTGAGACAGAACAAAACAGGAAAATACAAAACTTATTCACGGCAAAAGGCCAATCATTAAACATTTAAGCAAACAGAAAGGAAAGTCTTTCCACCTCGCCGGATGCTGGATACAAGAGGGGTGGCGAACGAGCTGGAAGGTTTGGAAGGGGTGACAGGGGTCGGGGGGTTATTAGCGGAGGGGCACGGCAGGTCCGATCGATCCAGGTCTTTGCCCATGCTGCTGGATGGTCGCCTTTCCTTCTGACGCACCGCTAGCTCCTGGCGAAGATCTGTGTCAAACAGCACAACCAAAGGAATGTTGTACAGAATAAAAAGTGAAACCCCTGAAGTCGAAAGTCAAATGTCTCTGGTACAATTCGGAAATTATCAAATGTTTCTTAGAGTTGCACATAACTTTCGAGAGGTTACTTTAAGAGATTTTGAGAATTGGAGCAAGTGAAGGAATATAAACTCATGTTTTGTATTTTCTTTGGCTAACTTGTCATGCCAACAAAGGAAATAACCACTGATGATGGCAAAGAGGAAAAGTGTCCATGTAAACATAGAACAAGGTTCCACTTAAGTGCTCAATCAATAAGAACACCCAATTCAAGATGATGCTTTTGATGCATTTGTCAGTAACCACAAGAAACTTGGTTTCCCAAAGTTTAGATAGGAATCACCTTTGGTCATTGGTGTGTACTCCTTGCAACATTGTACCATTTAATGAATTAGGTATCGAGATGGTGGTCAGCTTTATGGTCGCCTCAGTAACACCCTATCTAGTACAGTCTATGTTTTGTGATTTTTCCAAGTCTTTAGAGACAGTATGTAACTTGTTAACATAAGGGCAAACTTGCTAAACATTTGGGAGTCTACTCTGGACTTTCTTCCATCAACTTTCACAAATCAGTTCATTTTTTTCTGACTAGGAGCTACTCTTCGGTGGAGCATCTGGGGTCAATGGCACATGGTGGACCTGAGGGAGGCACAATTGAGGATAGTGTGCCTATGAGCGGCTCAGGTCTGTAAGAAAGTATTCCGAAAGCAATGCCCGTTGATCAACCTTGCAAAACTATGCTCCCTAACCAACAAAATGGACAAGCTTCGTCTTCTCAGAAAGACAAGTAAAGACTGGACGTTCCGCCACCCTGTGCTTCATGTAGACAGGGCTATGTGAACACATCTCCAATTGCGCCATAATGCTTTCTGGTTTCCAAATACATCGAGCAGACTGTGTCATGGAGCCATCGGGGACTTTAACAAATAAAAATAAAAGTAGCAAGTGACATTTGAATCATTGTAATGGAGTAAAAGTACTGGTTTCAACAGCAGTAGTGGTGGACGTGTTTTTTTTCTGGTCTTGTCAATTCTTGTAACCAGTATCCGAACCAGGTCAAGAGCAGAACCCCGGGCCGATGAGTCGGGATATTAGTCCGCCAAGGAGTAATATGCCATAAATGGTGTGCGTGTGTGAAATGGATCTAGCTGCCAGCGTTGAAAGAGTACAAAATAGCCTATGACGTCAGCGACGGCGACGCCACTGAGTGTAGCTAATGTGTTTACCTCTGGCTTCATCTTTGAGCCTCTGAACAGACTCAAGCAGGTTCTCCTTCTCATCCAACTCACTCTCAAGAAAAGCATTCCTCTCAATGACATGGTTCATCCTCTGCTCGAAGTCCTCGAGAGACATGATGGTAGCCCTGGGCAGGAATGGAGATGATTATTGTGTCCCTGAAACTTTGCAAACTACAGTGCCCTCCATAATTATTGCCACTACCGGTTAAGATGTGTTAAAAGCCTTCAAATAAATTCAGTGTTTATTGCAGAAGAATACTGTCACTGAAAATTTTAGGAAAATGTAACCTTCAACTCAAATGAATTGTAAGAAAATAAAAAAATCCCTGACTAAAAAATAATAATTTTTCATTAAATCACCTGTTCCACAATTATTGGCACCCATAACAATTCCCAGGAAATAAATATAATTGAAGCATTTCTGTCATTTCTATAGTAGTTTACAAAGTTTACCAGAGTATGTAGGAACATTTAATTAGTAATTCATCACTTCCTGTTTCCCTGGGGTATAAATATGACATGACACAGTGCCATTTCTTTTATCCACTCTTAAACATGGGAAAGACAAAGGAACACAGCATACAAGTGAGGCAGATGTGCGTCGACCTTCACAGGTCAGGCAGAGGCTACAAGAAGATTGCCACTCAACTGCAGCTGCCCATATCCACTGTGAGAGGAATAATTAAACAGTTCAAAACAACTGGAACAGTGGTAAGCAAGCCTGGACGAGGACCCATGTTTATTTTGCCACCACGCACAGTGAGGAGGATGGTAAGAGAAATCAAAAGATCTCCAAAGCTCACTGTTACAGAATTACAACAAATGGTAGCATTCAGGGGTCACAAAGTCTCTAACCCAACCATCAGGCGCTGTCTATACGCCAACAAGCTGTTTGGGAGGCATGCATGGAGAAAACCTTTCCTCACTCACAATCATAAACGCAAACGTCTGGAGTTCGCCAAGCGGTATTGGGGCTTCAACTGGGACCGTGTGCTTTGGTCAGATGAGACCAAGATTGAGCTTTTTGGCAACAAACACTCTAAGTGGGTCTGGCGTGCCATGAAAGATGCGCATGCTGAAAAGCACCTCATACCCACTGTGAAGTATGGGGGTGGATCAGTGATGCTGTGGGGCTGTTTCACTTCCAAAGGACCTGGGAACCTTGTTAGGGTGCATGGCATCATGAATGCTTTGAAATACCAGGAAATTTTAAATCAAAATCTGTTGCCCTCTGCCCGAAAGCTGAAGATGGGTCGTCACTGGGTCTTTCAGCAAGACAATGACCCTAAACATATGGCCAAATCTGCACAGAAATGGTTCACCGGACACAAAATCAAGCTCCTCCCATGGCCATCTCAGTCCCCAGACCTCAACCCCATTGAAAACCTGTGGGGTGAGCTGAAGAGGAGTGGACCTAGGTCTCTGGATGATTTAGAGAAAGGAGAGGAAAGAGGAATGGCTGAAGATCCCTCTTTTTATCTTTTCCCATCTTGTGAAACATTATAGGAGAAGATTAGGTGCTGTTTTGTTGGCAAAAGGGGGTTATACAAAGTATTAACACCAGGGGTGCTAATAATTGTGACACACATTATTTGATGTCAAATAATTATTTCTTTATGTGGGATTTTTTTCCCCACCGAATAAATGCACTTGTATTGAAGGTTGGATGTTTCTCTTTTTTTCCATTAAGGTCCCATATTATTTAGAAAAAAAAAATATTAGAAGCTAAAAAGCACACCTTAACCAGGGGTGCCAATAATTATGGAGGGCACTGTACTTTTACAGCAAACCAATTGCAATGAGATTTCAATTCTGACCTTTTGGTCCTCTCAAGGTCATCATTGGATTGTTCTAGCTCTCTGATATATTTCTGCAGGTGATCTTTGACCGCTGTCGTCTCTGCCAGAGTTTCCTCCAGGGTGGAGATGTGCTTAAAAGTATCAGTGTGCTGGCTCTCAAATTTCTCCTGCAAGCAGCACCCAAATCAGTCAGATGCCAAATATTGCTGACATCCCCAATTCAACGGTGTAGTGTGCAAATGACCAAAAAAAAAAAAAATTATAAAAAAGGTATTTAGGCTGTTAAAAATGGCATGTAAAACGAGATTGTGATTTTATTTATTTTTTCTACTGAACAGCCTCCGTTCTGATGATACAAAGGCCTACAAAACTACTGTACAAGTGTGAACAGAACTTAAGGGTTCCTTATGTTACCAACTTTTTCCAGTATCTAAGTCTATATGGCGGCTTAATAAATGTGAATCCTATCTGCACGGTTACACTTTTTTCAAGCCATGCCCGTCTGAAACAGTTTTTGATTCCAGCATCCTTGTCAATTGCCCTCGCTCTATCTTCATCCTTTTTTTCTAACACGTTCGCCATCGTAAAACTTTGAACACACCGTCGCTAAGTTCGCGCTAAATCCCACGCGCCATTACTTGGCTAACTAACAAGTTACACTGCGATTTCTGAAAACCGAGAACACATGTACATGGCAATGGTGAAACTCGATTAACCACTAACACGATTGGATCGTTATACTGTATAACTCTGTTGTCCAATCGAGTAATCTGCCGCAAACAAGTTTTAATGTTTATGTCGCAAAATGCAAATATTTACACTACCGAGCAAGTTAGAACGGCATATGATAGTCGTGGTTGTGCTAGCACGAAGCTGAACTTGCAGCTCGGAGCCCACCACCGAGAGGCAGGTGCACGATATCCTACCCCCTGAAATTTTCTCAACGGATGTGCGCTTATCTAGAGAATGGTCAATTTGGTCTGAAAAAGTCGGAAATCCGCCGATCGGCGGAAAATTCTCATCCCTGCTTTAAAGAGTCTTGTTCACAGGACGAGCTCCTACACACCTAACCCTAACCCTATGCAACAGTATCTTCCTCCAAGTGGCCAAGGACAACTCCATCATAACCAAAGAATGTGCCACATCATCACCAAAACTGTACCTTTGTTCATTTCATCTGCTCACCCCTCCTTTTGACCTTGTGTGTTTTCTAATTTAAAAAAAAAAAAAAAAAAAAAAAAAAAAAAAAAAAAGAGTATGTGAGAGGCTGGTTCAGAATGTGTTTGGAGACTGTAACTGGCCTGTCTCTCACGTCCTCCTGATCACAAGAAAGACGACTTCTTGTTCGTTATTTGTGCAGCTATTCCAGCAAGTTAGGTGATAAACCTAACACTAAATATTCATATAATCAAATCATTTTATTTCATCATGATGTATTGTTATAATCCCACGTAATTTACGGCGGTATCTATTGTCAATCCATTGACGAAAGCTAGATTATCTATATCTTCCTCAAGCATGTAAAAGGGAAACGTTTTCAACTTCAAGATAAGGCGGTACCACGGGATAAAATAACCATTCGCATTTAAATATATGGACTGACTAGTCTAACATTAAAACTTATATCAAGTCAAAGTAAATCCCAATCTCATACTTATTATAGTTAGATACTGAAACATTACCTGTGTTATATCCCAGAAATGTTTTCAATGTAACTCAGGGGTGCCCAGATTCCCCCCGTCCAAGATCTACTTGTCAACCAGCCAGTCTCTCGTAATCGACCAGCGGAGCGGGGATGCACGCGCGCATCACAACGACTGCCGTAAACAGGAGGCCGGCTTGCTAGAACACACCTTTATGTGCGTGCGCTCGACGTAATGGCCACACCTGCAACAAGCGACGAGGTGGATGATAGTCTAACGTCTTTTGTTTTTTTTTTGGGCACGCCGTCACATGATCAACCAAAATTGCCCACGCATTGAGCCCTGCTGGTGTAACTGAATTTCCTTTGACATAGCTCATGATTTTGATTACTTTTGACGCAAATGCACTCGCAGTACATGAAGCAGCTCGGAACATGTGCTTTTGGGATCACTTCCGTACACGCTCAGTATGGTTAACTTGCATATCCTGTTTCCGGGTGATTGTTTAGGAGCAGGCTTGTTTCGTTAACAACGTTTATGAAATAAACACGTAAAATTAACGTCAAGACTACACAAAATAAGCGACGTCTTTCAATATCGATTTTTTGTACTCATAACAAATTTTACGCGCGTGATTTTTCGTGCTCGACTGTGCAGATTTGCGAGTGCGATGGCGTGCGGGTGCGAAATGTGAGTGACTGGGTAAAACTGTACAAGCTTAACACAATGCGGGACGTTGACACACTCTTATCTCCTGCCTGTTCTAAATGAAGAAGACTTTACATCTTGCACATCTGTGACTCTTATAAGGAATAGTTCCTATAAACCAAAATGTCTGTTGTTCTTTATTCTCGTTACATTCTTGTTCTTTGTTCTGAACGTTGTAACAGGGCAGCACCGGCTGCCGGAGAAAAATTCTTTGTGTTTTTACACACTTGGCCAAAATGCTGATTCTGATTGTAATAAGCAGGCATTGCGAGCCCTTCAAAATTGGAGTACTGTGGTGACCCAACAAAGAAGACATATTCATTATGAATCTGTACCATTAAGAGATGAAGTTCAAAGTTCAAAGACATAGGCTGTTATTGTTATTGACCCCTTTCCTGCACCCCCCAAATTGCATATTCAGTTCCACTTATTCATCAAACCTTAAGGTTTTCCAGTTCCATACGGAGCCTGCTGTTATCCTGCAACAATTCCTTGTTCCGAACTTCACACTGCTTCAGCTCGGCTTCCAATTCTGCTTCATAGTCTCGACTCATCTGCTGAAATTCTTGCAGCTCCTCCTGAGCTTCATCTGCCCTGATGACAGCAAAACGATTCCATATGAGTTCACTATGCATTACTAAGTAGTGCTACATTCGAGATGATAATAAATGACAGTGGTTTCGTGTGTGTAGTTATAAGCATCCGTAATTACAGCATCTAACGTGTTAGTGTATGTATTAGGATTATATTTAATGATACTACCTCTGCTGGTGTACGTTTGCCTCCTCCCTCCAAAAGCCCAACTCCTCTTGTAGAGTCGCAAAGTTGCGTTGTGTTGTCGCCTCGCCCATGTCTCAGGGTGCTCGGGTTTATACGACCTAACTTAAAAAGTGCATCAAACAAGTTGCTTAACAATGGGTTTGCCTCTCAACGGTCACTGCTGTTAGCAGACGCTAACATGCTAATATAAATACCAAAATCTGCACAGCATTTGCCACAGAGGGCTGGGGTTAACGTATAAGATAATCGTAAAATAATGCAGAAATGTTAACTTGTTTTGGAAAGACAAAATGACTTCAACATGAATGTAACATGAGCTTAACAAGCTTACTAGCCGGCTTAGCAATGAAGCTAAACTACCACGTCACACTACGCCAAGTTAAACATTTTTAAAATGGACCCACCTGCATGCAAAAGAAATAGTAAAACAGATTGGATTAATGTGTATATATTCCTGGCAAAAAGTTATCTTAAACACGTTGTTCGTAATGTGCGTTGCTCGAACAAACTTAGTTTAGCTCTGGCCACCAGCTCAAATAACCCTTCGGTTTTCCACCAATCAATTACAAACAGAGCTTGAATTTTGAGACGCTATTGGTCTGAACGAATGACGACATATACCGTATACCCAATCAACCCAATCCTTTTATATATGTAGTGGGTGGATTTTTGGGCTTTGACGTAGCGCCACAACAACAACAAAATAATAATAATATAAGAATATTCCCACTGGGGCCTCCACTCCCTGAGAAGGGTTGCGTCAGGAAGGGCATCCGGTGTAAAAAATTGTGCCAAACATATGTGCGTTCATCTGAGATGACACGCTGTGGCGACCCCGAAAGGGACAAGCCGAAAGAAACTTACTTTTTATTAACGGATATTTGATTAGATTAAAAGGTTTAAAAATAATGGTAATAAAATAATATGTCATAACAGGCAGTATCATAATGCCTTGTTTATTTGGTAATGAAGTCCCATAACAGCAAAAAACAGTTTTACATTTTTTAAATGAGTGTCCATTCTAAAGTGGCATTTCCATTATTCCATTACTGTATCAGGCTATTTTAACATGCACATGTTTTTATGAATTTCTATGAATTTTTCATGCTTTAAGAATATCCCATCAAATCGGTATGTGCCCATTAACTATTAAGGTTTCATTTCTCATTTTACAGGTGCAGAATAAATGAACATCACTAATAAAAAGGGAAGTTTTAAATTGCAGTAAGATCTTCATTACAAAATAAATATACAATATGCACACTAGTACAAACAGTAGTCAGTTAGAGAAGCACTGCCGACATTCACAAATGTTAGGAAGGTATTACCTAAGAAAAGAAAGTGTTATTAAAAAAATTTAAATATCCTGACTTCATCACATTACCCAAATCTAGAACAAACAAGTAAAACTGAACACATAACCGACACTTCAAGGTGGATTTTATGCTTTAGAATAGTTGTCTTTGTCGTAAACAACACTAGAGTGCAGTGACGTTAAAAAAAGACAAATTTGGAAAACTGACCTAATATATGCAGCCTGTTCAGATAATAAGTATTTCAAGGCTGTTATATGTGCCTTACAGGAGATACACATGGACATTCCATACCACCTGTCGAGATCATGTCAGTTGTTGGTCACCGCAGGACTTGGTCAATGAGGTTGGAAGAGCTATAAGAAAATGCAAGTAATCTACAGTGTATATGTCTATATTAACAGCCACACCAGCAGATATGTACACAAAGAACACTATTGTACTTGAGGAGTTCAACAACTTGTCACTGGAGTGTACAGATAAGTTACCTTGGCATACGTAGCAATGTGCTAATATATCGCACCTTATGGATGTGGACTCACAATACTCTTTTATTTACAATGAAGGAAATGAGTATTTGAACACGCTGCAATATTGCAGGTTCTCCCACTTAGAAATCATGGAGGGGTCTGAAATTTTCATCGTCGGTGGATGTCCACTGTGAGAGAGATGATCTCAAAAGAAAAATTCAGAAATCACAATGTATGATTTTTTTAACGATTTATTTGCGTGATACAGCTGCAAATAAGTATTTGAACACTCATCTATCAGCTAGAATTCTGACCCTAAAAGACCTGTTAGTCCACCTTTAAAGTCCACCTCCACTCCATGTATTATCCTGAATCAGATGCACCTGTGTTAGGTCATTAGCTGCATAAAGAACCCCGTCCACCCCATACAACCAGTAAGACTCAAACTTGTAACATGGCCAAAGAGCTGTCCAAAGACACCAGAGACAAAATTGTACAACTCCACACGTCTGGAAAGGGCTATGGAGAAATTGCCTAGCATCTTGGTGAAAAAAGCTCCACTGTTGGAGCAATCATTAGAAATGGAAGAAGCTACACATGACGGTCAAGCTCAATCGGAGTGGAGTCCCATGCTATAGATCACCTCGTGTGGTCCCAATGTTCCTTAGAAAGGTAAAGAATCAGCCCAGGACAAAGCGACAGGACTTGGTCAATGACCTGAAAAGAGCTGGGACCACTGTTTCCAAGGTGACTGTTGGTAATACACTAAGACGTCATTGTTTGAAATCATGCATGGTACGGAAGGTTCCCCTGCTTAAACCAGCACATGTCAAGGCCCGTCTTAAGTTTGCCAATGACCATTTGGATGATACAGAGGAGTCATGGGAGAAAGTTTTGTGGTCAGATGAGACCAAAATGGAACTTTTTGGTCATAATTCCACTAACCGTGTTTGGAAGAAGACGAATGATGAGTTCCATTCCAAGAACACCATCCCTACTGTGAAGCATAGGGTGGTAGCATCATACTTTGGGGGTGTTTTCTGCACATGGGACAGGACAACTGCACTGTATGAAGGACAGGATGACCGCAGCCATGTATTGTGAGATTTTGGGGAACAACCTCTTTCCCTCAGTCAGAGCATTGAAGATAGGTCATGGCTGGGTCTTTCAACATGACAATGACCCGGAGCACACAGCCAGGAAAACCAAGGAGTGGCTCCGTAAGAATCATACCAAGGTTCTAGCGGGGCCTACCCAGTCTCCAGAACTAAACCCAATAGAAAATCTTTAGAAGGAGCTGAAACTCCGTTTTTCTCAGCTTCAGCCCAGAAACCTGTCTGATCTAGAGAAGATCTGTGTGGAGAAGTGGGCCAAAATCCCTCCTGCAGTGTGTAAACCTGGTGAACAACTACAGGAAACGTTTGACCTCTATAATTACAAAGGCTACTGTAACAAACATTAACATTGGTTTTCTCAGGTGTTCAAATACTTATTTTCAGCTGTATCACACAAATCGTTAAAATTATCATACATTGTGATTTCTGGATTTTTCCTTTGAGATTAGCTCTCTCACAGTGGAGATGCACCTACGATGAAAATTTCAGACGCCTCCATGATTTCCAAGTGGGAGAATATGCAATATAGCGGGGTGTTCAAATACTTGTTTTCTTCACTGTATTACAAGACCAAAAATCGTCCCATACATCAGTGGAATTACGATGTGACTTCCTTAACTTTGTTTCGTGGATATGCCTTCTTACAATCCAACACATCTGTTTTCACCTGGCTCAACGTTCGCAGTAGGCACATGGGATCAAAGCCCTCCTCACCAGCTTCTTGCAACAACTCCAGCACCTGTTAATAAAACAAGTGAAATGGGCTTCACTCTCTACTAAGTCATTATTGTTGTTCCAAACTGACTCACCTGCAGGCACTTGAAGGATTTCAGTTCACTTAGGTTCTCCTGCAGGAACAGCAGATAGATGCTAAGGTCATTGTAGAAAGGTGTGATCCCACCCAAACCACCAAAGCCTGGCAGCATCTCGTAAGGTCGGAGGAAGTTGGAACTTTGACGTGCGGGTCCGACAGAGGCGTAGGCCACCAGTGGAGTGAGTAGCACATACACCCCAAAGTTGATGTAGCTGAGCAATCGGAAGACCCCCACTGCCACAAGCTTACACTGGACAGCTGAGGGTACCCTGCTGTCATTGGTCAGCACCCCTGTGCGCAGGTCACAAGGAAACTCATCGGTAAAGGAAGCCAGTCGAATGTAGTATCCGAGGTAGATGCAAGCGAGCAGCAAGATGAGCAGAGTCAAGGCTCGGCATGCCAAGTACATGATCACGAGGCGGTAAGAGAAGCGCTTGGTCTTTAGATACTGCTCGACTAAAGGATATTTGAAGCAACTTTCAGTCAGCTCCAGAGCACTGCTGCAGAGAACACACAAAATAAACTTTTAAGACAAAGAATACAAGTGTAAACAAAGGAATGAAGTTAATTTGGTAGCTGGGATAGGCTCCACCACGGCCTTGACTTAGTGAGGATAAGCGGTACAGAAAATGGATAAGGGGCTTGGAAAATGTATGTATGGCTGGATGGATTTAGTGCATATCAAAATGCATGGTGAAAATTTTTCATAAAGTATTTATCTTGACTATTTTTATTATGACCCTCATTGGCCAAAACAGTCTATCCACTTTCTGTACTGCTTATCCTCACTAGAGTCGCAGGTGGATGGGAGAATATCTCAGCTGATTTTGGGTGAGAGAACGGGTCACGCTGCCAATCCCAATATAACTATATTATCGTGCCAAAACGTCAGGTCAGTCAACCAATCAATCAATGGACCAATCAATCAAATCTTGTTGTATAGACCAACTTTCATCCTTAAAAAGCAAGGCTTCACAGAACAAGTTCAAATTAAAAATCCCACCCACTTGCTGCACCCCTCAAATTCTCAGGTGAGTTATGAGCATATTAAAAAATATCAGCAAAAAACATTTTTTTCTGTAAATATCATGCTTTGAGTTACTGTATAAATCTAATGTAATGCAATGGTGTTTACGCTATAAACGCAGCTTCAAGCAATGTCTCACATGGCTAATGTTTATAAATCTCTCTGATGCTATCATATGATTAAACTAAAACATCATATCCCTTTGCGTAGAATTTAAGATGGAGCTGTTCAATGTGTTTGATTAAATACTAAGACAAGATCATAAGTATAACACTAAACAAATCCCGAAAGTGAAAGAAAGTCGCTTCTCTTAATGATCCGGAACAAACAAAGCCCATTACTGAAGAAAAAGAATCGCTCATGCAAAGAGATGTTTTGTTTTGTCCAAATATTTCAGTGTGAAGATTGAAATATTCGGTTGTTTACCTCTGTGCGTCCTGTGAAGCATCCTTATCTTTAGCATCCAAGGATGCCAAATTCTTTGCCAGTTTAATGGCACGATTGTAAAAGCGGTCAAGCTCCTCCATGATGAAATTGAGATCCGAGGAGAGATGGGGGGCTGCGGTGAAGCGCCAGAAAAGGGCAGGGATATACACAAAGATGGCCAGTGAGAGCAGGATATATGGAAAGAACTACAGGAAAAAAGAGAACAGATTTAAGCATTGTCACTTTTGGTTTAAAATTTATTGACTTAGAATAGTGGTATCATATAATTATGTATCATCGAGGTGGAGTGATGATGACAGCCCCTACAAGTGAATGTGTAAATGGCAAGTGAGCTCACAGTACCTTGTGAAGCCATAGTGGTGAATCATCAGCTTGTTGTTGTACTGCTGCCCAGCAAAATGAATCCACATACGCTGCTTGTCTCCAGGAGAAGTTAGTGGGGGCAAAGCAGCTGATTTGTGTTCCTGGAGGAGCATTTAATTAGAAAGTTTGATCATCTACCATTTCCCCTGTAACATATCCGAATGATACTCGAGGATTTATATCATCCATCCATCCATCCATCCATCCATTTTCTTTCACCGGTTATCCTCAAAAGGGGCGTGGGATCGCTGGGTCCTATCCTAACTATTTTTGGGCTGGAGGCAGGGTGCACCCAGAACTGGTTGCCAGCCAATCACAGGGCACATAGAAAGAAACAACCAGTCACACTCACAATCACACCAATGGGCAATTCAGTCTCCAATTAATGCATCTTTTTGGGATGTGGGAGGAAACCGGAGTGCCTCGAGAAAACCCACGCAGGAAGGGGGGAGAACATGGAAACATCACACTGGCGGGGCCAGGATTTGAATACCGTTCCTCAGAACTGTAAGGCAAGAACCAACCGGACTGTAATTTACAAATCTGTAAAGGCAGCATAAAGCCTGAAAGGTACATAAAGGTTTTGGAGAAACATGTGCTGCCATCCAAGCAATGTCGTTTTCATGGACGCCCCTACTTATTTCAGCGAGACAATGCCAAACCGCATTCTGTATGTTATACAACAGTATTGCTTTGTTGGAAATGTGTGGCAGTACTAGACTGGCCTGACTGCAATCCAGAGCTGTCTCCCATTGAGAATGTGTGGCGCATTATGAAGGGTAAAATACAACAACGAAGACCCCTAAATGTTGAACAGCTGAAGCTGTACATCACATCAAGCAAGATTGGGAAAGAATTTCACCTACAAAGCTTCAGCAATTAGTGTCCTCAGCTTCCAAATGTTTATTGAATATTGTTAAAACAAAAGGTGATGTAGTACAGTGGTTAAGATGACCCTGCCCTTGGTTTTTTGGAACATGTTGCTGCCATAAAATTCCAAGTTAATGGTTAAATGCTAAAAATGTTAAAGTTTATCAGTTTAAACATTAAATTCCGTGGAGTGTATTCAGTGAACTATAGTTTGTACATCCTTTGAAAATCATTGTATTCTGTTTTAATTTGTTTTAAAATGTCGCAAATTCATGGGAATTGTGTTTGTACATGATTTGTAGTGCGTCTGTGGGAAATTGTACCTATTCATTGAGAAGAACCAACCCAATATGGTGAAATTGAGCCAAGGTTCTCACCCCCCCCCCCCAACCAAACACTTCCATCTATGCCTTTATAGACCTAGTTTTGTGAAGCATGGAAGCAAAATAAAGTGTTGCACCACAAAGTTGGAACCATAAAAAATGTTTTTGTCAGAGGAATAATTAAAATTTACAATTAATTAATTTTATGAGCCATAATTACTGGCAAATGCATTAGGAAGGGTGGGACATTGTTTGTCTACACAGTGTCAAACTGCTCACTTTGGCAATGCACGATGGGCAATGGGTATGAACCTATGAACATTAGATGGTTGAACAGCCTTTGAGGTGTGTAGATGATTTATACGAAATGATCTGAACTAGGACAAGTCCACACGCTGCAGCCGAAACGAGCTTGTGGTCCTGCAACTGACTGGGCGTAATTCAAGTAAAAGGGTGGAGCCCAACGTCACACTTGGATATTTAATTTCAAACGCCAAGGAATTCAAATATTTTATATTAATATACTTGTTGCATATTTAAGATGAAAAAAAAAACATTATTGTCATTGAAATCAAACAAGGAGTCTATGTTGTGGTGACATGAGCATCCGTGTTTCCTTCGGAGGACGCTTCGTCGCTTACCCACGGAGACTTCCTGAGCAAAAGCGAGCGAGATGAGAAACAAAGGTAGTCCCACGGCCAGGAACGTCACTATCTTATCCACGGCGAGCTCCAGACGCATTCCTTTGTACTTTGCCTCCGTGGGATCCTTCAACAAAAAGTCCGAGAAGACGTACTCTGTTGCTACGTGAGCAATCGCCATGGCGCTCACACAAGATAATAAATAGAAGAATAAAAGTCGCTAGATTTCGAATGAAATGTATGAATTGAGGCCAAGTAGAAAAAATAAAGCCTAAAACTCTCAGCCGCTATTGTTCATGCATCTCCATTCACCGGTGGGATGACGGTTGAACCTGCCGTCCCGTTATTGTTCACCCACACTACAGGCACCAGGGAGCGCTAGTGGCCACATTATTTTTCTACGCTTACTCTTTTATAATACTGTATTGACAGTATACTCCCAAGACGATGTCACTGAAAAATAAAATCAAGTTTTAGGGTGAACATGTGAAACGGGGAACCCATTTTGAAAAGTCAAGTGTTGCAATATTCCTGTTATGGGATTATCCATCAATGTGTAATGTTGGAGTTGTATCAAGTTGTGCTTTCAGACAAGTTTGTCTTTATTTCGTAATGAAATAAATTAAATCTGACCTCAATTGAAACGCAATAAAATAATAAATTTTGATTGCGTTGATCGAATATTAAATTATTATTAGTATTAATTAAAAGAATAATATTTTATATGAATTATTATTATTATTATTATTATGTCGTGGTTGTTATCTTGGTCATAGAAGGATGTTTGGACCCAGGTGTGCAAAGGACACTATCTATGCTTTGGAGCGTAGAATATTTTGCGACAGTTGTGAGTGCTTTCTGGCAGATGTTAGTTACAAAAAGGTGCGCGTTTTCGTCGAGGAAGCTGACTGGACTGGCGCAGTTATGTGACAAAGATGTGACAAACGAAAGCTTGTAAGGTATTATTTACATGTACATGGGATTTGCTGAATGGCCTTTACGGCAGTGTTATGATTATAAATATAAGACAAAACAGGAAGTGCTCTAAGCAGTGTGTCCATCAGATAACTAAGCTAGTCATTGTTAGCTTAAACCAAACCTTTGCTTCGCCAGATAAAGATTAAAATTCATGGAACCTTTCATCGTCCTTTGTCGTTTCTGTTAGAAAATAGTCTAATGGCCTAGCAACACGCAGGGAAAAGTGTAGTGTACATGGCTAACGAGGTCGAAAATAATGTATCGCATCATAAACTTGACTGGCTGCTGATATAACTACATTTCCTAAAACTGCGACGGACACTGTCCTAAAGTTTTGTCGCAAATGCACACTCACTTGTGTACCATCTACAATAAAGTTAGTTGTCATAGTTGTCATGGCCCGCTGTTTTATTTCGTTTCTTCTAGCAGGAAAGTATGAGAGAGGAGGGAGATCAAAGTATGGTGAGAGACCTCTCGAGGTTGGATGATGGAAGGACTGGGAAAGGAGAGATCCGTATGCAACCCGAAAACCTCTCCATGGATGGGGCATCCTAAAACAGAATCCTTAATTCTTCTATGGAAACTAAAAGACTGCATCACCACTGATGACACACCTGTCCCTCCTAAGACAGATAAAAGGGTACAGTATGCCGCAACCTACACATGTGCTTTTAAGAGCTGCACAAAGTTAGCAATATTTTTTTTTTTAAATATAAATCTCAAAATAATGAAACAGAATGTTGTCACTGAAGTGAGAAATCCTGCATTTAACCGATCGATGTACATACGAATGTACTATTCTCCTCTTTGCTAGGATAACATGGACAGCAGAAAAACAGCAATGGAATTGAAGGATGTCCCCCAACCCCCTCTGCACCATGCTTCATCCTACCAACCATCCCAGGTCTTTCCTGTGCCCAGTCTCCCTTTGCTTCCTCCTCAGCCTGCACAAGATCACCATCGACAGCAGCCTCCGCTGCAGAACCGGCAACAAGAGGGGCCTAGCCCCAAAGTAAGCGTATGTGCCCAGTGTGATTACTGCATCACCAAGGGCTATGGATTATCAGATGGTGGAAATGTTGGTAGTAGCATAGCTGGTGTTGTCCCACACCATGGCATTCCTGACTCATTGGAAAAGCCCACCTACAGCAGCAGTAGCACTAGTAGGTCTGGGCCTTGCTCTGTAACCTCAACTGTTCTTCAGTACAAACACACGCTGAGTTGTGAACCTAAAGATGATGCTTTTGATCCGCAGCCCAGTTGTGGCTACAAACCCGAGAGGCTCTCTTCTATCACCACTTCCCAACCTATCTCGGCACAGCCCCACACTCCTTGTTGCTCCAGGCTCCTTAAAACCTACCCTAAATCTCTTCCAAACAACCAAGTCTCTTTCCCTTCTCACCCCCTTTTGGCTTCTTCACTCCCACCAATTTCTGATCTTCAAGCTTCCTTGCATGACTCTTGCGTGGCCTCTTCTGGTTGTTACATCTGTGGTATGGACTGCAGTTCCGTTATCAAAAGAACCCAGACAAGTGCAACACTCTGTGATCAACCTGCTACTGCCACCATCGATACCTTATCCACATCAGCACATCTCCACTCTAATCCTATGCACCTAAATGTCGAGAGAGTGGTTTGTGTGAAGGGGGCGCACTGTTGTCAGGATTGCTTGTTGAAGGTTGGTAAAGTTCTACACTGGTTACTCATTTCTTGTTCATCACTTAAGGTGACTTAGATGTGAGTCTTTCCTTTTACATCCTGACACCTGTTTGATTTAAAAAAAAAATGTTTGCAGCCCCTCAATGGCTTTGTGTCCAAGTCAGAAAAGGTTTGGCCCAATATTCCTGTTCCCCAAACAACTCCAATCTCTATCCCCATTTGTAACGGATGCGCCACCTCGTCTGATAGTGCGGTGCTCAGCCAAGGGAAGGCTGGCCAAAAGTATGGTTAGTGCACTTTTGAATTCATCCATCATAAGTGAAAGCTAATTTACCAGCTGTTTATGTAAATTAACTAGTCCTTTTTCCTGTAATTCTGATCAGTCATTTGCTTTTCAGAATTTAAAAATCAGTAGTTTAGGATTCAAGACATACTGTACCTTGCAGTACACAGCAAATAATTTTGACCACACTTGCCTCCTCGTGCTTGGAAAACTCATTAGCGACACAAACTATCAAACACATCTGTTGGTCATCAACTGCAAGATGCAGTCTCTAAATACATTCTTTGAAATGTTTTTTTTGTGATAGATAGTTAGCTAGGCTTTTCTCCCCCACCCACTTGTTCTGCTCAGCAAATCGTGAACTCCTGTCGGACTACGTTGTGTCGACTAGGCAGTTTGCAAAGACATTTAAACCAGTCAATACCTCTAGACATAATAACTTCATACTCAAGGAAGAACAGAATTAAAGGTGTGAGTGATCCAATATGTTATGTCCAAATACATAAATTTTTGCATTACAACACAGTCATAAATAGTGAATGTCACCTGGAGCATCACTTGATCCAGATTGGAGATGTTCTACCGTACTTCACATTATTCAAAGTGACTGCACCATCAATTTGTATGGATTGTTTAAACCGAACATGCCAAGAGAACAAAATTTGTGTTCAAAGGGACAAGTGAATGTTGTGTGAACTTTTTACAATGTTGAAACACTTAACAATGTAAAGACACTTTAATTTTGACTAAAGGACAATGCATGGAATTCCTGTCCTTTTTTTTTTTTTTTTTTTTTTTTTTTTTTTTTTTTTTTTGAGAAGCCTTTGTTTTCTGTTGGTCAGGTTCACCAGAAAGTGCTGGTACAGAGAACACCCCCCCTGTGGGAGTGTTTTGGGACATTGAGAATTGCAGTGTGCCTAGTGGACGATCTGCTGGGGTCGTGGTGGAGCGTATACGCAGCCGTTTTTTTCAGGGCCACCGTGAGGCAGAGTTCATCTGTGTCTGTGATATCAGTAAGGAAAGTAAAGCAGTTATCCAAGAGCTCAATAACTGTCAGGTAATCTATTAAACGTGTTTGTGGAAAAACACTGCTTGATTAGAAAAAACACCACATCAACATACTTTTCTTCACCAGGTTACTGTGGCACACATCAATGCCACGGCCAAGAATGCTGCAGATGATAAACTCCGCCAGAGTTTAAGGCGCTTTGCCGAGACCCACGCTGCACCCGCAACTGTTGTCTTAGTATCTTGTGCGTGCTGCTCAGATTCTCAGAAAATATTTATAAGGCCTTATTTCACAAAATAAGTGTATAAACTGTTATATTTTCTTTTCAACAGCTGATGTAAACTTTGCAAGTGAGTTGAGTGATCTGCGTCACCGCCATGGTTTCCAGATAATCCTGGTCCATGGTAACCATACATCTCAAGCCCTGCTGCAGCATGCCCACCGTCATGTAGCTTTTCAAGAGATTACAGCTGACCTCCCTCCACGCATGTTCGTCAAAACCCAGGTAGGCTTTCAAAACGTACCCTCTTTTCTGGTGACTATTTTCTATTGAGAAAGGTAAGTGATGGCCTCAATCTGCGGAGACTCATCCTGGTATAGATTTGCAGGAGGACATTTAGTTTATAAATCTGAACCTCTTACGTATTTATATATATTTTTTTACCCTATCTAAGCCACTCAACAGTCTTTTTCTTTTTCTACTAAAAAGGACAAAGTGTAAACCATACAAACCCAGACAGGCCACCTGTCTTTTCCTCCCCTCCTTCAGCCCAGTTACAACCTGCTCTATGTCCACAACCTTCCTGTCAACTGTGACAAGAGCCTGTGGAATGCTGTTAAGCTCAGGCTTCGCCGCCTCTCAGACAACTGTGGTGGTAAGGTGCTGGGCATGTCCCAGGGCACAGCTGTCCTCCGTTTTGGCAGCCCAGAGGCAGCATCACGTGCCTGCAAGCGAATGGAAAATGAAGACGTATTTGGCCATCGAATCAGCGTCTCTGTGTCCCCGAGGCCCAGAGATTGTGCAAATCTTGAGCGTGAGCTTCAGTCTCAACTGCATCACGTTCCCCTACCTCAGACTTTGCCTTTGCCTTATCAAAGTCAGGACACAATACTTACCACAGCTCTCGTGTCGTCCTCCTCCTTTCTGCCCCTGGAAAAGCCAAAGTCGCCCAGGAGGGCACGGCGAGCAACCCGCCCATGCTTCACACCTGGCACAGTGCCTGAAAGGCCGTACAGCCCCAAGAGAGGGTGCTCTGGGCCTCCAGGTGGCGTGCCTACGAAACCCCATCAGGTCAGCACTCGTCAGTGCCTGCTCCCTGTTGACCTCCATTTCCCTTTTTCCCTGTATTTCCTGCTGTGCAGTACAGTCTTTCCTCCACAAGTGTCTGCTTAATTGCTGGCTTGACTAACTGCTTATAGCTGCTTGCTTAACATCTGTCATGTCTGACATGTATTAAAAGTCATAGCTGTGTGTCGCACTTTCCTGCATGTTTAAAAAAAAAAAAGTCCTAATCGTTGTACTAATGGTAAGATTAAATCTTAGCTAACCAAGTGAATAACAGCTTCAGCTAAGCTTGAACTTGTACTGATACTGCTTTGTGTGTGAGGCCTGTTTGTGTTTTGTCCTGTCTGCTTCATGTACTCATACATGCAAATCAGTTGTGAAAATCGTCATTTTAAACTCTAAATAAGCCATTTACATTAATTGTATTGCGTGAATTCGTTTTTCCAGGAATGGGGGGGGGGGGGGATGTTGATTCATTGGCTCTGTCGTACACAAACACTGGCAGGGTTAGGTGCATGAGTTGTTGAGACCGGAGAAAAAATTCTGCTGTAAAGCGGTTGTGGGACTTTTACTCCATAACAAAGATCTCAGTATGTTGCTTGCTACTTTTACCATTTATGCTTTATCAACTATTTCGTGCGTGAGCCTATGACTTCGACTTCTGTTTTGGGTGCTGTTTGCCTCAATCCAATTTAAGCGCTAGTGACCAGTCACCAAGTCTTCCATGGGGCTTCCTGGGCGTAGGTATTAACACAAGATAAGCCTGCAGTGCTGACCACCGTACCTACGTGGCAACCATGTTTAGAATGGTCATCATTATATGAAGAAAACGGTGTGCAGCTCGTGTTCATGTTTAGGTGAACAAAAAGAACCGCTTTCGTGTATTGTAGTCCAATATTTGTCTGGCACTGTTTGCCCAAACATGGGTATTTCAGCTCACTTATAATTCGAGAAAACACCATGCAGTAAGTTTCTGGTGATGAAATAGTTTTGAAGTTGCATACACACACAGAGACAGATGTCACAAATTGTACATTTTATTCATTCTGTGATTAAGAAAATCATAAGTTACTTTTACTGAGTTTTTTGGAAGACTATTTACTTTTACCAGTCAGATTATTGTTAAGCAAGTTTTTTTTAAATAAGCAACACTTTAACTTATCAGGTCAGACAGTAACGTATTTGTTGTTGTCGTTTACATTTTTGCATTGAGGTGCTGCGCGTCGGGGCCCTGGTTCAACTCTCAGTGGAACCCCAAAGGGCACGTAACATCTGTGACATGAGTTGATCCACTAGTACATCTTGTATTAGTTCGGAAACGTACCTACAATAATCTGATTACTTTACGGATGTTCATATTAAATGTATTAAGAAATTGAAACATGTGTAGGATTATGTCACAACACAGAAAGAATTAATTTGAAATTCTGAAATGGCTAATAAAAGTGTAATGTTGTACTTAATATTTTCCTGGAGGATGTATTTGGGATTAGCACATGAAGTTGGTAATTCTGAGGAATGACGGGAAACGGACTACAGTCACTCACATTTGAAAAATGTACGGGTGTCGTCAGTCATGCCCGCAGAAATGAAGTTAAGGGTATGGTCCACTAGTCATGCCGACAGATGTAAAGTTAAGGGTGTGTGTTGTGTTTGTAATTATGAGTGTACCTCTTTAAGAGCTGTGGGTGGGGGGGTGGTCAGGTAAACTTATGAGAAGTAGGCTGAGCAGAGACCGGTGCTTCCGGGTTTTTTTTTTTTTTTTTTTTTTTGGGGGGGGGATGCCTTTTGGCTGTGGTTCACTGCGCTGGGTCGGTTTTCATGTGCGCTGAGAGTGTGTGCTGAGTTTGCAGTTGCGCATATTAGAGGGAACATTGGTCAAGATGACACAAAATAAGCGACATCTTTCAATATTTACGTATTTCTACTCGTAACAAATTTTTCACGTGTGATTTTTCGTGCTCGACTGTACGGATTTGCGAGTGCGATGGCGTGTGGGCGCATACAAGGCTGTCAAATCACATTTGACTGACTATGGTGTAGTCTTTTTTTTTTTTTTTTCTCCCCCCCTCCCCCAGAATGTGAGTGCTTAAAGAGGAGGATTCTGTTCATCTGACCCATCTTAAAGCAAGCATCAGGTGCAGGTGGCGCTGGACATGGCTGAAGTTGGAGGCCAAAATAAAAAAGCAAAGAAATTGGGCAAATTTAATGATTTCAGTTTTAGTACATCAACATATATATGTATATTTATATATGTTGAGTGTTGTAAATTTTTTGTATGTGAAGAAAATGTATTTTGCCTTATTGTAGTCTTCCAGATTGTTAAAATGAAAACCAAATCTCTGTGAGGTCCCGGGGGATCCCCCAAACCCTCCGGTATTATTTATTTATTTTTTCATACATTTTGGTGTTTGCATGTGTGTGTACTGTGTTTAGCTTTCTGGCTGAACCCAATGCGTGCAGTTCTTCTCAATGAGACAACCCTCATAACCTGGTGACTGAAACAATCATTCCATATTCTTTCATAGTTTTTGTTTTTCATTTTAAGCATGCCAGCAACAATGCATGTTTACATTTAAGTATCCATTAACATCAAACACCCCTTTTGTTTGATGCAGGAGTTGGATAATTCAGAGAGCAAACCTAAGATGGGTTTCAACCACCTAGATAAAGTGCGTCCAGCTTCCTCTTCTCCCCATAGTAATGGTGAGATTGGATTCCTGCAGCAGATGTCCAAACCTAGTTTCACTGGAGAATCCTTAAACCAGAGAAGGTACACACATCGAGAGGGGAAAGTGATACCAAATAAAACCTTACATTTTCACATCAAAACCCTGTTTTGTGACAGTATAAAAGAGATCAAAATGAATACAGGAAACCAGGATCTGGATCGATGAAGACTTGTATTTACCCATGTTTTCATCTCTTCCATGTTGAAGGGATGGCTTCAGTCTTAGTGGGACTGAGTCTCCTGTTGAAGGGGAGGGACACTCACCGGAGTTTCAGATCAGCACACCCTCTGCTTTCAGCAAACTGAACCTCCATAGAAGCTTCAGCCCTTTTGTCCTACCCCAGGGTTCTTGGTCTTCCAGGTAATTGCATTTCATACGCATACTCAGAAAAAGAGATCCTGTACGTTAGTGAAATGCAATGCTTATAATTTAACATAAAATATATCCAGACCTTTATGATACTTGATGAATTGTTTCCCAATATCTTCCCTTCTCACAAAGGACTGCATCGCCCTCCCTTTCTAGCCGCTCTTCTCCTATATTTGGTGCCCCTCAAAGCCCTTTCCCTGAGTGTCCACCTGAGCCATTTTCAGATGGAGCTAAAATCCAGGTGGCTAACCTTGATTACAGAATGTCCCGCAAAGAATTAAAACAGATGCTAAGTGACACCTTCTTCCGATATGGGCGGGTATGTCCTTCATCAGTGTTCTGCATTATTATAAATATTTAAATGAGTGCATTACAGGTTACCTCTTTTGTTGACATGAATCCAAAAGATTAGGCTCATTTTATTTTTATTTTTTTTTAATAGGTGAAAGAAGTGGAGCTTAGTCCCCACACGGACTACAGGCTTAAAGCTACAATCCAGATGCTGTCCTTACAGCAGGCTATCAGTGCTGTGAGCGGACTTCACCGTTACAAAATTGGAGGGAAGCGCATCCAGGTCTCTCTGATCACAGGTGGCCACAACAAATCCATGGCAAGGCTCAGGTACAAATGTGAGGAGAATAAGCTATTACTTGGGATCTGTGTGAGGTTGAAGTTGATCAGTTGATCATCTTACAGCTCAGAGATCAGCAGCATTCTTCAGGATGCGCCTGCCAATTGCCTTCCTCTCTTTAAGCTCACTGAGATCTATGAGAAGAAGTAAGTATCTTGATTACTCAGCATGAAAAAAAAATCAACACAAATGTGTATGTCTGTGTACACACACACGTATGTACAGTGCCATGAAAAGGTATTTGCGCCCTGAGTTTTTTTTTTTGTTTTTTTTTTTTTTTTTTTGCACATCACGCAAACAAAGGTTTCAAATCTTCAAAACAATTTTAATATCACTGAGACAACCCAAGGAAATACAAAATCCACAAAAAATTAAAATCAAGTCACTGTTACTAACCACAAAGTCAGCGAAGAGTACAAAGGCTCATCTCACATTTGCCAAACAACATCATGATGATCCTGAAGACTTTTGGAGAAACATTCTATGGATTGATGAGTAAAAATGATTAACTTTATGGAAGGTGTGTGGCCCGTTACATCCGGTTTAAAAATGGCACAACAACATTTGATAAAAAGAACATTATGCCAATAGTGAAGCGTGGTGGTCTGGGGCTGCTTGGGTACCTCAGGACCCGGACAACTTGCTATGATTGATGGAACAATGACTTCTGATATGCACCACAATATCCTAAAGGAGAACGTCCTGCCAGAAACTTGTGGGTTAAACATGTTTTTGTGCCTTAATAAATGGAGTTGTCATTGGAAGACTACATTTTGTATTTCCTTGGATTGTCTCTGAGTGATATTAAAACTGGTTTGGGGATTTCAAACCCTTGTGTGTGATGTGCGCAAAAAAAAATAAAACTGAAATCAGGAGGGTGGGGGCAAATACAATTCCTGCGTGTGTGCGCACGTATATAATATATGAGCCACTTAGCCTCACAAGTGTTGCAGGAGTGCTAGAGCCTATCCCAGCTGGCTTTGAGCAGGAGGGGCCGTAGACCCTGAACAGTCACAATCACACCTACGGGTAATTTAGAGTCTCCAATTAATGCTTCTTTTTGGGCCGCGGGAGGAAACCGGAGTGTCCAGACAGAGAGCATGCCAACACACAGGCCCCATGTTGCCAATATTGTTGCTTTGTTCCTTGTTATTGAAAGTAAACTAAAAATGGCTACCACAAGTGACCAAAATGTGCTGAGGAATCTCTAGCTGAGCCAATTCCAGCCGTAGCACACCTCTGACTTGGAGAAGAATTGCAGCATATTCTTAAAACTGTGTGAATGAGTTGCGGTTAAGGACGAAGGCAATCTACGCATCGGATAGTCATAGACATGTCAGTGCAGTCGACGCAGGTGCGAGTATAAAGAGGCCTTAACTCCAGGATACTGCTTTTCCTCCCTCACCTACAGATACCATCGTAAGCTTTTGATGAGCGACCTCTACAGGCTGCCTGATGTAGTGGCTGTACGGGAGCAGGGCGGCACAAGGCTGGTGTGCCTTCTGTCCAGCAGCCAAATCCGTCAGAGTCCACTGGGATCTTCTCAGTCACAGGAGAGCTCCTCCACAGCCAGCAGCAGCCCTGTAGTGTTTGAGGAGCTGGAGTATCATGAACCTGTCTGTAAACAACACTATAAACAGCACAACTTCAGGCAAGAATCTGGCATACATTCCACAATGCATGTACACACACACATGCATGCTTGTTTTAGGTTTGTGCAGTGCTGTGAAAAAGTATTAACACGTTCTCAACTTATTTTTGCATGGTTTCCCCACAGTATTGTTTATATTTTTAAATGTCATTTATGAAGTCCTATGTGAAGAAGTCATAACCCCCGCCCCCTTGTTAATCATGAATTATTGTGGCAAATCACAATTTTAATTTTCACTGTTCACGCCCAAGCCTCATTACCTCCAGACAAAAATATCCATTAAAAAAAAAAATGGCTGTAACAAAACGACACAATCCAGACAACTTCAAGAGTGGTCAAAGAGAACACAAGTAAGCACAAAATACACTTTTTAGCATTTTTTTTCATTTTAATTTTTTTATTAAGGGAGTGGAAAAAGATCCAAACCTACCAAGCACAGTGAGGGGAAAAAAAATAAATAAACAGGCTAAACCTTGAAAAGTGGTTGGGCCATTCTCAGCAGCATCATCTGAAATCAATGATTACCCATAACCGGTGATGAGTCTTTCAATACTGGAGATATTTTGTTTTTATTCAGCAAAAATTGAAGTTTTTCAAGCATAAAGAGCATTTTTAAGGTTACGCCACTGCATTTTAATACCAAGTCCATCACACTACCACCACCGTTGTTGACTGTTGGCAGAATGTTCTTTTTCTGAAATGCTGTGCTTCATTTATGCCAGCTGTAACAAGACACACGCCTTCCAAAAAGCTCAAGTTCCATCTTGTCAATCCATATAATATACTTGCAAAACTCTTGAGAATCATTTCAGATCTTCTTTTGCAAAAGTAAGATGTCGGTTCATGTTCTTTTTGTTTGTTTTTGGTTTTCACTCTGAAACACCATGCCATTTTTGCCCACTCTTTTTCTTATTTTTTCATACATTTTGCTGTTTGCATGTGTGTGTACTTTATTTAGCTTTCTGGCTGAACCCAATGCATGCAGTTCTTCTCAATGAGACAACCCTCATAACCTGGTGACTGAAACAATCACTCCATATTCTTTCATAGTTTTTTTTTCATAGTTATTACTGTCTCATGAACACTGACCTATACTCTGGCAAAGAAGGCCTATGTTTCTTTAGAAGTTGGACAGAGTTGCTTTGTGGCCTTCTGGATGAGTCATTGCTGTTCTCTTGGAGTAATCTTTGTAGGCTGGCACCTTCTGGGACAGTTTAGTACTGTTCCATAATTTCTCTATCAATGGTTCTCCCTGTGGTGCGCTTGAATTCTAAAGCTTTCGAAATGCCTTTGTAACCATTCTAAAATTTTTGGGATTGTCATTTTGTTGCAGTGTTTTTTATTAGGTCTTTTCTAATTTAATATTTATCAACACAAGTTCTGTTTTAAGAGATTTCTTGACTGAACAGGTCTGGAAGTAATCAGGCTTAGGTGTGATCAGTGGGAACTTCACCAAAAGTTGTGATGAGCCACAATGAATTCATGATTCAACAAAAAGAGATTACTTTTTTTCCCACTCAGGACCAGGTAACTTTCAGTATGTATTTTTTAGGTAAATGAAATAATTTCACGTGGATTATATTTGTCTAGTTGCATTTGTTTGATGTTTTTAAACCATGAAGTGGGTTAAGAATGCTAAAATATAACAAATGAGAATGGGGCTTATATTTCTTCACAGCACTGTAATTGAAAGATTTGAGTGTTCTGTATCTTTTTTTACAATATGATCTGTGCCTTATCATTAGTATAATCGATGACCATACAAAGTTTTCTCTCTTCCTCAGGATTGGAATATGTACCCCTAATTAAATTAAACCACATTATGACAAATCTTAGCTTGAGATATATCTAATGATTGATTCTGGTGCGTTTCCGTTCTATTTCATAGTGAGGCAGATTTTGACCCAGACTCGTACACAATTCCTTTTGTTGTCATGTCTCTAAGCACTTTGGCTTCTGAGGTTCACGCACTGCTTCAGTCACACAGTGGAACAATTCCTCTCCTCAGGTGACAAAATATGCTGATCCATTCTAGTTCATGTAAAATATTGATGTTAGTTGAACCATGTTTCTCACACATTATAAATTCAATACATTGCTGTTTTTGTATCATATCCTGTAGTTTTTCAGACTGCTACGAAGCCAAGTTCAGTCCGCTGCAACTGGGCAATGACACTCTCGAAAATGGTGTTCCTCTGGAGCACCTCATCACGTGTGTCCCCAGTATAACTATTGTCAAAGCTCATAATGGTTTCAAAGTCATCAAGTGGATTCACAACAAACCACCAGCACCAAACGTTGGTGAGACATTTCATTAAATCAAACATTTTTTCCTCTGCTCCTAATTTTGGAAAAAAGTGATTACCCTCATTTGTTTGCTTTCAGAGCCGTGGCTCCAAAGATGTAAGAGTCCAGTTGGTAACCCTCAACTCGTTCAGTTCAGCAGAGAAGTTATTGACCTCTTAAAGAGTCAACCATCTTGCATCATGCCGATCAGCAAATTTATACCCTCTTACCATCATCATTTTGCCAAGCAGTGCCGTGTCTCTGATTATGGCTACTCAAAGCTGATTGAGCTGCTGGAAGCAGTGCCACATGTCCTGCAGGTAATTTACTTGAGCAATAATTTGTATCTGTTTATTATGCAGTTTAACGTCATTCATTGTTCTGGTTTTGACATATCTCAAACTGCTGTGGAACTCACAGGATCATTGTAAAATGTCAGTGCCTTGGACCAGATCCTCTGATGCTTATCAGAGTCCAATTTGCAGACTGATATACTGCTATTACATACATGCAAATCAGTCACCTCTTGGCAAAATTCAGTTTTAAAACAGGCCATTTTTGTGAATCGTATAGATTTCAGTTTTTTAGGGTTGGTCGCTGTCATAGTCACTGTCACCGTCGCTAACATCATAGGCTGCTCGTACGGAAGTGGTACTTTTACTCCAATTACAATGATCTAAATGTTGCTTGCTACATTTACTTCAACTGTTTCGTGCATGAGAGTACGACTTTTGCGTTGGACCCTATTTGCGTCAGTCTAATTTAAAGGCTAGTGATGTTCAAATCCAGTTCACAAATCAAACGATAAAAGAAAGTCACATGACCTCACACATCTTCTTTTGGCCTCACCGGGCATAGGGATTAACGAGATTAACCAACCCAATTGATTGTCGTGCCTACATGGCCACCAATTGGGGTAAGGTTGTCATTACCATTAAGGCTACAGCATGCTACTCCTGTTTACATTTAGAAGAACAAAAACAACAGTTTTTGTGGATTGTAGTATTTGTCTGACACCATCTTTCTAAATGTGAATACATTTCTGTTCACTTGAGAAAACACCAATTCTGCAGTACGTTTCAAAGTTATGTTTGTTTGTACTATTTACTCAGTACTTGAGTAGTGACTTCACAGTGTACATTTCACCCTGCGTATTTTTTTGGAGGACTACTTTTTACATGACTCACATTGTCAAGTAACTACTCTTATTTGATTACAATGTTTGGCTACTCTGCCCACCTCTGAAGCAAACGTCCTCTATTATTACTCTTAATTGCCCCCATTGCGTCACGTGACTTACAAATTGCACCACATAGCACCTTTCGGTAGGTTGTGTCTAGCCTGCCGTGCATACGTCAAAAAAAAGTTGCACAGCAAAAGCCGCGATGCTTGTCTCGTGATTAGCCCGCTTTAGTAACATTTTGTGAGGAAGTACTCATTGCTCCTGTTGGCTCCACATACCACCTATGTTACCACCTTCTTGAGTGATTAAATGTATCATTTAGGTCCATTTGTTCAAGCACACATGCTTCTACGGTTGCCATTGATGTTGCTTTGTACCATGTTACGGAAAGGAAAGTAAAAATGGCTATCGAAATGTTCTGGGGAAACCCCACCATGGTGTCCCAGCCAATATCATCCGTAGCGACACCTTTGACTTGAAGAACTGCAGCAACACTGCAGCTGATAAAACTTCAAGTTTTTAACAGTGAAAAATGAAGTGAATCAGGCACTGATTTTTAGCAATTGTTTTCAAGAATGAGAGTGCTTCAAGAGTAGGATAATATGCACGTGGCACTGCTTGAAACGCACATCTTGTGCAGGTGAAGATGGGCCTGGCTCAAATCGGAAGCAAAAAAAAAAAAACAAAAACAAAAGGCAAAGAAATGGGGCAACTTTCATTTTTATTCATATTTGTAAATTAACATGTACTTGAGCAGTGTAAATATTTCTTTCTGCATGTTTTTTTTGGGTGTATTTGTGTGTCTCTGCTGTTATAATGAGCAAAATGCCGTTGTTCAGGTGCAGCCAATGAGGAGCTTCCCATTGAATGAACCTTGCTCAAACTCTGAGTCTGATTTTGACACTTTGTGGCTGTCCTTGTCTCTCTTTACCAAACTTGGATTTGCAAAAGTCCTACTTCAGCATCGCGAACCTTGTCATCTCCTAATCTGGAAAGCGAGATAAACCGGATATACAACAAACTAGTTGCGCAAACAATATTTTTCATACTATGTTCACTACAGTGACACAGTGCATATGTGTTTTGGGTGTGGCTTGCATGCTTTCATTACCTTATTGATTTGTCAGTGCTGGCTTATTAGGGTAATTGTCTCTTTATATACACATCTCTTGACAGAGAGGACCAATTTTGGTAACTTCTATGTCTGAGCAATCAAACTGAAAATTGTATTGTAAGCGATATCGATTTACAAACGGCATGTACAACGCAGCTCATGCATAAACCCTGAATTATCTTTGGAAAGGCAGAATTATTGTGACAGTTCTTTTTATCTTTGTTGTTGATCTTGCCTAGTACCTCAAGTATATGTGATATAATGTTTCCTTGACAGATCCTGGGCATGGGTACAAAACGACTGCTGACCCTCACTCATCGTGCCCAAGTGAAGCGTTTCACTCAAGACCTGTTAAAACTTCTCAAATTTCAAGCCAGTAAGCAAGTGGCTATCAAGGACTTCATGCAAGCATATCACTGGTCTGTCGACATTTTGTCATAATTTTGTGTTTAGGGCTGGAGAGCGCTTCAGGGTTTTAATGTATTCTATCCCTCGTTCATCAGGTGCTTTTCCAGAGACTGGAACGTAACAGACTATGGCATATGCAACCTCATTGACTTGCTGTCTGAGATCCCTGATACCACCATTACCACCACACAGCACGACACTGACACGGTCATCTCTGTTCCCAAGAGAGGTAATCCTACCTTTGCAGCCTATTTTTTTTTAAACTCATTAGTTACTTAGTCACTGAATTTGCAGGTTAGAGCAGAGAGTGGCAAGGTTGGACTCTGAGCTTAAATAAATAAAACTGCGCGTGCACAGTCACAAATTGTTAAAAGAAGAGTTTGTATTGATTCTTGTGTGATAAGCCTCACTCATCTGTTCAGTTAACACTATGGTTTTGCAAAAATTTGCCTCCATCCTTCAGCTAACCAGGAGGGAAACAATAATTACATGTACTTTGTGAAGGCCTTAGGAAGATTGCAATACATTTTAGGACCCCCCCCCCCCCCACCTCCCAGAGCTGCAGCCATAGTAATATATCGGTGGTAAGATGGGTGGCACGGTGGGTCAGTTGGAAAGCGTTGGCCTCACAGTTCTAAGGTTCCGGGTTCAATCCCGGCCCTGTCTGTGTGGAGTTAGCATGTTCTCCTCATGCCTGTGTGGGTTTTCTCCGGGCACTCCAGTTTCCTCCCACATCCAAAACAACATGTAACATTAATTGGACAATCTAAATAGATTTTAGGTGTCATTGTGAGTGTGGTCGTTTGTCTATGTGCCCTGCGATTGGTTGGGAACCAGTTCAGGGTGTACCCTGCTTCCTGCTCGTTGACAGCTGGAATAGGCTCCAGCACTCCCACCACCCTCTTGAGGATAAGCGTCTAAGAAAATGGATGGATGGATAGGTGGTGAAATGATGATCATCTGTAAGAAATTATTGAAAACATGAGTAATTGGAAGATTCACTGCCTCTTTCACCACAGAACGTACTGGGGATGAAATGGAGCACACAAAGCAGTTTGGAAAGGAGGTCATCGACCTCCTACGTCACCAACCTCATTGCCAAATGCCCTTCAGCAAGTTCATCCCAACCTACCACCACCACTTTGGACGTCAGTGTAAACTCAGCTACTATGGCTTCACTAAGCTCATCGAGCTCTTTGAGGCCATCCCTGAAGTACTAATAGTGAGTAGACTAGTGATTGGCACTAGTAGCTACGTGAATGTTTGCGCTTCAACAAAGTTTCTGATATAACCCACCCCACGACCATGGCAGGTGTTGGAGTGTGGGGAGGAGAAGATACTAACCCTAACAGAAGTGGAGCGCATCAAGGCTCTGGCAGCTCAATTGGTTAAGCTTCTTCGGGCTCAAAAAAACTCGAGCCTTCCTGTGAACCTGCTGCTCACAGAGTACAGCAAAACCTTTGGTTATGGTCTCCGACTGCAGGACTATGACACCAGCTCCCTGCCTGCATTGCTCGGCAAACTCTGCCATGTTGTTAAGGTAAAGAGTTGTTAATTTGATGGGTTTTCCTGTCAAGTACAAATGTAAAATACAATGTGCGATGATATTCATGTACTTTGGGAAATTATCCAATTACACTTAATTGGTTCAAAAATTATTTACCCGAAATAATGGTATCTTTATCTACAACGCCATGGAAAATATACCTCTTTTTTTTTTTTTTTTTTTGCATTTTTCCACTTTGTTTAATATCAAACGAATGTGTATCAATAACCCAGTACATAAGCATTAAGTGCAGTTTTTAAATGATTGTATTTATTAAGCAAAAAAAATATTGCAAGCTCCCTGGATCTATGTGCAAAAATAATTGCCCCACTTCGAAAATGGTGCATTAACTCTGACTAATCCAAATTTTGGAAAGCAGAGTTCATTTTCAGTGACCACTTTCAAGATTGATTACCTCCAGGCCTGCTTTATACCCAAAGAACACAAGGATGACTCAACCAGGAGAGGGGAGGACCTTATCTAAATAACCGTAGGCCTCCCTTGCCTTAGTTCAGGTCACTGTTCTTGATTCAACAATAAGGAAGAAACTGAGGGAAAATGGCACCCATGGCAGAGTTCCAAGGTGAAAACCACAGCTGATCCCCCAAAAAACTTGGCTTACTTGTTTGTAAAAAAAAAAAAAAAAAAATTAATAATAAAAATGTATTGTAAGTAATCATGCTTGGATATGATCAGTAAAAAGTTTGACGAGCCAGAATTCATGATTTAACAAAGCAGGTACTTTTTCACACAGGACAGGGTAACTTAAGTTTTTTTTTTTTTTTTTTTTTGTCTTGGAATAATATCGCCATTTTGAAAAAGTGCATATTCTGGTCAACTTTTCTTTGTCTATTACATTTGTTTGATTAAAGCAAAGTGGGAAAACTATGCAAAACTAATTTGTGAAGCGTCGCCAATACTTTTTCAGGACTCCGTTCCTTGGATGTTTGTCGCAAATTTTGGGAAACACCTATGTAGTCATTTAACGCTTTTCCTTCATATATACATATTAAACCAATTTGTCCTTTTCAAGCTGGTGGATGCTACAGAAGGACGTGAAGTTCAGCTCATCAACAGGAAGTCTCTGCGTTTGCTGACGTCACAACTTTTGGCACTGCTTATGTCTCAAGAGAATGTTGACGAGGGTCTTAGGGTGGATGTGCTGAGCCAGCATTACCAGACGGTCCACAAAACCCTGCTCAACCCTTGTGAATATGGATTTCTCTCACTCAGTGAGCTACTCAAGAGTATGCCCTACCTTGTGGAGGTGAAAGAACCCTATTGTTAGATTACATTATATACATTCTTCTAAGCCGGGCAGCGTTTAATTGATGTCTTTCACAGCTTTACTGTGAAGGTGGTAACAGAGATATTCAAGCTGGCAGCTTTGCAAGCAGTCCAGGTGATGAATGGGTGAGGCTGACGAGGCTTTACCAGTTTGCCCGTAATGTACGTGCCCTGCTCCACACCTACCATTACAACCAGATCTTCCTTTCGGAGTTCCAAGGAGCTTATAAGAAGTTCACTGGCTCTAGCCTGGAGTCACACACCTATGGATACACCAGCACAGATGAGCTGCTTAACGCCATTCCACAGGTGCCAATGAAATTTTTGCTCTATGTGCACCACTTTAGGATATATATTTTTTTCTGTTTTATATTCCTATTGTATTATAAATTGCACCATTTTGTTTTCCATCCTTTTTTGGGGGCGTCATTAGGTGGTCTGGATTAAAGGGCACGGTCACAAGAGGATTATCGTTTTGAAGAACGATATGAAAGGCAAAAGCTTCAGTGCATCCATTCAATGTGGTAATGTGATTCCGTGTACTATAAATGATAACAGGCTTGTGTGTTGGTGTTTTGCAGAGAGGCTGAGCGTTTCAGTCCCCAGCAACCCTCAGTCAGGAGGTAGCTTGGAGACCCCCAGAGACAGCCCAACACATTCTGAACCCCAGAGTCCAAGTAAAATGTTGCTCTTTATACCTTGGATCAAGAAAAAAATCTCTGTTGTGCCTTTTTTGCTATTTTCTTATTAACACCTTCCAGTTGGCAAAATCATTTATTGGAAATGGTACTTGGTCAGATAGTGTTCCAGCTAAGCTAGGTCGATACCATATTGATCACTTAAATCACTACTCATCTCTTCTTAGTCAAGCATACAGTGGTGTGAACAAGTGCTTGCCCCCTTCCTGATTTTTTTTTTTTCCCATGTTTGTCACCCTTGTTTAAATGTCAGTAATATTAATGACAGCACAAGTAAAGACAAAATGCAGTTTTTAATTTAAGGTTTTCATTATCAAGGGAGAATTTTTTTGGGGAAAAAGCAATTTCCCCCTCAACCCAATAACTGGTTGGGCCACCCTTCACAGCAACAACTGCAGTCAAGCATTTACCACAGCTTGCAGTGAGTTTCTTACAGCACTGTAGGGGAAATTAAGCCCACTCTTAGCTGAATTGCAGTGATAAATTCAGACACACGGTAGGGTTTTCAACCTTGAACCACTTTTTTAAGATAATGCCTCAGCATCTGAATAAGATTCAGCTGACGATTCCAAAGTCTTCAATTTGTTTTTCTTCAGCCATTCAGCGGTCCACTTGTTGTTGTCTTTTGGATTGTCTCTTGCTGCAGAACCCAGCTTTATGTCATCTTGAGGTCACAAATCAATAGCCAACATTCTCTTTTTGGGGAGAGGGCGGGGGGCAGACTGCAATATTCATGGTTCCATATATGATAGCAAGTCTTCCAGGTCCTGAAGCAGCAAAACAGCCCCAGACCATCACACTATCATATTTTAATATTGGTATTGAGTTCTTATTCTAAAATGCAGTAACTTTTACGCCATGTGTAATGAGATGAAAAGATTCCAAAAAAGTTCAACTGTCTCATCAGACCACAGAGGATTTTCTAAAAAGTCTTGGGCATCATCAAGATGTTCTCAGGTAAAATTAAGACGAGCCTTAATGGTCTTTTTGCTCAGAAGTTGGGAGGTAATCATTTTTTTTTCTCCCTCATCATGACAAAAAAAACCCTGCATTTTGTGTTTGTGCTTTCTTTGACTAATATTTATATTTTTGTGGATGGGAAACATTTAAATGCAGCACAGTGACAGAACTGGTTAGAGTGTTGGCCTCACAGTTCTGGGGACCAGGGTTCAAATCCCGGCGCAGTCTGTGTGGAGTTTGCATGTTCTTCCTGTGCCTGTGTGGGTTTTCTCCGGGCAGTCCAGTTTCCTCCCACATCCCAAAAAAAAAAAAAACTAAACTGTCTTTCTGTTTGATTGTGAGTGTAACTGTCGTTTGTGTCTATGTGCCCTGCAATTGGCTGGGAACCAGTTCAGGATGCTCCCCACCTCCTGCCCGATGATAGTAGGGATAGGCTCCAGCACTCCCGTGACCCTTGTGAGAATAAGCATCTCAGAAAATGAATAGATGGATGGAAACATTTAAGTGTCACAGTCACACAAAAAAAACATGAAATGAGAAATGGGGCATACAGTTTTTCACACCTCTGTATTTAACATTTTAAAATATCTGGCCAGAAATGACTATAGAAACACACTGTTGGTATACCCTTTTGCCATGTCTGTAATGTTAAATTTCACACTCCAAGAGGCTTTTGACAAACATATTACCTCGTGTTTACCTTGTAATAAAATAATAATAATAAAGCCAACACCTTCCTTGCCTTCCAGGTGCCACTATGGTACCAGAGTCTGAGCTGCTGTGTCTGACGTCCCCAGTCGACCTTCTCTGTGGCCCGGTACCATCTTGTCTCCCGTCACCTGAGCTCCATCCTGACCCTGTCCTAATGCGGCAGGCGGATCTGATTCATTTTGAGGAGAAAGTGCTGCCAGTGCACCACACATCAGGTCAGAACGCATTTGAAAAATTGCCACCACAACAGTGATTCCAAACCCCTTATATGTCTTGAGAGTTCATTCATTGTGCCACAGGAAATTATCCAATTTCACTTAAATGGTGGAAAAATAATTTACTCCAAACATGTCTTCGTTCATATATCTTTGCCAGTGACAAAATGACAGACGGAACATTGAAATACTTTTCCACTACATGTCCTGTTGCCATTCATGAAACACAATAATTGCTTTCTTAAACAGAACCTTGGACTTTGAACACGACATAAGAATGAATTATGTTCAAACTCTGAGGTTCCACTGTTGGTACCTTTGCTCAATTGACTCTGAATGCACCACTGTTTGCTCCAAATTTCTAGGTATTTTTTGCTCGTTTGTCACACTTAAATGTTTACTGTCAAACTAATTTAAATATTAGTCATATACAATGCAAGTAAACACTACATGCAGTTTTAAAATGTTTTTTCATTAAGGGAGGAAAAAAAATCCAAACCTCTGTGTCCCTGTGTTGAAAAAGTGTTTGCTCCTGAAACCTAACCACTGGTTGGGTCAGGCTTAAAAGCATTTGCCATAACTTGCAATGAGTCTCTTATTGGTAGTTGAGGAATTTGGCCCACTCTTCTCTGCTGAATTGTTGTAATCCAGCCACATTCAAGGGGGTTCGAGAATGAACAGCATTTTAAGGTCATGCCACATCTCAATAGGATTCAGGTCAGGACTATTAGCAAGGCCACTCCAAGTCTTGGTTTTGTTTTTCTTCAGTCATTCAAAGGTGGAGTAGATTGTGTGTTTCATTCTAATGCTCCAGAACCAAAGTTCCTTTCATGGTGATTTCACAAACAGATTGCAGGACATTCTCATTTAGTATTTTTTGTTCGACAGCAGAATTTATTGTTCCATTTATCACAGCAAGTCATTCAAGTCTTGAAGTAGCAGACATCACATTGCCACCACATTTAGCTATCATGTTTGATTTTTTTTTTTTTTTTTTTTTTTTTTTTAATGCGGTGTTACTTTTATGCCAGATGCAATGGGACACAAACCTTTCCAAAAGTTAAATTTTGTCTCATCAGACACCAGAGTATTTTTGTAAAAGAGAATTGGACTTAGGTATGATAAACCACAGTTCAATTTTAATATTGAGGGCCATCACTTTTTCACAGAGGACCCTTGCATTTTGTTTTCATGTTTTTGTCGGCTATTTTGAATGTTTTATGATTCTAAACATTTCAGTGTGACACATCCAACACTTTCACACCAGGGTTCCTACAAGCTACAGCCAGCGCAGCTGAATATGCCAAGCCATGGTGGCAAAAGTTTCTCGTGTCCATTGTCAACGCAGTATAAGTGACTAATCATCGCCTCCATGACAGTGAATAAACTACACTTTGACAATTATCGTTATCACAAAGAACAGAGGGAGTATAACATGGGGACAGACTTTAGGCAAGGAAGGTGCTTAGCTATCGTGTCATGGATTCACAAAACACCCCAAAAAATTGATACACTACAATTATCACATACAGCAGCTGAAAAGTCACAATTTTTCTCATAAAATAAATTTCAAAAGATGCTACTGAAATTTCATCAGTTGTTGAACTGAAACTCAAGGAACCTTCAAGATCTGAAGACTTCTTGTGTGCAGGAATGAGCCAAAATCACAGGAAATGTGTGAGACTAGTTTCTTCATTTCACCTTTTTACACACAATATAATTTCTGAGATTTGTTCTACTGTCTTTGTATGTACTGGTTACTTGGGTTGTTCCCAATATCTGGGAAAATTTTTAGGTGCATTTGCACATTTGGAAGTATATTTAGTGAGTGAAATGTGTTAAATACTTCTTTGAGCCACTTTGGGTCTGGCTGTCACTGTGTTACAGCATAGATCAGCTTTTTCTACACTGCTTATCCTCACTAGGGTCGCGAGTATGGTGGAGCCTATCTGCTATCTTTGAGCAAGAGGTGGGGTACACCCTGAACTGGTCCCAGGACCGATTAAAAACAACTATCCGCACACATTCATATCTACGAACATTTTATTCAATTAACCTATTGTACATGATTTTGAGATGTGGAAATCATAATACCTGGAGAAAACCTAGGCAGAAGATGGGGACAACACGCAAACTACGCCGGTGAGGCCGGATATGATCCCAGGTCCTCAGAACTGTGAAGGGGATTTTCTCACCGGTCGACCACCGTGCTGTGCCGGTTGACGCAATGAATACATTAAATTCAGAAAATTGAAGCCATAAATTGATGACTACAATTATAGTCATGATTTTGTTGTGAAATTGAACAGTATGTAGAATTTATTTATTTATTTATTATTATTTTTTTTCCTCCCATCCTATAACACCCAAAAACTGTTCCACAGTAATGTTCTTGACCACTTTGTGTTGCCTTTCTTTTTAACGTAAAAAACACAAATTCACTTTCGGCACGTCTGTTTTTAACCACTCACTTTCAATTTCGGTCAAGAATTTTCATTTTGGTGTGTGACCATTTATTGTCCCAGTATCAGGAAAACAGTCAAAGGGTCCTCATCTGATTTCAATGAAGCATTTGCACCTTTGAGTATGTATGTACTGTATGTACATATGCAGGCAGTGTGTGTGCTTACTCGCAGGCACTGTGTGTGCTTATTCTTGCGCATGGCTTCATTTTTGACATACAAATTTTTCAACTTGTTTTCAAGGGCACTCCCTGTGGTTCGCTGGAATCCTAAAGCTTTAGAATTTGCTTTTGTAACCCTTTCCTAACAGATTGATTAATAGAGATCAATTACCTTATTTGTCAAGTGTTCTTGGAATGTGTGATTTTTGTTGGTTATTTTTCCCATCTTTTGTCTGACTGATTTTGTTGGGAAAGATTCTTTTTAAGTGATTTCTTGATTGAACGGGTCTGAAGGTAATCAGGCTTGGGTGCGGTCAGAGGAAAATGAACCAAAATGTTAATTAGCCACGATTAATTCATTTACTTTTTCTTATGACTTCAAACAACTGAATATCCCCCCTAATGAAATTGTTGTAAAAACAGCATTTTGAGTTCACGCTGGTAATATTTGTTTGAAATTTACATTTTGTTTGATTATCTTAAACATTAAATTGGGGAAACTGCACAAATTCAAAAAGGGAGCCAATACTTGATCATAGCATTATTTGTTTAAAAAAAAAAAAAACAGGCTCTGTTCACAAAAATTGAAATAATTGGCACAGTATAACAGATTACACACATTCAAGTTAGGAAAAAGGCAATGTGTAGCAACAGACTTACCGGTATCTCTGTGTCCTCAGGCAGAGATTGATTTTACTCCGTCCCTTCTCATTTTTTGTGTATCTCAGATGTATGATGCACATCAAATGAAATCCCTGCAATGCACACTGGAAACACATACCCAACTTAACCTTTCCAGTGCCGTGCATATGATCCATAAAGGTTGGGAAGTGTGCTGCCTTATATTACATTGTTGTCAGAAAGGACAAAAACACATTGTAATTATGTGTCCATCACAATTTTTTTAGTTACTTCATCCAATACATTTTTCTCTCTCTCTCTCTCTCTCTCTCTCTCTCTCTCTCTCCTCTCTCTCTCTCTCTCTCTCTCTCTCTTTCCCTCTCCTAATCTTTTTTTTTTAGAGAGTGAAGAATTCAATGCAGTAGCAGTTACCAGAGATGATGAGCCCGCTCCACCCATGGAGACCACTAAGACACTTTTGTCCATGGACAGTTCCAGCAGAAAAGGCCCCCGCAGTAGAATCAAGCTAGCTGCCAACTTTTCATTTAAATCAGGTCTCTGAAGCAACACAAACATGCACATTCAGCCATACTAGTTGACCCATAGTGTAACTCTGAGTAGAAGAGTTAATTACCTTTTTATTAATCACACTGCAGAGTAACCACTGGAAGGGCATTTGGGATTGCTTCTTCTGTCATTGCTTTATCATAGTGTGCTTTTCTCTTTATCACAATCTTTTTAGTCTTTTCTTTCACAATCAATGTTTCATTCGGTGGTTCTCATGGAGCTTTGATCTTTTTACCTTTTGCAGATTTTCTGAAATGTGCAAACGTAAAACCCACTTACGGTTACAAGTGCACACCGGAATCCAAATTCGAGTTAGATGCCACTGCAAGACATTACACAAACCATTTGGAGAGATGCTCAAGATGCACGCTTGTTTTAGGATGTCAAATCAAACTTATTGTCACATCTTAGCCTAACCAAATGACAGTTTTCGGGATGTTGTTCATGTGTACTTGTGTATATTGGGGAAAAAAAAATCTCAAGTATCTCGTATCAGAAGACAATTTCAATTGATCGTTTTAGAATGTTGTAGGTAGTGCCAGAAATGCTCAAGTCCTTGTTTGCTCCTTTTGTCTCAGACACATCCTAACAGGTTACCTTTTTGAGATCATCAAGAAGTCACTTGTTCCTTAAGTCCGTGCGAATTTGGTTACCTGCTTGAAACCGAAGGGCCACCCCCCCAAGGCAGGGTGTGCATACTTGGACAAGCTTTTGAATCTGCAGCCAGCATCTTTGTGTTCTTGTAACTGTGTTTGGTACGCCACAGTAGGGAGTTTAACATCTGACATATGCACATTGTGCATATGAGTTGATGCATGGTGTGAGCCCAGCAGGAGATGGAAATGGATGATTGATGGGGGGGACAAAACTTCTTTGCAATATTTTTTTTTTTTTTTTTCGTTTCCGCCTTGTTGTAGGATTCTTAGAAGCTGAGCCACCATTGCCGTCACTACTGAAGTATTCAAGGTTTTTTGTCTTTTATTTTTCTCTCCACCTTGTTGCTAGTATCTGCAGTGGACTCCTGTCTGAGTTAATGACTCAAGGGGTGCACTCTGTAGTTTTTGACGTTTAATGGGAAGATTCGCAGTTATGAATTTTTGGGACAAGACGTTTTGTGGGAGACAGTGGCCTTGTTCGTGGAGCAGCACAGGGACTGTGTGAAGCATCCACAAGAGAATCCTCTGTGACTCTCTGGATTTTGCCTGGCTTTTACAATGGCTTGTATTTGCCACGGTAACGTACCTCCCTGGCCATAACGTTTTTACGTCCAGAAGATGTGTTAATTTCTTCCTTTTTGCAGTCAATTTTTTCTGGCTCTGCTGGCTGCTTGGTTGCTATCCGTCTCTGCGGGTTTACTGATGATCATGACACAAGCTCCACAGATGTGACAAGTGGCAGTTTTTGTTGAGAAAAACTTTAGTAGAATGGATAAGAGGCCATTCGTTCAGTGACCATTCGCTACGTTAACATGTTCAGTCCATCGTGACGTGATTCGCTTTTGAGTTTTTCCTTGAAAGCCCTGGGTCCAACTATTGCCGACTCCCCTAAATTATTTTAATTATGGTTGCTGCAGCGTAGGTCTCTGCTCTTTTCAGACCCGATTGAATACTATTTGATCAAGAATGTGCAGCTCAATGATTTAAGGATTTCAGTTTGATAATAATGGCTTTAATTCCCCCGAGAAACATCTATTTTTAAGCTTTTTGAGTAAATCTTAAGCTTCCTCTGCAGTGACGTCTAACTCCAAATGGACACATTAGCTTCTTTAGCTTCTCCTTTGTGCAGGTTTCATCTGTAAAGAGCTCTTATAATATGCACATCTGCATAGTTTTTGTTCAGGAAATGTGCATTTATTTGTAGTAAGACTTTTTTTGAAGAAAGAAATGAATGCATTCTTAGCCTGCTTGTACTAACTCTTTGTCTTGCCTGTTTGATTGTTCATTTGTACAACAGTTGTTTTGTGTTCAAGGACTGGAAAGAAAGTTTTAATTCAAAACTTATTTAAAACTGCTTCCTTGTAATCAGCTTTTACTTGCCCACAACCCCTCACCCTTTCCATCTATTGCAGTCCTAAAACCTCACAACAATTTCTTGCTATCAAACATTGTTTAAGGGACCAATACAGTTCTGTTAATAAATGTCACTAAGCATATCACTTATTGGTTTTAGTGTCTTGGTTGGTTCATGTCGACACTTGACGGTAAGATGCAAGCCACTGGTAGGTTCTTGAAAGATCTCATTTATTTAAACATATTTTACAGGTAGTTAAGATCATTTTCTGTATATGTTACATTTTCAACAGTTGGAAGTACATGGGTTCACTAGCACTGCAGATGGTTATCAGAATAAAAGGAAACAAAAGGTTTACGCTAATGTTCATTATACACTCAAACATACATTGAAATGTTACAAGAAACTTGCATGATAGTTGTGATGTTCATCACTAAAACATAATTCAGGGGACTTAGTTTCTTCACGTCAGCAATAATCAGAATAACTGTGAGTCTGATATTACAATCAACAATTATTGGTATGGTGATGTCAGTGTTGCCAGTTAGGAAGTGAGCAAACCACACAAAAATTTTTATCTTTGTTTGCGCATATGTAATCAGATTTTCATTAATCCCAAAATAAATCTGACCATTTTTTGCGGCAACTAGGTCACAAATGGAAACACTACAACTTAGTCATTGTTGAGTTAGTGTTGTTGTAGTGTATTTCTTTTTTTGTTTTGTTTTTAATTTATTGTTGCCAATAACAATCTTCGGGTGGCTGGGAGTCATTTACCACAAGTATCAGACAGGTTTAGAGGATAAGGTTGGAAAAACATACAGGGATCTCTATTAACTGTTACATTCATACAATTATTTTCTGAGCCACTTATCCTCACAAGAGTTGCAGCAGTGCTGTAGCCATTCCCAGTCACAATTGGGCAGGACCCGGGGGGGGGACAACAGTCGCACTCACAATCACACCCAGGAGCAATTTAGAGTCTCCGATTAATGCATGTTTTGGGGATGTGGGAGGAACCCAGAGTCCCCAGAGAACACCCAGGCAGGCATGGTGAGAACATGCAAACTCTACACAGGTAGGGCTGGGATTTGAACCCTGGTCCTCAGAACTGTGAGGCCAACGCTCTAACCAGTCATTCCACCGTAATTTACAAATAATCCCATTTTGTAGTGCGTGTAGAAGTTCAGTGTATCCATCACCTAAGGAAAAATAAGCAACGTAATCTTCCTTACACGTTTAGTAGTCATCATTTGTTTTTCAGATCAAAAGATATGAGACAAAAGTTAGAATTCCACTGGATCTTAACCCAATAGCCCGTGCATTTACATCCTGAGGAGTGTAGGGAGGGATGCAGTTATTGCAAGAGTTATGCCACCAATGTTATTCATTTAGTAATGTTTGTTCCAATACTTTTGCTCACTTGAAAAGGGGGTGACTTCAAAAGGTGCTCTTTCCTGAGTTGTTGAACACATCAGCTTCAATGGCCAGGTATGTAACGACACACGAGGAATTTGTCTCCAGCAGTCAGTGCCGCCGTGGTACGACATCTAGATTTATTTATTGTCATGAAATGAATTCTTAACTTGTCTCATCTTCATCTTTTGATCTGAAACCCAAATGTCTTCTGTGTACGTACAACAACAAAGGAATTGCCATTCCAATACGTTTGGAGGGGACAGCTCAATGGACATTGTGCTTGTTGTACTGAGTCTTGATTTATAGATTTTATTGCCAGTGTAACGGGAACCGAAATGGAAATGGCAAATTTTCTGTTTTACTTTAAAATTCTAAGCCTACTTACAACAGTATGCCACTTTTCGCAGAGGACAAGAATCAAGCCTTTCTGTAATGTATTTAGGATTTCCTATATTAGTTACAAGAAACTATACAACAAACTGATACCAAAGAATTTTAATATTTCACATTCAACTTACATTACCTTTCTAAATCAATTACGATTTTGGCAAAGACTTTCTCTCATAACGTTCACCAATAGCCCAAAATAAACTTGGCTCCTCCCCAGGCTGGAGCCTCAGTAGCGATGCATCACTTCAGAATTCTTCTGTGATACACGGGCCGAACTTTTCTCTTTAGACCTCTGCCCCCAGAATGGCAGAGGATTGACTCCACACACAAAAAATGTGAATAGGTGATTTTGTTGTGAAATGCAAATATACAACCACATGACACGCAAACACTCTCCTCCCTGACATTTTATGCTTTCAGTGCAAACATGACACATGAACACCTTCGAGTTGAACACAAAGCTGGAAGTGTTTTGCTGAATTTGGCTGTCGGGGTGTGCATTGGGGTTCTGCCAATTACATGATGGAACACTGGGTCGCGCCACAGCAGTCCTTGATGACGGCCACATCTAATTTAGTGATGACGGGTTTGTTAGGCGGAGGCTCCGGGAGTTGTCTTTTGGCCTTTGGAGGATCTTGTTTTAAAAATGGAGGTGAAGAGAGAGGTTTGCTCTTTAGAAGTCATTTGTGTGTGCGTGCGCACATGCACATGCATTCAAGTATGTCCACTCACTTTGTCTGACTTTGAGTTTCTTCTCCAGTGGTATCAGTTTCAGCCTGAGGAACTCTTCCATCTCCTTGTCCTCCTCCTGCTCTCTGAGTCATAGTGATATTTGCATTGATGGTATTGCTGCCACTCTTCATACATTTGCATGCTAATGTTTCCCCTCTTACATCTACCTTAATCTCTCCACCTCTGCATCATCCACCAAGAAATCCCTCTTCTGCACTAGTTTGTGGATCTTCAGGATCAGTTCCTCCTCATGCTGTTTGTCATTCTTGCTTTTCTCTTTCTCTGTATGAACAGGAGAAAGTCAACAGATTAACAATGCAAATTGTGACAAAAATATATTAATCCTGTATCAATCAAAGGTGAGCGTTATCTTTGCAAAGCTGGACTGACCTCTAAGTGGCTTTACAACCTGCAGTAACACTAATATGTAAGCTCCGTGGGCTGTATCATTCAATGTGTATGAACATGAAATGGAAAGCATTAGGCTTGCTCCTGAGCCATTGTATGTAACCATGTCTGTCACTGCTCGCTACCATGACTTCAAAGTGAGTGCAAACATCAACTTTCATGGCGTGAAGAAGTTCGCTATGCCCTGTATGGGCTGAGGCTGGGACAGTCTGCAAAGGGTTTAGGGGCGGAGGGAGGCCGGGTAATGATTTCAATGCATAAATCCCCTTGTCAGCAGAGCAGGAAATGCACCAGGCTTGTGTACACAGCATGTGGCTTGCGCAAAAGTTAATTAAAAGGATTATGAGTCTGCCAAAACGGTCAAAAAAAAACTATTGCTTTTCAGTAATTTAACCTTTTATGCCAGCTTCTGTGTGTGGGTGTCTCTGTGTGTGTCCTTGAAAATGAGACCGACTCTCTGTTTTCATCTTCTTGCTTCCTAATTGTCTTCTTTTCCATTCGGCTTGTCCCATTAAGGGTCACCACACAGTGTCGTCTTTTCCTCGCAAGTTTATTTTCATAACTTTATTTGTCCCCGCAGGGTTATTAAAAGGGCATCAAGAGCAGAAAGAGGACAGTCAGACAGACATCATAGGACATAAAAAAATAACAAACAAATGTGAATACTTGACAGCGGTCAGTTTTGTGAGCATTTAGTATGTTGAGAGGCCGGATAATGTTGAAAGAGGAAGTGGTCAATGTTCAGCAATCGGACTGTTGTGGGAAGAAAGCTGGAGCTACTACTCCGTCCTGCAGCGTGGTCAGTGCAGCCTGCGTCCACTTCAACACTGAATGTAATGCATGTTAGGGGTGACGTAAGATCCTGTGTGCAATGTCGATGGATTGGTGGTAAGAACAAGCAGAAAGAGCTCAAACAGGGAGACCAATGATTTTAGAGGAGACTTTGGTGATGGAGAGTAGCTGTGACCGATCTTGTGGGCTGATGGAGAGAAACCAGGAGATGAATGAAATTGGTAATGCACTCTCAGGTTGTGAGTTTGTATCCCACTGGGGCCTCCACTCCCTGAGAAGGGTTGCGTCAGGAAGGGCATCCGGCGTAAAAATTGTGCCAAACATATATATATATGCGTTCATCTGAGATGATACGCTGTGGCGACCCCGAAAGGGACAAGCCGAAAGAAACACACACTTTCAATAAAAGAGTGGTAGAAAATCAAGAGTGTCTTTATTCACTCCAAAAGATCGCCACTTCCTCAGCAGATATTGTCTCTGGTGGGACTTTTTGAGGATCGCCTCAGTGTTGGAGGAAAACTTCAGAAGGCTGCGGAATATTGTGCTCAAGTACTTGTATTCCTCCATGAGCTGAGGTGGTGGCGGTCATATGAGGTTCTGCCAATTGTCTCTGCTTGATGGAGAATGTCAAAATCAACTTTTTGGTCTTATTAGCATTCAATTGGAGACAGGCTCCCTCACACCAGGAGATGAAGTCCTGAAGTACAGGACTATGGCGTGGGTTAGAGGCAGAAAGTAGAGAGAAGGACTGGGTCATCTGTGAATTTCACCAGATGACATTCTGTCTGAGAGGACCTGCAGTTGTCTGTGTAAAGGATGTAAAACAGCGGTGATAGAACACAGCCCTGTGGCGAGCCTTTAGAGGTGTGGACAGAGAAGGATCCATTAACAAACACCCTCTGTGGCTGATTGGTTAAGAAGTCAATAACCCACCTAATAACTTCGCAATTCAGGTTAAAACGGGTCATTAATTTCTCGGCGAGGATGTGTGGTTGCAGGTTGTTAGACCGCAAACAGGAGCCTGGCCATGGTCTTGAGGATCTCTTGCTGAGAGTTGGGTGGTCTCAAGGATGTATATCATTGCATCATCCACTCCCCTGCTGGCCCTGTATGCGAACTGAAATGGATCCATCAGAGGCTCAGCAAAACTGGTGATGTAGTTTTTGATAATCCTCTCCATCGCCTACATCACCAGAGAGGTCAGAGCTCAAATCATTCAACACCTTAGTGGGGCCCTTCTTGGGGATGGGCATGATCATGCCTCGGTTTCACTTCCAGGCCACTGTGTTGCAGATCATGAAGGTCTTGAAGAGCTGCTGGAATACCTCCGTCAGCTGATCAGCACAATGCTTCAAGGTCCCCCGACAGATGTTATCGGTTTAAGTGGCAGTGTTGGTTTTGGTTCTTTCGAGGGCGCTCCCCACCTCCTCCCTGCTGAAGGTGATCATATGTAGAGTCACGACGCTGAAGTGAGGAAATATTTAGCTCTGCGCTATTGTCTTTTTTTTTTTTTTTTTTTTTTTTTAAATCTAGAAAAAGAGAGATGAGGTCATTGGGTTGATGACTGGATGCTGTGAAATCCACAGCCGCCATGTTCTTCAGGCCCTGCCAGGCGGAGCGGAGATTCCCTTGGGTAAAAGAGGCCTCCACTTTGTTTTTATAGTCCAGGTCTTTTTTTAATGGCACACGTGACCTAAACAACCACCTCCTTTTCCTCCTCTGAGCCAGTGAAGAAAATCTTTTTTTTTTTTTAATTCAGTACTTGTTTTTGAGCTTTAGTACTTTATCTGATGCTAAATTATCTGTCAACTTCCAGATAAAATAGTTTTATAGACTTCAGAATTCATTCTGATGCTGCCTTTGTGTTACATCATCAATATAGACTAGTGAGGCCGTTCCAGAAGCAGCCAAGCAAGTCCAAGCCATGACAAATTACCGCTACGATTCTTAACAAATGAACTTCCTTTTGGATCACAAGCAGATCCTTTCTTTTTCCATTCTTTAGCCTTTCCATCACTTCGATAGAGTTTAATCCTGGTCCCATCAGTAGATAAAACTTTGTTTCAAAATGTTTGTGGCTCATCTCTTTACTTTGCAAAATCTAATCTGGCCTTTCAATTCTTTTCGCTGAGGAGTAATTTGCCTCTTGTGGTATTAACTATTTCTTCTCTCAAAGTCTTTGTCAAACAATGGATTATGATACCTTCACTTGTGTCCTGTGGATATGGGCAGTGTTGTCACTGACTGTTGTTCAACTTTCATCTTGTCACTCCATATAATGTTGTCTTGAAATTTTTTTTATTTTGCACAGTAAGACAAGTCTTTATGTATTTTTTGGTCAGTGGTTTTCGCTTTGGTACTCGACTATGGATGCTATTTTTTGCCCAGGCTCTCGTCGTCGTGAACACTGACTTTAACTGAGGCAAGGCAGATCTGCAGTTCTCTTTGAAGTTGTCCTATTTTTTTTATTTTTTATTTTTGTGTCCTCATGGATGCATCATTGCTGTTCTCTTGGGGTAATCTTTAGAGGTTGGCCACACCTGAGAAGGTTCACCACCGTTCCCTATTTGTTGCATCTAAGGATAATGGTTCTCTCTGGTTCTGTGGAATCTTAAAGCTTTTCAAATGGCTTTTGTAACAGATTTAGTCATCTTTATTTCTTGATTCTTGTGGAGTTTGTTTTGATTGTCATTTTGTTGCAGCTTTTTTTTCTGACTGGATTTTGTCGGGACAGATTCTGTTTCAATGATTTCTTGAACAGGTCTGTAAATCGTGGGAGTGATTGGTGGATATTAATACAAAATTGGGATTATCCACAATTTATTCATGATTTCACATGGGGGCTAATTACATATTTCACACTGGAGAGTGCATCTAAATTTTTGTTTCCCTTAATGAAATCATTTCACAACAGCATTTTGAGTTCACTTGGTTATATTTGTCTGTTTGTTTGTTGGTCTTAAACATTTAAGTGAGGAAACTATGCAGAAATAAGAATTTGGTAAGGAAGTATTTTTTTTCATGGCACTGTATATACAGGGTGAATGAATACCAGTCTGGAGATTATAATCATTTTAAAGCACGTTTTGATAGTGCTTTTATTAGAACTCACTAGATCATACAGGTGTGACTAATGGTGCCTGTGAATATGATGCAGGTGACGTCAGTGAACGTCTCACTTGTGTTGCATTCACAGGCAGCAGTACAAACAACACTAAGCAGCTTAAAATGTGCTTCTGTGTGAACGATGCTCTCTTGCTCACATCACTGACATCCATCCCATGAACGTCCTATTTATATAACATTGTGACGCACGCACACACTTTCTAGCAAAAGCTGTCATTCACTTCCACTCTAGTTTGAGAGTTTCACAGAAAGGAGATGACAATGGAGAAGTGTTTTCTTCATGATGCATTTCCATGCTTTGATCTTAGGCGCTACCTGGTACTGCAACAATTTGTCTCAACTCTTGCTTTAAACTCATGATGTCTTTGCACAGCTGGATGTCGTCCATCCTACAAAAAAAGGAGATGTTCATTGACTTCTGTCAGATGGAAGAGCAAATATAGACATTAAATGCAACCCAAATTTTTAATGTCTTGTTTTTATTTGCAATACAATACACTAATACTCATTTTATGGTGTAGAAACTAATAAAATAGACTAATAATTTTCCCAATTATGGCAAATTATTAAGTTGTAAAGATGTAAAAAGGAGTTGCTATATGAACCTAAATATATACATTTAAAAATCATAATAAACCACCTGATTGTTTTGTTTCTTCTACAGTGCATATATAGAGTACAAACAACCATTCACATTCACACCTAATGGTAGTTTAAAGTCTTAAATGACCATAACATGCATGTTTTTTGGGAAGGTGGGAGGAAGCCCACAATCACACACAAATGCAGCATCCTGATGAGGGCAAGCAAACTCCACACAGGAGAACAGTAGCAACATGAGAGCCCAGACCTCAGAATTGAGAGACCCCACTAGCTCACTATGTACTGTATATTTGAGGGACAAAATACTGTATGTAATGGGAAAAAAACTGATTCATATACTGTATTCTATATGCTATATATTCTATATACTACATTCTATACTACTGCAAACTCAATCATAACCAGTTGGTCCTGACTGATTGTCTATATACTAAAAACTGAAACATTTCAATGTCTCAACATGTCAGAGACCCGGTAAATGTCAGTGTTTATTTTCAGCAACTTTTGTCAACAGAGGCGAGACTTGTCAAATTGACATGACAGGTGATCTAAAATGCAAGTTGAGCTCGTCATGAAGATGTCACGACGTCAGCTGGCCTGGCAGACGGAGAGCATGCAACATGGCGTAATCCATCCTGTGTTCATATCTCGGGGCCTCAGCGTGGCCCCCCTACCCATTCATCCCTTCTCTCACTCTGAGTCAGATGCCACACATTTAAACCTCCCAGTTATACATCAGCCTGATGACTCATTCACAGTCTCCCCCCCCCCTCCTTTCTTTCCGCATTTACCCACGCTCCATTCTCAGCCTCCCTCCCTCTCTCAGCGCTATCGGTGAATTCCAGAAGCTTCTGCCCTCTGACCATCAGTTTTATATACATCCACGTGTTTATGTGAGATCTGGAGTCACACACAGGCAGGCGCAAGGACTTACGCGGGCAGTCTAATGAACCTTTTTCTATGGACTTGAACTAAGTGAGCTCTCCGCTAAATCAGTCAGCTTCATTTAAGAATATCGCACCAAACACACAACAATCCACGCTGGTCATGTTCTAAACACCTTTTTAAAAAAAGATAAATAAACCCCTTCCGCATGAACAGATTCCCAACCATTGCATGTGATCATTTTGTCTTATTTCTTGGGGCAGCCATTTGCCACAGTGGATGGCACATGTGTCTCGTAGTTCTGAGGATTGAGGCTCAAATGCCTGCTCTCCTGCTATGCAGTGTGGAGTTCGCGTGTTTTTACACTGTGAACATTAAGCCAATTGAATAATCTATTTAGGATTAATGAGGATGTGTGCTGTAACGTTTTTTTTAATGAAGTCTACAAATACATATGTACACATGTAGAAACTGTACCATGCAATTTCCATGGCAAAATAGAACAGTTTGAGAAACTGCACACTGCATCATGGTGGTTCACCTTTTGCTGTGACTAGTGTTGCTTTTATATATTACAGCTGGGGAGTGAATATAAACAATACAATATCAAAACCTATTTCAAAATATTCACTGGTGGGGAAGAATAGAGCTCATGAGACATGAATATTGACATTTCAAATTTTCTGTACATTATTACAGTCTTCCTGCTCTATCTCAACTCAGGGGCCTTTTGTGTGTATCTGTTACTTATAAAGTCAACAAAGGAAATGGCAGAGACATGATCCAATGCAAAAATAGAAATACTGTGAAGCAAATGGGTAGATGAAACGACAGTAGTAATTTTATGCTTAAATGTAACCCTGCAATCTAATGTAATTGAGTGCAGTAATTTCATTATACAACTGTATAATCAACAATGGCGGGCTGTGCATTTTGGTACCCGGGCCTTAAATTGAGGCTTATCTGACTTAATCTGCTTCTTAATTCAAACACTGTTATGTCACAAATATAGAAAAACCATCAATACAAGACAAAAAAAGCTATATAAATGCACACGATTGTGTCACGTGGGTCATCTGGAGCGGAACAGAAACAATACTTATTAAAATGATTTCAGTAAAATACATCATACTCACCAGAGAGGCTGATAATTCAATGTATTGTGTTCAGATTGCTACAGGCTTGTTTTTTTTTTTTTTTTGTTTTGTTTTGTTTTTTTGAGTACCTTAACTGGACCAAGTTTAACTGACCAGCCAATCAGAGGATAGTAAATGTGGGCCAATTGGTTGGCTGTGTGAAAGGTTCCATTGCTAATATAGGAAGTTAGATCGTGAGGAGTACTGAGTCCAAAGGCCCCGGGAAAATCAGATAGACTTGGCAGATCGAAGCCGTAATCTGATCCATGTACACTTGCTGGATGTGATGCGGCCAAGAAATGAAATGAGAATAGATAAATGAATAGAATCTCCGGAAACAAAACATGGTACAGTATTTTGTAAATGGAGGTAAAAAGGTGTGCCACATCACGGCAATAATGGAAATGGCTTATCTAGCAGTCTAGGACAGCTGCTAGAACTCGTGACCTTTTTGTGATCAAATCTTCACCGCATTTCCTCTTCATCTGGTCATCCAAAAATAAAACAACGTTTTACGACTTACATAAAGCGCAGCTCGGACTCCCGACGCACTAAGACCTCCCTAAGGCGCTGGATCCGAGCCATCTCCATCTCAATCTCCTCTGGACACATGGTGCTCTCTGCCATGGACACATCAGAGTGACCTGGGAAACAAACTCCGATTAGCTAGATTAACTAGGTCGATTACACCTGAGTACACTATACTGTAATATTGTCTGTGTGGTATGTTCGTGGTTGAATTTCTGGAAAAAAAAAATGCAAGTTCCACCATCAAACTCATCCCATGAATCTTCAATTTGGAATAAATCAGTGAAACATATAAAAAAAAAAATGCATTCAATATACAATTCAATTTTAAGCTTGTTGTGGGGATAAGGACGGCACAGTGGAAGAGGTGGTGAAAGCGTTGGCCTCAAATGTCTGAGGACCAGGGTTAGAATCCCGGCCCCACCTGTGTGGGGTTTCTCTGGGCACTCCGGTTTTCGCCCACATCCCCCCAGAAAAACATGCACACCTTGTTAGGACATTAACTTCACAGATCAGAGGTCATGAGTTAAAATCTGGGCTGCAGCCTTCCTGTGTGGTGTTTGCTGTTCTCCCCTTTGTTTGTGTGTTTGTTTGTTCCCGCTCACCCAGGACTGTAGAGAAGACAAACGCAACGGAAAATGCATTGATGGCTGACTGTAATGGCAGTCGGGCGGCTACTTTCCAGTTCATAAAGGCATAAAGGATGACTCAAGATGTTAAAATTACACACACGATAAGATATTGGCAAATACAGCACTAAAATTGTCAGTGTGGTCTTTACTGTTTGTGCTCCACACTGTCACGTGGGAGCTCGAGCCTATCGGATGACCTCGCTGAGTTTGGGCAAATGGTGACTGCCGGTCATTGTGGGGCACATAAACAACCATTCAAACTCAACTACACACCCTTAGGGCAGTTTACAGTCCTCAATTAGCGTTTTTTTTTTTTTTTTTTTTTTAATGCTGAGGAAGTCAGCATTTGGGGAAAACACCACAGAAAAAAATGTCCACATACCTGTACATGTAGAGCTTGTCCACCTATGTCATAAAATCAAGTGATATTTGTTTACGTTGCCATATTGCCGGTCAAAAAAAGCATTGTTGGAAGTTCATTCCATTGAGACGAGACGAAAATATGTCTTATAGCACAATACCCAAAATTTTGTCTGATACCGTTAAACATTTAGAAGGTGATAATAAACGAAGGTACGTGGAAAAATGAGAAACACTTGGCATAAAGGACCCGTATTTAACGCCGAAGTTGATGTTTTCGCCGATAAGAAAGTGGACTGTTAACCCACTTCCGCTTGTCTTGGACAACCTGATCTACACATGTATCTGGTGCGTAAGTCGTCGAGATTTACACAGACGAGTGTGAAAGCGTATAAAAGTCTGGACGCATACAAATACTTTGTTGCTGAATCTGTTCTCAATAAAGAATAAATCCCACATAGTGATGGCCCCACTCAGTTTTTTTTTTTCAATACAAATACCAATATTTAAATAAACGACCCCTTTTTTTACACAAACTTGCATTCATTAAGATTGGAAAAGGAAAATTTGCCTCCATACATGAAAGCGTATTGCTGCCACACAACCTATGTAAACTTCTGTGTGACAGATGTTTGTTTTTTTTTAAAGCCCAAGTGTCATCCCTATAATTATTCTAAAATAGATAATGTAATGAAAAATACATATAACATTATTCACTTCAATGTCTATACGAAATAATAAATGTGAGCGGAGAGCGAGTCATCCATGCACAAAGTTGCAGAAGTATCATTCTGCGATATCCAAGTGGTCGCCATATTGGCTGCATCCTCCGTCCGTGACGTCACCCGGACATTCGCCAATGAAAACACGCGGTGCACCCTAACTATGGGAGACAAACGCGCCCCTTCTGATACGGAAGCTTTTTTCGAAAAGGAGAACACCACACAACCGAGTGAAGTTACCGGGGCAATATTACACTATTGTTTCAAGCCCTTGGGGCAATATTACACTATTGTTTCGAGCCATATTCAGCTGCTATGCGACTCATCGCAGCCGGCCGGTGTGGCTTATGACAGAGCCAAGCGGTGCTGCTTTAGGGGGTTCTTCATAGACGCCGCAGTAGCGATGGACAACACAATCAAGCTGGGGCGCTTTGCAGCTGAGTGACGCTGGGTTCTTCAGAGCCGCTCCCGTCCCCAAACCCGACGCGCACCCTTCGCAAAAGCCCTGTCCGCTGAACGCGGCGCTTCGACCGGTGTGGCTGATTTTCGGCGCCGTGGTGGCATATAATGGAGGCAAGCCATCCTGCTTTAGTGGGGTGTTCATAGACGCCGCAGTACGTGATGAACAACAGTCGAGCCGGGGCGCTTTACTGTGCGCAAGCGTCTGAGTAAGGCATTCTCGGCTGGGTTCTTCAGAGCCGCCCCCGTCCGGAAGGCCCGACGCGCAGCCTTCGTGGGAGCCAAACACGGGACCTCAGCCGGTGTGGCTGATTTTCGGCACCGCGGTGGCATATAATGGAGCCGAGCTGTGCTGCTTTTAGGGGGATGTTCATAGCCGCCGCAGTACTCGATGAACGCTGTCGAGCCGGGGTGCATTACTGCGCGCGCGGCTGAGTGAGACATTCTTGGCTGGGTTCTTCAGAGCCGCCCCGGATCTTTTATGTTATGAGAGACCGATTACGTGGTCCGCCCCAATTTATTATTTTTTTTTAGTTGCTGTATACACGCCTACCTATCATTTGGAACCCACGAAGCTCTCGTCCTCTGTACCTGTGCAATCCATTTTTCACGACGAACCGAGTCTCTTGCAAACTTATGAAGGGTAAAGCCATTCTCCCGAGTGTTCAAGCAATGTCCAGCAATGCAATGAGCCGGCATTTTGGCTAACACGAAGGAACAACGAGCTACTTTCCCAGAGGGAAAACTAATGGAAACAAACGAGTCCACTTGGGGGGGATGCTGTCCTCTACGTCACTTCCTGCTTCTTCTCGAAAACAAATCCCTCGAGAGTATTTTCATGGCAGGAGTGACAAAAAGCTGTCTACGTCTAAATCATATTTTGTGGGCACATATTGGCTGATGTTTTTTCATTAATAACACTTAAAAAACATCCATTTCATGACAGGAGCCCTTTAAATACACATTCTCAAACAATTCAACATGACATAAATACTTCTTGATAATTTGAGATTGAGAAGAATAATTCCTACCTGAAATGAAATGATTTTACACAGACGTTAGGAACCATCCATCCTGTTTTATTACCAAAATTCATTTATCTTTTCTGGTCTTTTCAGCTGGTATTCTATAGAATGACATCTTTGAAGAACTGTCTCATCTATTGTGACAACCAAAAGCACAACAGGTCTCGAGCATTGTGAATAATCTGCTACGATTCAATGACTCCCGCACTGCCGAGCACCTTGGCTTGACCGGCAATATGGCACCATGCAAATTGTCACGTCACGTGCACGAGCTCTATAGGAGGGTCAGTGCTGAGATTCAGACATTTAAGATGGGAGATGTTCCAATATATATATATATATGTGTATATATATATATATATATATATACATATATATATATTTGCACATAATCCAATTAATAAACCAATGAAAAACACTACTGCACCTTCTCACCTGATTGGTAATAACATCACTTTGGGGAGATAATTAAGTATAACACTATAGTATTCTCAATGACATACATTTTCACAGAAAAGGAGAGGCAACACATATGTGAACATTAACACCAGTTGTCAATATGTAGTAAAATTGTCAGTATGTTGTAAAATTGTGGCCCGTGTGCTCTCTGAGCTGCTTTCTTGTGGGCCAGATCAGTCTGTTACATCATGAGACAGCCGGAGCTCCTGCAGAGACCTGAACTGCAGTCAGCGAGCGTGGAGCTGACTCACCGCAAGTAAGCAGATGCGAGCCTAAAACAGAAAAGGAGGCCTTGATTGTTCCCTCGCCAGTACTGCAAGTACATCAAAGTTTCTACAATATCCGGGAGCTCAAAACAGGCCTGGGTGTGTTTTATCTCAGCCCTTTTCCACATTTTTGTTCAGTGATGTGAGAAAAAGATACGTCGGACTACGCTCTCCACTCCAAACAAAAAGATCGTTCTTTTCACGCAAATACGAGGAGCAACCAATTTCACTACTTTCGAGATTTACAATAAAACCGAGTTTACACTCACACAGCAAGCTGTAGACTTAGCGGTGGGTCTCCATTTGCTCATTACAAATACATCTCATGCTGCATTCATTTAGCAAACAGCCTCATCAGTGTACCCAATGATGTCGACTTAATGAGGGTAGGAGCATCGGGGGCGCTTCACATCAGGTGAATATCAGCATCTGCATGACATCCAGCTGATGACACATCCTGCAGTCACATTATATACACACACAAACACACACACTGGACTGCACTCCCACTCTCCTAAAGGAGATCGGCCGGGGGTGGGGTGGGGTGCGCTTCTTTTTCACCTTTGTTTGTAAACAGAGAGGAAATAAAGCCTTAGTTGCGTCTTTTTTTCCCCTCCTTCAAACTTCCCACCGTGTGCCCTCATGATGGCTTGTCCTGCGGGGGCATCGCAGAGGCTGTCATCAGCACGTCGCCTGTGTCATCACGTGCGTCACTCATTCAGGTTTAGTAATAAAACAAGATGGTATGCAGTGGAAATCTTTCATAGAAAATAACCAGCATCCTCTTTTTTTTTAAGCCTATAAGATCTGAGATCATTTCATTAATGTACAATCATTATTTATACGTACAAATGTGTTATTTCATCATTTCATTTTATTTTTTTAAGTGAGAATTGTCTGCAATGTGTGTTGAATACAATGTAGAGTCAGCACACAATGCAGACAAAGCAAAATTGTTTGCTGTCTGTTGGATAAAAACAATTTAAGCGCTGTGAGCATGCATATCTAATATTATTTGTAAACCAGACTTGACATTAAGCTGCAAGCACACATACAGAAAATATCGCTATTGTACAGTATCCCCCGCGCACCCCCCCCCCCCCGCCCTCCCATACTCCCAAAATACAACTTTGTTTTGACTAATTGATGTGAAACTGTCAACTATATACCCTTTTGGGGCTTTTGAACAATTGCAATATATTTTTAAACAATGCAAAGATTTAGTTTTGAAATGTGCTAAGTCGGCTATTCTTCAAATGTGAAATGCAGAGAAATATAATATGATTCAGCAAATACTGTACATTTGGAACGTCCCGAATTGCGCATGAACGCATGCAGGCGAACGAATGTGCAAAGGGCCTTAAATCGGGCACGCACATTCACTGCAACCTTGAATAGCAAAACAGCGTCGCTGTCTTCGAACAGCAACAGCTCTGACTTGAACTCAGCGCGGATGCACGTCGACCGACAGCACGCTTGTGGATTTCCCCGAAACGCCGCTCACCTTTGTCCGTCGTCCACGCCGTTTGCGACACGGCGCCGTAGTTCCTTAGTGCGCGCTCCGCGTCTGAAAAAGACTTCTTCATTTCCATGTTCGCCCACAAAGCGGCCTGATCCCAGATGTGCACGTCTTCCGCTAGCAAAATGCCGCCAAATGCTGAGTTTTCAGCCGGCTGAGCCTGAGACGCCGAGCATCTTTCTCCGGTCTCCTCGATCCCTCGACGTGCGGATGGAGGGGATGTGGGGCGCATGCGCAGAGCTGACGAGGACATGAGAAGCGGGGTGAGAAGACTTTTAAAAATAACTGCACATTACACTCATTGAATATGCTGGGGTAATGTTCGTAGTGGCAGCTCTCCTTTCAAATTAGATTTTCTCCCTGTTCGTCATTCGAAAACTTTGCTTTGTTGATTCAAGAGTCCACGTTCTGGATTATATATTAATGCAGAATACCTTTATGATTTATTGACCAAATATGTTGCAAGACACACAAAAAATGTCTTCAGTAGTTGAACTCACCCTAGTATAACAACAAACAACTATAGCAAAATATACATATAGGATGGGGGGGGGCATTGAGCAATGAAAGTGTACCACGATTGTGGCAATATTGAGATAATGGCAATTTTGCAAATGATCCAGTCCTCAAGCCTTTTAGATATTTTAAAAGTGACTAATAGTGCAAAGATCTGGTACAGTAGTAATAAACAACAGTATGCAAATAGTGCACCTTAATTTTTTTTTTTTTTAAGTGAGCGTACGAGGTACGACGTACGAGGTGTCCCAACAGCAGTTTGCAAAATTGGGGAGCATTTTGCAATGAAATTAACTATTAAAGATGTTTGCTGGTTCTAGTGCCTCCCTGAGGAAAAGAGCTATAATAGGTGGTGGTGACCAGGATGTTGAAGGTCCGTGAGGATTTTATTATATTTCTGGTGGTGTGCAACTATATATATAGTTATTTATTTAGTTATTTATGCTTCACTGTCCGTTGCAGTCAGCATGTGTCCCTTTTTGTGGCAGAAACAAAGCAAACGGTGATGGATGACAACAGAACTGGATACGCTGCCTCAGCAGGTCCTGTGGCAGGCTGTGCTTCCTCAGAAACTGCAGGAGCTACATCCTCTGCTGGCCCTTTATGAAGATGGCCTTTTAGTGGGTATCCCACTTCCGGTGTCGTCAAGGTGGTCCAGGATGAAGTGCAGTCCCGTGTTGAGCGCTTCATCCACAGATGTATTTTCTGAGTAGGCACACAACGGGCGGTCTAGCACAAGGCACCGAAAGGACTGCATGACCACAGACATCAGAGGAACAGTCTTGTAGTTACTTAGTTCACACAGTACAGGTTTCTTGTGTATTGGGATGGTGTTCCAAAGATCTGTTGATCTGTGTGAAAGCCACGGTGAGCTGACCTTTATAGACTTTCAAGCAGGAGGGGGACACGCTGTCTTGGCCTTCCATTTTGTTGTTTAAAGACATGTTTTACATCCTGTTTGTGAACATTTGTCAATGTTCCCTGGCCTGATTGTACACGGCTCTCCCCCCACTCCATTAGACGTCTTCTTTAGCCTGGGAGAGGTGGTGAGGTTTGCCAGTTGAACCACAGCTTACGTTGGTACACACGTTTTCACGGAAACTGGTGTAGGCTGTAATACTGTCTGTGTATTCATCCAAGTTGCCAGTTGAAGTTTCAGACACTCCAATCTGTGGAGTCTAAACAGTCTTGAAGGTCCAGCTATGCTTCTTGTCAACTTCACTTACTTCAAATAAGGCTTCACATGTTCAGTTTGTGCCTGCATATTGATCCATCCATCAATTTTCCCAGCCACTTACCCTCACGAGGTTTGTGGGAGTGCTGGAGCGTATGCCAGCTGTCATCGGGCTGGAGGCAGTGTACACCATAAGCTGGTTGCCAACCAATCGCAGGGCACATGGAGACAAGACAAACACTCGCCCTCACAATCCCACCAATCAATGCATGTTTTTGGGATGTGGGAGGAAACCGGACTGCCCAGAGAAAACCCACGCAGGCACGGGGAGACTCCACACAGGTAGGCCCGGGATTTGAACCCCGGTCCTCAAAACTGTGAGGCCAACAATCTAGCCAGTTGTGTCACCATTCCACCCTGTCTGTTGATGTAAAATGAATTAAACAGTGATCAGAGAAGGCTGACACTGCATAGGGAATAGCATGTTAAAAGTGCTTTTTTACAATGGTCAACATAAAAACACGATAATGTATGGAACGTTCATATGTATTTATTAATATATATGATTTCTGTATCACAGTCACAATAAGTTGGATAGTGTCAAATCTGATAAAAGACCACATTACATGATAAAAATTCTTTGTCGCATCAAAACCAATGCTGCAAGTACTTTCAAAAATTGAAATTCCAGTGCCGTTGAAAGGTTCTGTCTCAAGATGAATTCATTAATAAAAGTAACAACACAATCATCAATCAACAGTATCATTATAGGTGTTCCTTCATGGCAAACCAAAACAATCACACAAGTATACTTCCAGTGATATCAGACTAAACCCCCGAGTGCAGTGGCTCTTGCCTCAAAATTAAAAAACAAAACAAAAAACAAAACAGAGGTTGCTGTTTGCATATACTAAGAGTTGTGAGTAGTTTTTGTACAAATAAAGATGTCTCAATGTCAAACTAACAGCATGCGATGAAACCAATATGGAGGCATGTTCAATGAATTAATGTGCAGGAAGTGAGGAGATGGTGCAAAGACGATATTTTTACGTTCACATATCACAAAAAGTATGGTTTTGACAAATTCAAGTATGGTAAGATGAGAAAAAACTATATATAGTGTACACACACACGATGCCTACATGATTGTACCCGGTTGTGAATGAATGTAAACATCCTTCAAATCAAAAACAATGGATACAAAAAGTCTTCATATCCCTGCTCAAATGCCAGGCTTTTGTCATCTACCATTAATGTGGCACATAATCACTACAACGTACTGATTATTATTATTTTCTTTTTTTTTTGCCATCATGCTTTTGGTAGCCTCCCTAATCAGTTTCCTTCTCAACTTTTCAGCATTTTTGGAGGGACGTCGAGTTCTTGACAATGTTACTGTCTCGCTGTATTTTCACCACTGGATAATGATTGCCTTCACCGTGTTGAGTTGTACGATATATTCACCGCCTATCCTCACGAGGGTCATGGGGAGTGCTGGAGCCTATCCCAGCTGTCAACGGGCAAGAGGCAGGATACACCCTGAACTGGTAGCCAGCCAATCGAAGGCCACATGGAGACAGACAACAGTCGCACTCACAATCAGACCTACGGGCAATTTAGAGTGTCCAATTAATGTTGCATGTTTTTGGAATATGGGAGGAAATCGGAGTGCCCGGAGAAAACCCACACAGGCACGGGAAGAACATGCAAACTCCACACAGGCGGGTCCGGGATTGAACCTGTGATCTCAGAACTGTGAGGCCAACGCTTTACCAGTTCTGTTACTGTGCTGCATTTAAATGTTTCCCATCCACAAAAATTTAAATATTTATATTTCATGACTTGCAAATTCTTTTGTATGAATTCTCCTGACTGATACCTTTGAACAATGAGGTACCTCCGATGCTGTGGAGGGTCTCTGCGGGTGTAGCACGTTGCCCTGCGCTGTATGGTGCGACTACAAATATGACAGAAAAACACTACTAAAACACGAACGGTGTAGTGGTACACACGCCTGACTTTCATGGGATCGATTCCCGCTCAGTGGTCATGTCGATATGTGCCCTGTGACTGACTGTTGACCAGTTCAGGAAGTAGTCCACATTTCTCCCAAAGCTAGCTGGGATAGGTTCCAGCTCTCCTGTGACCCTTGTGAGGATAAGTGCCTTGGATGATGGATGGACTACTAGAACAGCATTTTTATTTTGGGTTAATCAGACGCGTGTTCCATGGCAGCAGGTGTGCGCTGACTCTGATTTAACATGAGTTTAAATGTGATTGGTTAAATTATAAGATGGTTAGAACACACGAGCACCCACGCTGTCTTTTTACTTTCCCGCTGTAAAATATTTAAGTTTTGTTTCCAATTTAGTTGTGGAGATTATAGGTCAGATGAATGGTCGAAAACATTTTGAAATAATTTTTATTTCACAAAAATGTGGCATTTGAACAGGCATCTGTAGGCTTTTTGTACCAATATATACTGTCGTCGCTCAGTGAATTATTGTTTTCAAGCAGCCTCAATAACGTCTGTTTGTAATGAGGAAATATCACAAATGATCCTATTGTGTCAGCAGTACCACTAATGCACTAATATAAGCACCGACTATTTCAACACACTTTCACCTTTCCAAGTTTTCATTTTCCGTGGCTCAACAAATTCATGTTTCCTTAGTGACCGCCTATATAAGCTCATGTAAAGAACTTGTTTTGCGGGCTCCCTTGGAGTTGAGAAGTCTAGCTACCACCAGTTACACATTCAATATGGGCCATATTCTCCCCTTGGTGCATACGTCTGTATTTTCCATCCCAATTTACGTTATATTATATATTCCAGCCACTCACAATAAACGGATTGAATGAGCGGATTGTGAAACGTCTTCAAGTATCACCAACCAAGTTGACCTCGGCCTTGATTCGAACTTCCTTGGGGAAAAAAAAAAAAACCTGGATGAGACTGACAATCCTCACGGACCTGATATGAGCTCAAAGGTGAGTGTTAAGTGTGCTCTGGAAGACAATACATGAGTAACAAACGGTTCCTGTCCTGAAAGCAGTACTGACTGAGAAGCACCTTCTAACTGTCCACTTACTGGCCACAACATTAGGTACACCAGTGTATCAGATACAATGCAGAAGCTGGAATATGAATGCTACTCTATTGACACCATGATGTTTATTCATTTATCACTTTCCAGTTGTGCCTTATACTGCTGCAGATTTTAAGCTTATAAATCACGATGACCCTGACAAAATGTGACCAACATTTACCCCTGAGTGACTCATGAACCTCCATGGCTCTCACTTTCTTCTTCTTCTTTTTCTTCTTCTGTATAATTCATTTATGTTTGGACGAAGGATTTACCACTCCATCTTGAGAAGCAAGTACTTTGCTTTTCACCTCGTCTGTCTTCTCGTTTCCATGCTCCTTGGAGGGGAACATCCAGGCGAGGGCAGCACCGGCGGTGCCGTCGCCACTCTGACGCGAAAAACACAAGAAGGTGGCCCAGATGAAGGCACAACAGCCGCTGAAGGTGGTCCGAACGTACGGAGGGACCAAGGCAAAGTTTATAAACTGTGGGAGACAAACACATTTTTCGACTGGAGTGTCATCACGCATCCCAGGTAGACATTTTAGTTAAAAAAAGAAAAAAAAGTGAGGCTTTTGCTGTACAATTTTGTACTTTAAAAATAGACTTAGTTGGATTTTGTGTCACTGGATAAATATTGGAACAACTTCAGGATGCGCTAGTCAAGCACTGTGACTGTGCACATTTTAATATCAATCGGGCAGAAATAAGAGGTAAAAGTTCACAGTTCTTAAACTGTACAGCATTTACTTTTCTAATCATGTATTGCAGCTAATGGTGAAGAGTCTGATTCTGTTCCTTGAATAGGACATTTAATATTTACCTGCATGAAGGGCCAGAACATTAGCCCAGTCTGAAAAGAGAAATGAAATTGCATTAGCTCTCTATGCGCAGGGAGAACAATAAATAAGCTTTCAATTTTTTAGTTGAAACTTTGATCTTCTTCTTTTTCTTTCGGCTTGTCCCGTTACGGGTCGCAGCAGCGTGTCATCTTTTTCCATCTCAGCCTGTCTCGTGCATCCTCCTCTCTAACACCCACTGGCCTCATGTCCTCCCTCAGCAAATCCATCAACCTTTTCTTTGGTCTTCCACTCGCTCTTTTGCCTGGCAGCGCCATCCTCAGCACCCTTCTACCAATGTACTCACTCTCTCGCCTAAGAACATGTCCAAACCATTGAAGCCTGCTCTATCTAACCTTACTTCCGTCCTTAGTCTAGCCTCCACTACTCTTTCCCATAACTTCATTCTGTGGCTCGTCGTCTTTATTCTCCTGTAGTTTCCACAGGTCTGAACATCGCCTTTGTTCTTAAAAATGGGGACTAGCACACTTTTCCTTCATTCTTCTGGCATCTTCTCTCCCGCTAGTATTCTATTAAATAAGTTGGTCAAAAACTCCACAGCCACCTCTCCAAATTGCTTCCATACCTCCACTGGTATGTCATCGGGACCAACTGTCTTTCCATTTTTCATTCTGTTCAGTGCCTTTCTAACTTCACCCTTACTAATCATTGCCACATTCCGGTCATTCATGCTTGCCTCTTCTTCTCGACCTTCTCTCCCATTTTCTTCATTCATTAACTAGTTGATACATGGATGTATAACCAGTATAATCAGTGAGAAGAATTAACAATGAGATATCCTTGAGAATTACCAGTAACATAAAGTGGAGTTACATAAGAGTCTTAAAATAAAGCAATTTCTCAACAAATTGAAATTATTTCATTCACACATCTTACATTTATCTTCACTCGGGTCATGCTGGAGCCTATCCCAGCTGATTCTGGGAGAGAGGCACGATACAGCCTGAACTGGTCACCAGCCAATCACGGAGCACATATAGACAAACAACCATTCACGCCTACGGGCAATTAAGAACCTTCAGTGAACCCGCCGTGCTTGTTTTAGGGGTGTGGGAGGAAACCCACGTGGTCCCAGCCGGAACATACCAATCTCACACAGGCGAGGCCAGATTTCAACCTGGGTCCTCAGAACTGTGAGGCAGACCTGCCAAGCTTTTGTCCATCATGCTGCTTCCAATTCAAATTAAAGCAATTAAATATTATTGTAATTATAGTACAGTGGGACTATTTTAAGTGTATGAACGTCAAGCATGAACACAAAAGTGTGTTTTACTTTGTTGTATGTGTGTTTGTGTTAGTACCAGTACAGAAATGCACCCACCCAAAATAGAAAGCTGGAAAAATGTGTCAGTGGCTCCTGTGTACTGACAATTACTTGACTAACGTGAAAACATTCACATTGACATCAGTTACTACTAAATACACAAGTTTTTGTTTAAATGCTGGGTTGGACATGCATGGCAGTTAAGAATATTAAAACGTGTGATGCATGATGTGCACTTGGATTCTGAACTTTCCCACGTCCACCAGCAGTACGTCTTTCTACTTCTTGTGTCTTTGCTGTACTCACCTTGTAGGTGTTAAAGAATTTGTCTCTCCAGTCTTCCATGATATCATCTTTGCCCTCCAAAAAACTGACACCTGCCAAAACACAAGAGATATCTCACAATTAGACTAACAAATGAAATATGGGCCTTACTATTACAACTATTAATGAGTTGTTTTACAAAGTATTTAGCGCTTTAATGGTGCACACATAATATACAGCAGAATATATAATCATTTTCCTAGTATTATTCTTGTGCTATGTTACAGTAATGCTTTTTCCCATATCACAACTTTGTCATAGTTCTCGTTTTTTACCCCTCCCGTAAATCTTATTCTGTTCGGATAATTTGACGTTTTTCCACAACATGTGAACTCAAAGAACAATCTTTGACCTTTACGCTCCACGGTGCAACTCGAGATTGGAATCGTGTTGCAAGCGGTCCAGTAAATTTCCAAGTTAACCATTAACTGACCCGTGTAGAAGACGCTGGTGGCCAAGGGAGCGGCAGCGGTCTGATCCAGGACCAGCTTCCTCAGCACCATCGCGGCGGAATTCCCCGGGAATCTGCGCTCCAGAAAGCGCATCCAGAAGAAATTGAAGTTGCCATGGAAACTGAACGCGACCACGGCGACGTTCCGCGTGTGGCTCCAGTCCATTCGGTCCCGTTGAGAAAACCACTGGTGAACAAAGTCCCCTCCCGCGAACAGGCAACCGTACAACGTAACGTTTGTGACCCAAGGGAACCGACGGACGTGTTTTATCATGACTGGAGCCCTACATTGAACACAATCGATAATTTGCGATAACCGTAAAGACGGCGCCACACTTAACTCGCATCATGGATGCAAATGGCTCTCATCAACGCCAAAATGCAAGAAGACGGTGTGGTACCATTCCCGCAATGTTATTCGGTCAGGACGAGACAAATGACGCACGTCATGTCTACGCGGTGAGCTTCCCGGCACGAGAACAACACAGTACATCCGAAGGAAAAGGCTCACAAATTAGACAGATATAAGGATACATGGGATTTAAGCGTTGATGGGATCCAGTACTTGGTCGCAGAACAGCGAGACATTGGGAATTTGGGGCGGGCGCGTTTATCTGCGTTCTCCGGGCCCATATTGGATTTGGATTGGCTCTGTCTTCTTTTGGGGCGGGATGATGTGTGAACGCAGGCGGAAGAAGACAACGCGTATGGCTGGCGACCATTCCTGGGTGCCTGATCGGGACTCCAACTTGTGTTCTACGAAGGACACGCCCCGCTCCAATATTACTGGCTGCGGCAAACAAGCTGTTGCAATGATTGGCTGTTGGATCTCGTTTTAAGTGTGTGACTGGGCGGAACCCGCACTCACCTTGACTTTAACCCATCGTAGCTCATACTAACTAACCACAGCTCTATACCTAGAAATAACAATCTATTGTTTTGATTTTGTGCAAATGTTCATAAAGGTTTTGCTTTTCTCGTTCCACCTGGGTTGCCTCGCCCTTCCTGCTGTGCAAGAGCCAATAGCGTTGAGGTGGGGCGTGTCTTGCCCTGAACAAGAGCAGGACTCGCGTGCAATGTGTTAATATTAAAGCCAAGTTGAAACCTACATGATACGATTTATTTTAAACAAGTTATCATTAAATTAAACGAAAAAAAAAAGAATTAATGTTTTTAAAACTGTTTTAAAACCAACTGCTATAGTCCCATCAGGAAAGGCTGTATTTATTATGCAGTTTGGTTACTTTTGCTTGTGTTTTGTTTTTGATATACAGTTCAGGTACATTATGTACACATTTCTCTTGAATGTAAATATGACAATAGAAATTCCATTTATTCATTCAGCCAATTGATGAAATGATCCAAAAATGTATTAGACCACCACAAAATGTAGTCAATACAGTACACCATGATGTAGCTTTTTCACAAACATTTTAAAGTTTAAATGTGATTATTTTTTGAAATCCATAAAAAACAAAATCAATTTCTATTCAGCCATATTTCGAATTGCTTATCTTCACTAAGGTTGCAGGCGTGCTGGAGCCGACAGCAGCTGACACTGGGCGAGAGGTGGGGTACACCCTCAACTGGTCACCAGCCACTTGCAGAGCACATGTAAACAACCATTCGCACTCACATTCACCCCTATGGGAAATTTAGAGTTTTCAATTAACCTACTGTGCAAGACCTTCAACTTCTTGGGAGTTACAGTCTCAGGGGACCTAAAGTGGGAGACAAACATCAACTCCATCCTCAAAAAAGCCCAGCAAAGGATGTACTTCTTGCGGCTTCTGACGAAGCACGGCCTGTCACAAGAGCTGTTGGGACAGTCCTACACAGCAGTTATCCAATCAGTAGTGTGTAGCTCCATCACAATCTGATTTGTGGCCACCACAAAAAAGGACATACTCAGACTGCAACGGACAATCAAAACCACTTAAAGGATTGTCGGCACCACGCTACCCAATACTGAGGACTTGCACGCAACGCGAACTTGGTCCAGAGCAGCCGGGATCCTCAGATCCTCCACATCCTGGCCATTAGCTCTTCCAGCTCCTTCCGTTGGGAAAGTGCTTGAGAACAATGAAAGTCAAAAATAGCAGGCACTCAGTTGTGTCCCCTCTGGCAATTAAGTCGTTAAATTCTTGATAGCAAACCTTCTATTTTTCTGTCTTGTCCATGTTAGGATACTCACTCACATCCTGCTAGTCTAATCATTATTAGTATTAGTAATATATATATTGTAATTATTTTTTTACATTTCATAGACCGCACGATTCGTCACTTTAAACTGCTCCCTTTGCACTGTTCTATAGCGGGAACCGCAAACGGGTAAAGGCACTCTGTACAAGCTTAATACGTGGGACGTTAACACATCTATATAGATTTGACATCTTGCACGTCCTATAAGGAATAGTTCCTATAAACAGAAATGTCTCTTGTTGCTATGTTGTTCTGAATGTCGTACCACGGCAGCGCCGACTGCCGTAGAAAAATTCATTGTTTTTACACTTGGCCATTAAAGCTGATTCTGATTTTTTGGCTGTGGGAGCAAACTGGAGTTTCAGGAGAAAACCCACACAGGCATGTGGAGAACATGCAAACTCCTCAGAAGCAAGGCCGGGATTTGAACCCTTGAGAACTGCGAGGCAGGTGACCAAACCAGTCCCACTCTATTATTTCTTAAGAAATTGTTTACTTCCTCATTTCAGTTAAGAAATGCTTAACATCAACAGGCATCATATAGAAATAGGTCCCATTTTAGTACTTCATGATGTCAGGTGGTCTCTTCACGATTTGATAGCAGGTTGTCAAAGACATTTAAGCACTTTAATGATTAGTCGTATGCACTAGTATTTTCAAGGTGAACATAACTTTGGTATCTATCAGTATTTTATTCAAACCAATGCTAGCCGGTAAAATGATTTTATCAATTAAAAAAAAGACAAGTTTCATTAATGTTCATGAAAAGAAAATAATGAGGCATATAGTGACATCAACATGATCCAGAAGGAGATGGAAGGTTCAGGTTTTAACATTGCTAACACAAGTGACAACGTACAGTATCTTCATCAGATAATGATAGACTTTCGCTTGTGTGCCTACTTCTCTACTGGGCCAGCCAGATGAGTCATGACAGCCTTTCGATTGATATGAGGTCCAGTTTAAACCACAATAAGAAAAGCAGACGGTGATTGCAAGGTCCAAAAAAAACAATCAAGAATCAACTTGAGGCAAACTCCTCCCATTCACCACTCTCAGTCCTCTGGTAGAGTTGTGGCTGACCCCCGGGGAAGAGATTGTCAGAGTTTGGGTGCTTTAGGAGAAACTGGATTGTGGATTTAATATGATGGACAAAGTGTGGTGGCTCAGCCTTTGGCGACGTAGACAAGTACTAAGCAGGAAAGAAAAAAATTCAACTTTATATACACACTGGGAAGAAGTCACTAGACAAACCTTGAATTCCTGATCGATGATTTACCTTTAAAATAATGACATCATCTTGGGACAACCAAAAGGCAATACCTAGATCAGGAGACCACTTGCAAGGGCCGACTTTTACAAGTCCTTGACTAGAGTCATAAATGTTAACCATCTGTACGGGAATCAAAGCATTATTCGAGTGAGCGTTGGCTTATTTTGACTGAAACAGAAAACTCAAAATATAATAAAGGTTCTTTGAACTGGTTAATTCATTTTCACATCCGAGATGTTTACCTGTCCCCCTGTGAAGGTGCGTGCTGACCGCAGCTCCTCTGCGGGTCCTTTATAAGGGAAAGTGGCAGGGAACACTTTGCCCGTTTTAACATTCACAGCTTGAAAACACAAGGATAAATGTTGTTGAAGTAGTATGCATTTAAAAGAGCATCATTTCCTGTGTGGCATACACATACCTACACCATAAACTGCTGGTCTATGAACAGCATTGAGGACTACGTCATTCATTTCTGGGGGGGACAAGAATAGTTGAGACAGGGATGATGATATTTGTAACCAATATGTAACAGTCACATTATGTTACCTGTGACGCAACATGTTTCCAGATGGATATCATCTTGTAGTTGTTGGAAGGCTGCTATAAAAATAATGAGAGCGCTTTTTGCTTGGTAACATTTTAGTGCTATTAAGTAGACTTTACACCGATCTTGTCGGTATGGGCCGATAATTAGCATTTTATGCTGATTGGCCAAATTGCTTTCATGTCACAATTCGCCGATCCAATTAATGTCATCCATCGGCTCTGCAAAAGACTTTTAATCCACAGCCGCATCGCGTCTGAATCCAAAAGCTAGTTTATTCTTAGCCTTGTCACATATCTTGTCTATCTGATGGACAAGAAAGTTGTTTCAATCTTGTCGGTGGAAAAAAAAAAAACATAATTGTTTTGGGACTATTTTGTGGTGTCACATACAAACAACACGTAAATTATTTACAGTCTATCCACAACTGAAGTAGTTCGTGGGGAACATCATCTGAACAACAAATTTGATCTGGCACCTGAAGAATGTACACGAGGAGAAGCCGGGAGAAAAGGAAAAACCAAAAAGACCTAAACTCTGGAAAACACACATACATATAGAAGGGACTGTAAGAATGTTAGAGTAAGGATGTCTTTGATCAAAAGTATTTTGTTAATTTAATTCCAATAAAGTGATTTTTGTATTGTATATTAGCACTCGTTATTTCTGTGTTGATTTGACCTAAACATGTCAGTGGACAATCCTTGAATGGCGCCAAGAGCTCATTGATAATTTAACTTTTATATAAAATGCTAGAGAATACCTTAACATACTCAGGATACGCAAATATATGCAGTAAGTGAGCACGTCACGTAAATAGCCACATAGTTCCATCTTGTGATCGGATTGGTGAGCAATTATCGCTTTCTTTTTAAACTTGTTGACTGGTGATCGGCCCAAAAAATCCAGATCGTGTAAAGCCTACAATTAGTATCAGGGCATCCTTAGGTTAGGTGCATTAAACAATACCTAGTATGTTAAGGCTGAGTTCATGGGATGTCATTGCCTCATCCTTAAAGCCACCAACAAGATGGAGTTCAAGCCTACTTGGAGGAATTATGAGGTTAAGGAAATGAATTACAAATTTTACTGCTTGTTCTTTTCATACCTGCCCTCATGACAACAGGTACTCAGTGATGTGACTGACTTGATGAAGAGGGGGACTTCCGCAAAAGTGTTGGAACCATCACAGTGTGCAAGGCAAGCAGCACCACTTCCTAACAAGGAGATACATGATTACATTCAAATGAAAGCCGATAGTGGACACAAAAAAGAAAAGCCCAAAAAACACGTTTTACCTGTATGCCGTACCACAACCAAATGGCAGGTGGTAGCATCCTCAGATCCAATCACTGAAACACTATCTGGGATAACAGATAACACTGATAAATGAAATTTAAAACATTTGGGCTGCTATCATGAATCAGGCTCACAAAACAATGAAACATTTTTATGTCAACAATCTGGAGTTCCTAGAGACACCTACTGGAGTACAGTAGAAACATTACTAAATAAACCAGTAGACAAAACAACAAAATGAGAGAAAAAAAAAAAGACAAAACAATTTAACAACAGATATTTCCTTACTATCTGCTGGTGTTGTTGCAGCAAACTCTCTCTGTTGGACATACAGGAGGCACTTGGGGTCAACATCAGTGAGCGGCTGGGAGCGAAAGGCTTTTGCATTTTCCTGTTACATGAAAAGATATTCCAAGCAAAAAGTATTTGCCACAGTACATCACGCCAAGTGGCTCTGCAGCTCTACCCTGAGGGACACGTATAATAGAATGAAAAGTGAAATAAACCACCCGCCTAATCAAAACTACTAATCACGCTTGATTTTTTTTTTCATGATTACATAGGATCAACCATGGTTAACAGAATTTAATTTCATGTAAAGCACATGAACACAAACTCCATGCAACCAATCATGAGTGTAATTATAAGAAATTGCTGACTTTTGAAAAAAACAAAACAATGTATAAGTAGTACAAGTAACATTATTCCAAGTTGTTGTTGTCACAAGAAAGTGTTATTGATGATTGGTGGGGACATATTACTTTAGCCACACTGTACAAACCGACCTGCAAATGTGGATATTTGTCGAAGAGATCTGCGGTCGAGGTGATACGCTCCACAACTGTATTTTGAATGAGCAAAGGCATGTCCCTAAAATCAACGGATGAACATTCTAATTCATACACCAAGGACTACCGATTTAGCTCCATATCTACAACAACAACAACCAATAACTTCCGGTTCTTGAAAGACTTCTTCTACGCTGTAATTTAAAATGTCACACAGAGTGACACCCTCTGGTGAAAAGAGATTACGAACTATATTCACTATTATGACTACGTAAATATTCATACGCAGCTATCCCCTCCAATGGTGCAGATACGCCGCCAAACCAGTTGACATTACGCCTCAAAAGAGGGCGGGGGGAATCAAGAGGGATATGTTACGTTCATCCTGTTCTACGTGACGTGACGTGTTAAAACTTAGCGAGATTATTTTCACTCGTATTCTAGTCACAAAGTGTGTTGTCTGTGTGCTGAATTAGTTTAGCGTGTTTACTGATAAAATAATCGTGGTTTTGTGCTAAATTACGTTGCAAAAAGATTAGTCGAACTGATTAACTAGCGGACGCTCTGCGTAGTTATTTTTTGGGGTAAACTATGAGGCGGGGTTCTTCCTATGATTACAGAGACAGGGACCGCGGACGAGACAGGTACTGCAATTTATCGCCTTCAAATATCTGATAAAAATACAGTTAATGTTGCATCACCCAAAATGCATTGCTGGACCTTTGTGCAGAACTCATATTTATGTCGTCTTTTCAAGTTTACGCCAATGAACGCAGCTGACAGAAACTGTTAGCAATGTTGTTGACTTGTCACAGTCGCGTCGTAGATCGTTAAAAGTTGAAGAAAGACGATTATTTTCGAGAAAAAGTACATTTGTTGTTGTAAAATCCATATCCTTACGGGAAAAAGAAAATCGTCATTTTATAGATTTGAGATTGTCACTGTCATCTGCCGCCGTGGAATGCAGCTAAAGTACGGAGTACATTAAAAATATACAATATTTTTCTTTACATTTACCAACTTTATTCTTTGTAAGTTTATGACTTGACTTAACACTCGTTATTACTAGTTTTTAGTCATCGTGGCCGTCTTATTGGGAAGATTTAATAATGCAGACTGTCATTTGTATCAACTGTAAGGAAAATCACAGAAAAATGTTTGCAAAATAATTAGGTTAAAACAGTGTAATACTTTGAAGAATTATTTCCAGCAAATGCCGCTTTAAAAAATTCTGGTGGTAGTAAATATGCCCAATAACCCAACATGACGCGACTCTTTATCTGCACACTGTATTAATGGTTCTGCAGTACTACATGTAACGTGTATCCTCATAGGCCTCGTTCTGGGCCCATGGGTGGTCGCAGTAATGGCCCCCTGCCCATGAAGTTTGGTCATCTCGGTGACAGTCTCCGTAAGAAAAGGTGGAACCTGGATGAGCTGCCAAAATTTGAGAAAAACTTTTACACTGAGCACCCTGAAGTTCAACGTTTAAGTCAGGTACATGGGAACTTTTTCATTTGATTGAATTAAAAATAATTTTTGCCTGATCAATTATAGGTCCCTTTTGCTCTATTCTAGTTCTTATTTTGCTTTTCCTTTCGGCTTGTCCCGTTATGTCATCTTCAATGAATGCAAACTGCATTTTGTGTAAGCTGTATCCTGTTTTTCACATCACCAGTATGAAATTGAAGAGTTTCGCAGAAAGAAAGAGATCACCGTCAAAGGGTCTGATTGTCCTAAACCTGTGATGACTTTTCAACAGGCACAGTTTCCACGTGAGTACATCACCTTCACACAGTGTGCACTCGTGTAGCTGTGCATTACATCACTAAAACTCTTGAACTTTTTTGCTTGTAACACCGAGAAATTGATCTCGTAACATTGCAATGTTGTTGTTTCCCTTGCTGTATTAGAATATGTGATGGATGTGCTAATCCAGCAGAACTTCACGGAGCCCACACCGATTCAGTCTCAGGGCTTCCCTCTGGCTCTGAGTGGCAAGGATATGGTGGGGATAGCACAAACTGGCTCTGGAAAGACTTTAGCGGTAAGGAAGAATGCAACCGAAGTCGTTTTTGTTTTCTAGTTCATAAATGATATAGGTTATTCATATATTTGACTTTAATCAACTTTGTTTTCAATGTCTTATATTTCTAGAGAGCATCTGTTCAATATCAAGTTCTGCTTAATTTCATGTGGTACCTGACACTGCACTTGTCTCTCTATCTGTAGTATCTGCTTCCATCAATCGTGCACATTAATCATCAGCCTTATCTGGAGAGAGGAGATGGACCTATTGTAAGTTCATGTGCTCGGTTTGCTGCTTGGTTTTTGAAAAACAAATACAGTGCAGTGGACATCCACAGGTCAGACATAATACACTACGAGAGGTTGTTTTTCTTTTTGTCCATATTTAAAATAGTTTTTATAGTGTAAATATAACTGATCCATTCTCTGTTTGCTCTATTCAGGATCACGGCTGAGCTGGATAATTTTTTTTTCAGAATTTTTGGCAAGGGGACACTGAATTGATCACAAATCCAGGACATTCCTAATAAAACAACACTATAACAAAATAATATGAAATAATGAAATTGGAGACATTTTACAAGAAATAGTTGTTCATATTAAAACATTGGCACACTTTACCGTTGAGTAAAGCGTGCCAATGTTTTATAATCATTGTAAAAAAAGCTTTCTTGATGGCTTTTAACACTGACTATGAATAAATTTCTAAATGTTTGTCATCCTGCTAAAATGTTACTTTTGACGAGGTGTGAGGGGAGGCCCCATAGCAAACTGGAGAAGACTCAGCAGTCAGCACTGACTTCTCTTGCAACCCTGTTGCGTTGTGAGCAACCTTGCATTGTGACAAATATTTTAGATTTTTATTTCAGACTAGCAGCTGATCCTGATGTCATCACCAATCTTATCTGATTGCACGATGATGTTTTATTATCTGGCAGTATTCGCAGTTGCGAGTTGCGATGATAGCTCGTTTCACTTGTGGATAAATGCAAATGCAGCTAATTACCAGCTCCTCATTTCCAACTGTGATATGACTAGTTTGCGAGCTCTATGTATAAGACCTCTGGTATTTGTGTTATTGCTGTCATTGCCATTTGTTTTCCCCTTCAGTTTAATATGACTGCTACCCTTGTGAAAATGTAAACACAAGGCCTAAAATCTATTTCAAAAAGCATATTAACTAGTAATACGGTAAACATGGATCTGCATCATTTTTGCCTGGGCTTTAGATTTTTGTTTCACATTTGCATTACATTTTTAACTTTGAGCTGTTGATTTCCACTCTTACTGAGTTATGAGGGGTCCGCTGCACACTTTTTTTTTTTTACTTCGTCAGGCAGCCTGTAACTATTCTCTAACCCTCTCACCTAATAGTGTTTGGTCCTTGCCCCGACCAGAGAGCTGGCTCAGCAGGTTCAGCAAGTGGCCTCAGACTATGGCAAGTCTTCCAGAATCAGAAGCACCTGTGTATATGGTGGAGCACCCAAAGGACTACAGATTCGAGAGCTTGAGAAGGGTGGGTTACAATGTTAGATGCTAAATGCTGCATCATGTCAGAAGTCTGCAATTCAGTATTTCATTACTGACGTTTGGTGAATTTGAAAAACAAATCAACACAATCCACCCTTGAGCAAGGCGCCGCCACTACTGCTCAATCCCATGTGGAGTCTGTCCTCCTTTTCCCTCTTACTTTTACTTAACTTTCTTTTAGGTGTTGAGATCTGCATTGCCACGCCTGGTCGCCTGATCGACTTTTTAGAGTCAGGAAAGACTAACTTGCGTCGCTGCACGTACCTTGTGCTGGACGAAGCTGACCGCATGCTGGACATGGGATTTGAACCCCAGATTCGCAAGATAGTTGAACAAATTAGGGTAGGAGAAAGACTGCTGTTATGGGTACATTTGATGTGATGTGTTTCACTTATCTTTTTTTTTCTGCTATTGAAGCCTGACAGACAAACCCTCATGTGGAGTGCAACCTGGCCCAAAGATGTCCGACAACTTGCTGAAGACTTTTTGAGGGACTACATCCAGATTAATGTTGGAGCCCTGGAACTCAGTGCCAACCACAACATTCTGCAAATTGTTGACGTCTGCATGGACAACGAGAAGGACCACAAGTAAGAAGTGGGGAAACCTCAAATATCGATATGCCATTGCATTTATCTTTTAATTCTGTTAATTGGGCTGGGCAAATAATCGATTTCATGAATTAATTCTTATTTTAATAATTTTTTTCACCAATCTGCAGTAGTTCAAAGTGTGTTCCTTTTAACATGCACTGGTTACACTGTAACAAAACGGCTGTGCCGTAAAAGTTATTCAATTTTGGCAGTAATTCGGAATTACTTCAGGTTTACGTCATCTGACAATAAGCAAACAGGGTAGCACTGGCAATTTATTTTAACATTTGAAATGGAGATATGGAGCAAATTAGGAGAAGGCTTGTTCTGAATGTGAAAAGATTTATAAAAAAATGAAAAAAAATACACCCCACCCCCACCGGTAACAGAGACACTCCATGGGTCCAATCATTTCCACAAAAGCAGTGATACAGTTGAAACCAGATGTTTACATCAAAGACATGCTTTGTTCTTACTGTCTGACATAAATTTAGACTAAGATCTTGCTGTTTTCAGTAAATTAGGCTCACCAAATTATTTCTATTTACTATTTGTTTACACATTTTTTATGACTTTCTTCAATGTTAGAAGTTTGTATACATTTCATCAATGTTTGGTACCATTGCTTTTAAACAGAAAAGTTTAGTCTGTTTGCACATCAGACAGTGAGGTGAGCGAGTGCCTCTTTACATAGTATACGTAAACATCTGGTTTAAATTTTACAGTATATCCACATCCACATGTTGATTAACTTCACTGGTGGAAGCAGCTTGGGAAAAAATTGTTCTCACGACTGAGTAACATAGTCAAGAAATACCGGTTCACATTTTAAAGGGTGACATTGATTTTGGATACAAGCAGCACCTTTTACTCATGTTACATTCCTGAAAAATATTGAGGCCCCGTAGCTCAGTGGTTAGAGCACTGGTTTGGTAAACCAGGGGTTGTGGGTTCATATCCCACTGCGGCCTCCACTCCCTGAGAAGTGTTGCGTCAGGAAGGGCATCCGGTGTAAAAATTGTGCCAAACATATATATGCGTTCATCTGAGATGATATGCTGTGGTGACCCTGACAGGGACAAGCTGAAAGAAACATACATTCTTGGAAAATATTGAAGTTACATATTCATTCACATTTTGGGGCAACTGGAAAGCATTGGCCTCACAGTTCTGAGGACCCGGGTTCAATCCCAGTCCTCCTTGTGTAGAGTTTGCATGTTCTCCCTATGCCTGCGTGGATTTCCTCCGGGCACTCCGGTTTCCTGCCACACCACAAAACGTGCAACATTAATTGGACACTCTAAATTGCCCCAAGGTGTGATTGTGAGTGCAGCTGTTTGTCTCTATGTGGCTGGCAGTCTGTTCATGCTGTACCCCACCTCCTGCCCGATGACAGCGGGGATAGGCTCCAGCATTCCTGCAACCCTTGTGAGGCGAACAGATAAGCAGCTAAGAAAATTAAGAAAATGAAATATTCATATGTTGTTATATATTTATCCAAAAGGCTAAATATGGACGTGTAATTGTAAATTGTAAAAAGGCTTATTTCCCTTGCCAAAAATTTGCATTTACCCGTAAGACCTAATTTTGTTAAAATTTTTACATGTTAAAATTGATTTTGGGATAGAAGCAGCACCTTTTATTAATGTTGTGTTCTTGGAAAATTAAGTTACATGTTTATCCTAAAGGGAACATTTTTGTTTATTTATTGATGGTGCATTCCAGTTTAAAACTTTGCATTAAAATGTATCAAGGATTGTGTTTGAAAGGACATTTTTGTGAAGAAAAATATGGATTTTTTTTCTTTGGAACATAATGTGAGTTTATTTTGGGAAAGCATGTTTCCAAACCTTTGGTATGAATAAAAATACAGTAATCCTCTCGCTATCGTTTCAGTTTACCCTCGGAATCATCCACACAATAACTGAAGTCTGCAATATAGAAATACCCTATTTAAATACATCAAGGCATATGTTCATTAGTTTACAGCCCTTGAATTTTTTAAAAATAAATCTGTGGTACATCTGGACCGTGAAGCGTGGATGGCAATTTTAGCTGGACATTACTGAAGAGCAAATCTCTCAAGTAAAACAAAAGAACCAAAAAAATAATAATCCTTGCTTTGAATTATATATTATCAGTATCGGTATTGTTCTTCGAGCTATTGTGAGAAACTCTGTCATGGCAGAAGGGGTCAGGTTAGAGCCGCTGCGCCTCTGCATCGAGAGAAGCTTGGTGACGTGAGTCAGGCATCTGGCTAGAGTGGGACATGGATGCATCCCCCTGGTGAGGTGTAATGATAATTCTTTGGCATTCCCTCATGTAGAGCTGAATGAAGTGAGACCCTGGGCCTCTCAATGCTCGGTCTGCTGTCCCCGAAACCTGAACCCTGATCAGAAGAAAAAGATGGGTGGACGAATAGCTAATGTTCCTTCTTTCCCTCCCTGTGTGTAGACTTATTCAGCTGATGGAAGAAATTATGGCAGAGAAGGAGAACAAAACCATAATCTTTGTGGAGACCAAGAAACGCTGCGATGAGCTGACGAGAAGGATGCGGAGGGATGGGTGAGCAATCTGACAGCTCTTTTAGTAACTTATTGTGGCGATGTCAAAACTATTCAGTTTGGTGACTGTACTGCTGATTTCCACATTAGGTGGCCAGCCATGTGTATCCACGGAGACAAGAGCCAGCCAGAGAGAGACTGGGTGCTAACAGGTTGGAGAAACACATCATCAGTTATTTTTAGAGCTTCTGTGGCCGCTGATGGTGAGTTGTCTCAGAAGTTGTTGTTTTTGGCAGAATTCCGAAGTGGGAAAGCTCCCATTCTGATTGCCACAGACGTTGCCTCTCGTGGTCTGGGTACGTCATCTCGCACTGATAAATAATCTCTCACCCCTTTTGATACTTTGACGTTAACTTAAATTCACATGATACTGCACACAAGGTGTAGTGTAGCGTATGATCACAAGGTAAATAAGCAGTGGAGTGAAGTATTGTATTATTGTTGATCAATTACTCGACTCTGAACATTTCTCTCCCGTTAAAAGTCCAGCGTTGTTTTCTTTTAGGTTCACTGAGTCTTTTAGGTGCATTTACTGACAGTCCTCCGTGTTAACATAGGTATTTGAATTCAACAGCCGTTAATAGCAGTGAATTAAATGATGAATGAGACACATCATATGGAGGTTCACCCTGTGTTTAGAGCCTGACAGCTTAAGGGCTGTCAAATGTCTGATAAGGAGGCTTCTGGCTTTCTGGTCCACTGGTCTGTTTCTTGTTACTATATCTACAAAGCATCCTTCAAGCGGGGCTCTTTAGCATGCTGCCTGAACGGAGTGGCGTGTCTGTGTTTGGGAGCAATGCACTGAGCCATAAACGTAATACACGTGTGTGTGAGGTGCCAAGGACAGTCACTGGATGTACAAATGTAAAATTGAGAAAAAGGAAGAAAATGATTTGGTGACCTTTGTTGACATGACAATACATGTGAGAAGGGGGGATGAGTGAAGTTTATGTGCCTTATCAAAATTCCCATTACTATATTTTTCTTCTTTTTTGTCCCCTCTTCTCCTCTCAGGCTTTTGCAGCATGCGACAGCTGTAACAGTGTGCACTGCTGTCGCTGCACGCTCGGTCCTATTAAAAGTAGATGTTTGTCTAGTTTTTGAGGGGATGAAGCCCCGGTACTTGTGGGTAATGTAGCTCCCCTTCCCCAGCCCAATACTGTCAGTGTGTGAATCCAACGAGCCTGTCATTGGAGCTGCCGGAGGTGCCTGTTTTGTCTGCTGTGCGACCCATCCAAAACAAGCAGACAGACAGTGAAAGCGTTAGATGGGCTCGTCTGGATCCAGTCCTGGCCAGGGCCCGAGGAGGTTCCTGCAATGTGGCGAGAGAGCAACAGAACCTGTGGTTGTATCGCTTGAGGTTTAGCGGTTCTGCTCCCGTCTGACGTTGCTGGTGTGTGCAGAAGGTGACGGAAGAATCAGGTCTTCCTCACCCTCAGCCCCTCCCTCTGAACCAGGACTGATCACCACACAAAAGGGGTAAGTACCGCACCGCCCCTTTCACTTCACCCTCCATGAGCTCCGAAACGCAGCTACCTCTGTCCACCTTCTACACTTTTTGAAAGATTATGTGAGCTAAGTTTGTAACATAGTACTGAGATATTGTTTGTTTGATAAAATAGTCTCTCAGTCATCCTGGAGGGCAGAATTCCTGATCAGACTCAGCAGTGCTGTCAGAGCCCCACACCTCCTGTAATGAGAAACAGACAATTTGTGTTCAAACAGACTGGCCAGTAATGATCATTCTGCTGAAACATGGCTGGTACATCAGTGTCGTCCAGATTTCTTGTGGGTGAAAATCACAGCCGTACTTCTTCCAAGTGTTTTACATCAAAAGAAGAGTAGGGTACATGCTAATAGTTGTTTTGTTGCGTTTGGGATCATCCAACTGTTTTAAAGTAAAACTTTATATTCTTAGAACTCTTGTGGTTAACCCAGAAAAATGAGCAGTGAATGTGACAAAGTGTCACAAACCTAAGACGCCAAATGTACATGCTACACACACTTACTTAAGTCATGTGTATCATACTTATGTTACATGTCCTGGAAAAATAGGCACACAAAAAGAACACTTGCAATGGTGCGCGTACGCGGCGCAGGGGCCAGAATCCTGTGTCCTGGCTGGTCCAGACGGCTATATATGCCAAAGCAATTATACATATATTGACATTTCTGGTTATTGTTTTTTTATTATGTTAGGGTTAGGGTTAGGGTTAACCCTAACCCTTTATTTTTCATTATTTTAACATTTATTACAAGTAAAGCTGCAGCCACTCAATTAAAGATTACAGTCAAATAACAGCAACAAAGAAAATAACATATAGTACATTTGCCAGAAGATGTGGGTTGTGGAAAAAGCAAGAGTTTATGTCTTTACTACTGTATATTCAGTATCGAAAACATTTGGAGGAGGCCCAGTATACAGTGTGCTACGTACATTCATGATTGCTAGATTTTATTTCATTTCGTATTACGTCTGAGGAAAATTTGACCCGAGGGAGCTATGTCAAAGTAAATTTTGTCTTGTACAGTCCTAAAATTATTGAAATGGCAAGATCAATTTATTTCAATTGCTGTATACTGCAGACATTTGAATTTCAGATCAAAAGATGAATGAGACAAAAGTAGAGGCCCCGTAGCTCAGTGGTTAAAGCACTGGTTTGGTAAACCAGGGGTTTTGGGTTCGTTTCCCACTGGGGCCTCCACTCCCTGAGAAGGGTACCGTCAGGAAGGGCATCCGGCGTAAAAATTGTCCCAAAACATATATGTGCGTTCATCTGAGATGACATGCTGTGGTGACTCCGAAAGGGACAAGCCGAAAGAAACCATTTGATGGTATAGTATTTATATCAAGATGTGTTAAACAGCTTCTGACAATGCATCCTTTGCTTGAAGCCACCCAAGCAGAAGTATTGCAACAGACATTTTTCAAATGACTTGAACTGAATAACATTTAATATTTGCTGGTTTATTTCTCTTTATGTTTGCTTAACAACAAATGCAGTTCTCACATGTAAATTTCCAAAGCCAAAAACAAGCAATTTTTAAGCAATCTAAAAGGCAATTAGAAACTCCCATCGTCACATGTTCCAGTCACATCTGGATGTATATACCATGAAATAAAAGCTGGAATTCTGAGCTTTTGTCTCATTCATCTTTTGATCTGATGCCTAAATATCTTCAGTATCCAACAAAAACCAAAGAAATTGACTTTTCTGTTCCAATATTTATGGAGGGGCCTGTAAGTGAAAGGTAAGTTCATCCAAAACAATCATCCAAATCTGATGCAAAATATCTACAAATAATCAGCATTTTTTTTACAATTTAAGAATATTATTCTGATTGAGGCTTTCTTCTACTAACGATAATTTCTAAAACACATTTCTTATTCAAAAGATGTTGAAGATATCAAGTTTGTCATCAACTTTGACTATCCGAATTCTTCGGAAGATTACGTCCACCGTATTGGACGTACAGCTCGCAGTACCAATAAAGGCACTGCCTACACCTTCTTCACTCCTGGGAATGCACGGCAGGCCCGAGACCTTGTCCGGGTTTTGCAAGAGGCGAATCAGGCCATCAACCCCAAACTGCTTCAAATGGTCGACTCAAGCCACGGAAGAGGAAGCGGTAATTATCGCGTTTCAGGCGTTTTGAAGAAAATGTAGTCAAATGCCTAACCCAAATATAGTACTGAGCACGAGTTATCAAGTTTGAAACTGTCCATTTGTAATTTTTGGCTTACAGGTGGCAGAATGCATTACCGTGGCAGCAGCTTTAACAATCCCAATACGATGTACCAGGATCAGTGTCAACGCCGCATGCGTTCCAGGGAGGGTACCGACAGCAGCAGAGTCAGCCGCTTCGGACGCACTGATGACCGCCCCTCATCCTCCTATGGCGACCGTTACAGGGATCGAAGCACGAGTGGCCACAGCTCAGATCAGCACCAGGACTACAGAGGCGGCCACAACTCAAACCTTAGTGGAGGCCTGTCTGCTAGTGGTGAAGGGATGGACCACTCAAGTCATCTTCAGGGTCAGTTTGCCCAGCCTCATCCTCCATCACTGCCGCCAGGGGGGCCACAGCCTCTCATGCCTCAGCCGTATGCGCCACCACAGCCCCCATTAGTGGGCTTTGTGGAACAACCCCCTTACCAGTTCAACACTCCTTCTGGGCCTTCTCCCCGCTAGTAGTAGTAGCCATTCATCCATTTTCTTTACAGCATGTTCTCATTAGGTTCGCAGGTGATCTGATGGTGAGCAAGAAGCAGGAGGCACCCTGGACTGATTGTGACCCAATTGCATTAGCATTGAGATGAGTGGGATTATTTGTTGTAAATTTATACTGGTCCACTCTGAGACCTCTGGGAAAGCTAAAAACCCAAAAACCTATTTACACCATTCTATGCAGTTTCTGCCACTTTTATCTAGAAAACCTAAACTCCAATAGGGATTGGGGTCATACCGCGTATGTGCTTGTTCTGCTTCAGCATTACATGCTTTTGTTGTCAATGCTCTGGCCTTCGAAAGCCATTGGCATAGATTTAAAAAAAAAATCCCTTTGTTTCTCAAAGTAGTTTTAATTACGTTTCGTATTTTGTACCACCTTAACTATTGGTCAGATTCTGGATGCCCAATTTGTATACTCTGCTAAGACAAGGACAAGACATGCGCGATGATAAATTGGGAGTTTGTAGCTCCAGAGCCCTGCTAGAATCACGTCATGTTGGCAGATGGAGATGGCGTGATGGGGTAGTTATCATTGCGTGTACGCCATTAATTACAGCATGCATGCATATGCAGGATGCAGGTGTCTTTTCAGGACTTGGTGAAGCTTTGCACCCTGCTCAGGACAATTTTAATTATGATTAATTTAGCTGGTGGCATGGTGGGTGGACAGCTGGTGTACACGTCTGCCTCTGAATTCTGAGGGCTTGGGTTCAAATCTTGCCTCACCTGAGCCTGCATATTCTCCCTGTTCCCATGTGGATTTTTTTCCGCGTGTTCCTGTTTCCTCCCGCATCGCAAAACATGAATGGTAGATTTATTTTAAGACACTAAACTGCCTGTAGGTGTGAATGTGAATGGTTGTTTCTGAGTACCCCAGCAAATGGCTGGCGTCCAGTTCAGGGTGTGCTGCGGCTCTTGCCCAAAGATGCTGGTCTAGGCTCCAACATGCCCTCAACCTTAGTGAGGATAAGCAGTTTGGAAAATGGATGGATGAATTCAGCTTAGAGTACATTAAAAAGGGGAAAAACATTTTGTCCTCAGGGATCATTTCTACAATAGTTTTCTTTTTAATGAGGATAAAGTCACATTTCTATGCACCGCTTTTATTAAGTAGAATTTTTAAGGCTGTTCTCAGTGAAGAACCTCCCTTTAAGAATTTTGGCTCGTGATACAGCATTTAGACATCGGCTTATGTTGTGAACATTCCATTGTCTCATGTTCTAACAAAGTTAGCACAGCACTTATTCAGACTACAATTTTTTCGTTTTTTTTTTTTTAAATATAATTTCCTGTGCGGCCATACATACGATGGAGGGTTTGGGTTTTGTTTTTTCTAACTCAGCGAATCAAACAATCACATTTAAATCTAACTTGTGTCGTGATCATGGGGTGTCCATCTTATATATCCTTTCTTTCACCTGTGCATTCCGCTTTGTCTATTTGTAGCTATCATCATTTGTAAAACATGATGATTTGACAAGCTCTGCACACACTTTGTTTTCACTCTTTAGGGATAACTGGAATTCTGCTCTTGTTGGGCCTCACAATAGTAGGACTGTTTGGGTTTGGGACAATGTCCAGGTGAGGTCAGTATATCTGCCTGTGAAATGTTTGGATTACAAATTTGTTGTGAAATTGTTTAAAAGAAAATACATGTGCTTATGCAACGCTTGAGAAATGTTACACAAGATGACCTCTGACAAAACTTGTGATGATGCAGTCATATGTAAGAGCGGAACAAAGAATTTCTGTCGCAGACCTTTAAATGTGTCCATTTTAACTGTTGATTCATATGTTAAAAATGTAACCACGAATTAATCTTAATGAGACATTTTACTACTATTGTATCTTAAGTTGCACCTCGTTATACAATAGTTCAATATTATGTTGACAAGGAACCACTTGGCCTTCAGTACCATTTTCCCCGATTTTAATAGCTCTATAATTACAGTGGCCATAGACTCATACTGCAACTTAATTCAATTTACGATTCTGATGTAGCCATGAACATATTACAGTACAGTACATAAATGTATGCATAACCAAAACTGAATTGACTCTCAGGTACATGACTCGAGCAAATGCACATGTGGAATCCAATCAGATGTCAGTGATGTCAACTTTGGACTTAAAACAACAACAAAAAAAGGCAGGAAATGAGCTAAAACATTCTGTCAAAGGACATTCCACGTGTAAAAACTGAATGCCAAGTGATTCTAAAATAAAAATCCAAAATGGAATTTCATATTGTGCCAGTCTTGTGAATAAGAATTGCCACAATAAAAACACAGATTGCAACACGTCGTCATCTTTTCCTTTCAGCTTGTCCCGTTATGGGGCACATAGAGATAGACAACAGTCACACTCACAATCAGACCAAGGGGCAATGCCTTCCAGCTGCACCACTGTGTCGCCCTGGGAAAAATAAACAAAAATGTTTTGTGTACAGTATGTGTGTCTGTGTACAGTTGATGCCAGAAGTTTGCATACACTGCAAAAACACTTCATTTTTTTGTCTCACCGTATGAAGTCAGACCAGACTAAACCTGTTTCAGGTCAGGCAGGATGACAAAATGTTTTCAATTGTATTAAATGCCACACAAATGAGAGAATTCCCTCTACAATTGTATATTATTTTCTTCCAGCTCAAACGTTCACATGCACAAAAATTATTGTCTTTAAAGAACATGGGGAAGCCCAGTTGATGAGGTCCATGGCTTGCAAACCTGATAGGTGAACTGAAATCATGTAAGTTAATTGACAGCACACCTAGGGATGTATTTAAGGCCACACCTCAAACAATCTGCTTTGTTGTTTGAAATCACGGGAAAATCCAAAGAAATTGGCCAGAAAATAAAAATAAAGTCCTCTTTCCAACACCCCTGTGACCCTGGAGAGGATAAGGGGCTCAGATATTGGATGAATGGACTCAACACTATTGTAATTGGGTTTGTATATTAATGAGGAAAAAATTAACTACAATGATTTTAGCAAATGGCTGCAATAAAAAAGGCTCTGAATCCTTATTATAGCCACCGCATTGTTTTTAATGTCAATATTTTTTTTAATCCAATTACTTGAATCAATGTAGTACTCAGTTCTAAAAAATATTTGATAGCTGAAGCCTTAGATGTAACTGTAAGCTCCTGCATGGAATGATATAATGGTGAATCACCTAAGGATGTTTATACTTGTGTATCGATTACAGATTGGCAACACAACAAAGCACTCCATGGAGTTCTTTAGGCAACTTCATGTTCCATCAAAATGCCACAAGATGGCAGTAAAGCAATACTTCTATATTGATATTGGTTTGACCTGTGTAAAAAACACAATTGTTCGAGAAATAATGGACGTCAAAGCCCCCCACCTCCTCAATTTGCAAAAAAAGTGCATCCACAATGAGCATACATACAGGGGAACATTGAATATACAGATGATGATGGGCTTGTCTCCAAGTGATTTTTTTGTCAGAAATGTCTTTCTTCAAGCCTCTGATGGGCATAATATGTGTTAAACCCTCAGTAATCTTCAGTCCAAGGAGATCAGAAACAACAAAGGTTAATGAGGTTAATAAGTGCCATATTACACAAATAAACAACAAAAATGTTCTGTGTGGACTGGCTCAACATTGTGGGTCACAGCCACCGAGTGAACACCATGTCCCATTCGATGGAAATAAGACAAAACTGCTGTGCAAACAAAGCTGACTCAACCCAATTCTGACTTTTTTAGACCGGTACTTCAATTTGAGGTTTACAAGATAGTTGAGACTTTTGTGCTCACCCAGCAACATGAGGTCATCCTCCAGGAGGCTGCTGCCAATATTCTGAGGGTCTCTATGTTGGAGGGTTCTTGGCTGAATGGTGCCATTCTGGTTAGTGCACTCAGTGCTGTCAGGTCCAATAGGGTGGTGCTACATTGGCCTACTTTGATTCAAAGAAAAAGTGAAAATCAAGAACTATCAAGACAATGTTCTCTCCACGCTGTGTTATGTACAAAAATAAAACTCCAACTCAAATTGAAAGTTATAACATATCAGTTTAGCATTCAGTTTGTGCCATTTTGCAATGTGATTCAATGAGTGAGGGTTGAATGGCTGTTTCATCCATTGGCACAATTGACATAGAGCGAAGTTGGGGGAGACCACCAAAGGCAGAGAGAAAAGGAACAAGCTGACACTGATAAACAAATTGAACCCAGAGCAAGTTCACCTTTTCATTGAAAATATTTTCCTAGCCATCAACAGGAATGAATCTCTGCTTTCAGTTCAACAAATTCACAAACACATGGCAAAGTACCTGAATATACCAGAAAGCTGACATAGCAAAGGTTATCGGTATGCCTTTGAATTTTTTAATTCAGTCAATCAAATAGTGCAGGATTAAGGATGAAAGCATAGACAATACAGTGCACAAAAAGCTAGGTCTGTATTTCAAATACAAGGAGAAAAATAACAACTACCATAAAATTCTTTGGAGCATCATACAACTGTCAGATGTTGACATATATACTGTAGAAGCAACAATTCAGTTGTATAACAAGAAAAACATAAGGATATCATTGTGAATTAAAAATAAAGAAATTGAATCAATTTGGAAGCAGGGTTTCAATTTTTTTTTGTGTGTAGTTAAAAGAACACAGATTTGTTGACATTTTCATTGTTCGTTTACAAAAACACTTAAAAATGTTCTGATGGGATTGTAACGCTGTAATTTGATTCTTTTACTATGCCACGTAAGTTTAATGGATGACAGACGTCTGATGTAGCTCACAGTGGTCAAAGGGGCCCCTATGGGCTTAATGTGATTGCTCAGGGAAAAAAAAATTTGGAGGGAACATTGGTAAAGACGAAGTTCTGGTAAACTGATGCAGTGGACAGTGCACATTTGCACCGACCTGTGTTTAAAGGTGTGTCATTTGTCACCTTCTCATTCTTCACCTGCCACTTGTAAAGCTTAATCACCTCTGTAAAATTATCATCAGACTGCAAGCTATCCGCTAGAAGTTGAAACCCATTTATGTGCTCAAGTGTTTTTATAACCTTTCATCCATAGTCTCCTAATTAGAGCCCTTTCTGTTTAGTTCCCTCGCCATTTTATTCGTTTACCTAAGGCTTCATCACTCTCATCTCTCACTGGCTAATCTGAATAGTGTAGGTCTCATTTTTTCACAGCGCTTATAAATATCCTGTTAAGAGAGGACAGATGTTTCATAAAACCAAGAACTCACCTGCAGCATTCGCTGCAGTCAGTACTCAGCAGTGGTATATACAGAGAAGAAAATAAGTATTTGAACACCCTGCTATATTGCAAGTTCTCCCACTTAAAAATCATGGAGGGGTCTGAAATTTTCATCGTAGGTGCATGTTCAGTGTGAGAGAGATAATCTAAAAAGAAAAATCCAGAAATCAAAATGTATGATTTTTTTTAACGATTTATTTGTGTGATACAATTGCAAATAAGTGTTTGAACACTTGTCTATCAGCTAGAATTCTGACCCTCAAAGACCTGTTAGTCCGCCTTTAAAAGTCCACCTCCACTCCATGTATTATCCTGAATCAGATGCACCTGCGTGAGGTCGTTAGCTGCATAAAGACACCTGTCTACCCCATACAATCAGTACGACTCGAACTTGTAACATGGCCAAGACCAAAGAGCTGTCCAAAGACACCAGAGACAAAATTGTACAACTCCACACAGCTGGAAAGGGCTATGGAGAAATTGCCAAGCAGCTCGGTGAAAAAAGTCCACTGTTGGAGAAAAGGAAGAAGCTAAACATGATGCTCAATCTCAATTGGAGTGGAGCCCCGTTCAAGATATCACCTTGTGGGGTCTCAATTATCCTTAGAAAGGTGAGGAATCAGGCCAGGACTACACAACAGGACTTGGTCAATGACCTGAAAAGAGCTGGGACCACTGTTTCCAAGGTGACTGTTGGTAATACACTAAGACATCATGGTTTGAAATTATGCATGGCACAGAAGGTTCCCCTGCTTAAACCAGCACATGTCAAGGCCTGTCTTAAGTTTGCCAATGACCATGTGGATGATACAGAGGAGTCATGCGAGAAGGTTTTTGGTCAGATGAGACCAAAATGGAACTTTTTGGTCATAATTCCACTAACTGTGTTTGGAGGAAGACGAATGATGAGTTCCATCCCAAGAACACCATCCCTCCTGTGAACCATGGGGATGGTGCCATCATGCTTAGGGGGTGATTTTCTGCACATGGGACAAGACGACTGCACTGTATTAGAGAGGATTATTGCGGCTATGTATTGTGAGATTTTGGGGAACAACCTCTTTCCCTCAGTCAGAGCATTGAAGATGGGTCGTGGCTGGGTCTTTCAACGTAACAATGACCCGAAGCACACAGCCAGGAAAACCAAGGAGTGGCTCCGTAAGAAGCATATCAAGATTCTGGCATGGCCTAGCCAGTCTCCAAATCTAAACCCAATAGAAAATCTTTGGAGGGTGTTGAAACTCTGTGTTCCTAAGCGACAGCCCAGAAGCCTGTCTGATCTAGAGAAGATTTGTGTGGAGGAGTGGGCCAAAATCTCTCCTGCAGTGTGTGCAAACCTGGTGAACAACTACAGGAAACGTTTGACCTCTGCAATTGCAAACAAAGGCTCCTGTACCAAATATTAACATTGTTTTTCTCAGGTGTTCAAATCTGTATTTGCAGCTGTATCACACAAATAAATTGTTAAACAAAATCATTGTGATTTCTGGATTTTTCTTTTTAGATTATCTCTCTCACAGTGGACATGCACCTACGATGAAAGTTTCAGACCCCTCCATGATTTCTAAGTGGGAGAACTTGCAATAAAGCAGGGTGTTTAAATACTTATTTTCTTCACTGTATTAATGTGCACAACCTTTGTAACCTTAATGAGCTCCTGATTGCTCTGTGAGCTTCAATCCTTATTGTAGCCCTTGTGCAGCTCACTCAGCAGACTCACCTTCTCCTTGACCTCGCGAATGGTATTTATCCACTTTGAAACCTTCTCATTGTTCTTCTGGTCCTTAAAAAGAAGAGGGGTGTATGTATCCGAGCAACCCCCTTCCAAAACTGAATTTGGTCATGACGGCACTACATGACAATCGTGGTTCATCTTTCACTTTCTCACATAATTGGAGTCTTACAGAATTCCTTTTTATGGGATTTTTATACTCTACTGTTCAGAAAAGTCTGAATTTAGAGTTGTGTGCTCTCAGAATGGTTGTGCTGAATCATGCTGGACCACAGAGCTATTGAATGCAGCTGGGGCGTACTTCAAACTAAGAAGAAGAGATGGTCCCCACCTAAGCTGCAGTAATGCAGTACCACCAGAAAGTATTCACACCCCTTCACATTTTCCACATTTTGCTAGCATTAGAGACTTATTCTACAGCTGAGTTGAGTCTAGTTTTCTTGAAAAAAATCTCCATAAAATATGCCATTAGGACAGATTAAAAATAAATTAGGACATTTGTGTGAATATATAAAAAAATGTAAACATTCCAACATAATAAGTGCGTAAGTACTTATGCCCTTTGCTTGTTGTTGTTCCCACAGAGCTGAGAGAATAAAGCTCTGTGTATTTTTGTATATGAAGAGTTCAGACGTGAAAGCAGATATACAGTATCCATTTTTGTTGTTTCTGTATAAATCAAAGAATCTACCGAAACAACAAAAATTGATATATCTGCTTTTGCGTCTGAACTCTTCATATGTTCCTGCACCGTATGTTTTAAAATAGTAGCTGTTTGAAGGTTTATGATAACTGCAATATCTCTGCTAATTTCCATTAGTCCATCTCTGCCAGTTCCCATTATACAGTACGTCAGCATTAACAGAGACAACTCGGTGTTTAAATATACGTTTTTTTTTTATTCTCTTTTGTGTTATGTCAGTTTTACGGTAAACCTCAGCTGGTCAGTGACAGCTTGAAGCAACAATCTGTGCAAACAAATTTCCTCAGTAATGTTAGCCACTAGTCTCCCATTTCTTGACTGCTAGACATTAACAACAGAATAAAGAAATGCTTTAGATGTCTTCGCTAAATTTTAATTATGTTTAACACATTGAAAAAAAAAATTAAGTGTGTGAATGGGGTAAAACGTTTTTTTAAGGTCTCTGGTTTGCAGATTATGTTTTTGGAAATTCTCAAAAAACCTGTGTGCACTTCGTCTGCAAAGATTGTGCAGATAATTGTGTGGCCTGATATTGCACTCCACTTGAGCTAATAAAGCAACAAATGACTCACCCACCGAAACATTTCCTTAATGAGCTTCTTTGCAGCTTAGATCTTCAGGGTGTGTGCTGTTCAATAAGTGAGACAACGTCTCGAAAAACAGGATAAGTGAGAGAAGCGGAAAGAGAAAGAGAATTTTTTTTGAAACCCTATTCTTAGAAGTAAGGTAGTCAAAAGTTTAGATGAGTTTAGAAAAATATTCTCGTTGCTTGGTTCTTCAACATCAGGAATGTCCTACATCCCTGTAGGAATAATTGTGATCATAATTATCATACATTTGCTTCCAATAAAGAAATGCTTTGCTCTGCCCTAGATAACGTGGCAGCCTCCTAGCAGGAGATAGCAAGAACAAAAACATCTAATCATCAGAACTGTTAGAACTGCTGCCTGTTAAAGAAATGATGACCACACACGTATTCAGCAATCTTCCACACATGCACACGCACATGAACAAACATTTACACCTTGTTTCAAACTGTTTTGCTTTTCGTCTCCTTTTTGTAACATTCATGTAAATAAGGGGCATCTCAAAACTAAATAAATAGAGGTGCCGAGGAGAGGATAATCAGAGAGTGCAGTGGTGAGTTGTATGGAACAGTTCCTCTCCTCTCTCCTCGCGAGACTTGAACTGGTGTCTTTGCTTCCTTTTTTGTCCTGTTTAATGAATGTCTGATTGGTGAACCTGACATTTACTTGGTCCTTCGAGCCGGATCTCAAGATACCTGAGGTTTCCAGGGGCCGAGTCGACGTCCAGGCAAAGACCGTGGCCATGGCACTTGAGACCCTTTCCGGGACTGGGCCTCGACTTTGCGTCTGGAGACTGAGGGTTGACGAGAAGCCGAAGGAAGTGAAGACATCTCTGGTGAGTAGGAAACTCACACACTCATGAGGAATGAGTGAATGTGCGTCTGGGTGACTGCAGCAGAACCAAACCTCGAGAATACTAGTCACTATCGAGTAGACTAATTAGTCTATAAAACTGAGAAAAGGGCAAGGTGTGTCCTGTACGTGAGCTACGTGAAAAGGAAAGGAAATTGAGTGACAACTGTTTGAGGATGCAGAGGTAAGAATTCTCCGCCACTTGTGGTAGAAGCTTGAGAATTACCTCAAACGGAACGTAAATTTCACCCTGTTCAGGGGGAAGTCAGTATAGTCACCCTAGGTGAACCACTGACTCCAACAGGGGAAAAACAAATAGCAAAATAGTTGAATCACAACATCTGAAAAAAAAATAATAATAATGATGTGTAAGGACTAAGTTTGTAGAAAGCAAATGTCCTACTAAAACAAAACATCTAAATTTGTGGATAACACAATATGACTTTGCTGGCCAGCTCAACATACACACAAAAAATATATATAGTTAATCTGCAGGATAAAATAAGAGAAACACACATACACACACAAAAACCAAAAAAAAAAAAAAACATTAAAAAAAAACAAAAAAAAAGCTGGACTCAAGATGATGTGAAAACGGCCATAAAAGGTATCACATCTCATAAAGTTGATGTAACATAATTCGTCCAGGGAACGGAAGACTTGAGAAAATCTTACCACTTAAATGGTGTGGAAGTACAACAAATTTGGATGACAGCAAAGTACTTTCTCACAACAGCAGGGAGTTCAAGGGTTAATATCGCGCACTTCTGCTAGATTTAAAAAAAAAAAAATCTGCCATTGGAAGAGCAAAATAAAACAACAATGAACCATTTGAAGAATACAGATTTGGAATAAATGCATGTTTTTAAAAAAAACGGTGGCATTCCTGAAGATCGCACTCCAGGGAGTATGTATCAAGGGCAATTAAAAAAATGCTCTTCATGTGAATTCAAATAATCCTATAAAACAATGAATTGAAAAACATTGGATTGACAAACCGACTGGCAGCCTGTAACAATACGTTAACCAAGCACTACACGCAGAAAGAGTGCTACAAAATAAGAAATAGAAAATTGACACCTTTCTGACAGAGAAAGGAGAAATTTATGGAGCTTTATGCGAAACATTTAATTGTGGCCGCAGAAGAGGAAGAGAGCAGCCATCTCCCCATCAAAAATGTCACAACTAATGCTCCCAAAATGCAACTTTTTAATTTGTCCCATACGTTTTTTTTTGGGAAGAGATGGCTTGCTGAAACTAGGACTGGGCTTAATTCCCTCTCTGACAGGAAATATAAAAGTAAAAAAATTAAAAAAAAGGAATTACTGGGAGGACAGTTAAATATCATACAAAATAGGAACCCAGCGCTCTATTATTACACCTTACATATTCCAAACAAAGCTCCCACAAGAACAAGAGATTTCTTGCTGCAAACAGCTCAAGATGTGATTGAACAACCACAAAATGACGTAGGAAGTGACTCATTGCATGTGACAATGTAGTATAAGATAAACTTATAACAGCCCACACCAGACAAAATCATGATTATCTGTTCTCAGATGGTATATCAGTCGTGGTGACAGGTACAAGACTGACTGACAAACTAAATGCACTAAACAAGGAATGGACACTACCACACACGTCATTACAACGGAGTGGAAGAGTTTGGGACAATTTGTTTTGGTAGTACGAAATGTTCCTGATTGGACAGAAAAAGAACCAGATTTGGGTTGGGATGACTGAACTGTACAGACCATATCTTATTGGACAGTCTTAAACAATCTGAGACCAGATGCTGCTGTATTCACGGTGGTATCACAATCTACACAGACAATACTGGAAGAATAGAGGAATAGTGACAACTACAGGGAACACAGTGACACATGCAGAGCTACTACAAAATTTGCTCGTAGCAGTTAAATTACCAAAAGAAATAGCCATATGTAAATGTGCAGTACACACATCAACTACAGACAAAAAATCATTAGGAAATTGATTTACAGATAAAACAGCAAAAGAAGCGGCAAAACCTTTATGGGATTAGCTGACCATGTAACAAATGAAGACATACTTTGAGATGATGTAATAAACAAAATGCAACAACAAAGCTTACCAGCAGAACTAAAAATGTGGAAAAAATAAGGTACTACATTACAAAATGGGAATTATGTCAGCACAGATACAAAAAATTCTACCAAAAACATTTTTTAAGTGGGCGGCAATCTTGACCCATGGGAAGTCTCAGGTCTCAACAGGGGGAATGTAGCCCTGGTACAAAGGCATTACATGATCCATGGATTTAACTTGTATGCAAAAAACTTTTTTTGTAGGGCTTGTTTGATCTGCGTGCGACATAATCCACAAGGGAATGTGAATACAAAATGTGGTCAGTTTCCTCAAGCTACACATCCATTCATCCCTCCATCCATTTTCTTAGCCAGTTATCCTCACAAGGGTCACGTGGCGGGCTGGAGCCTATCCCAGCTGTCAACGGGCAGGAGGCAAGGTACACCCTGACCTGGTTGCCAGCCAATTGCAGGTCACATGGAGACAAACAGCCGCACTCACAAACACACGTAGGGGCAATTTGGACACAATGATAGATTTAGTCTAACTATACATAAATTACAAGCACGTAAGGGTCTCATTCCATTCAAAACACTGTTTGGGAGACCATACAAATTACCAATAATTTCCACACAATGAGAGATAGACGAATGATGAAGGAAAAAAAAATACACAAGTGGGTCCCTTTCAGGAGTTATTAAGAACCCCAAACATCTTAAAAAATTGCAAAAATGTGTACTTGAATTCATTTGCTGATTGTAGGAAAGTTATTGCTTTTGAAACCATTGTTAACACAAACAAAACTAATTTGTTTTTATTGGCCACTTGTAAGATAGCTGTTCTCATTCCCACTGCCAAGGTCGCTGTAATGCGGTTACACATGGGAGTGAGACTAAACAGTGACATTTTGCTGTTGGGTGTTGGATGAAAACGCTATACGTTATTTTCATTTTTCTGTTCGAGTGGTACCTGTGGGAACCACTCAAGGTCCCACCCCCAAAAAATAAATACAATAAAATAAAAACAAAACAAATTGGATAATTACATACAAAAAATGTGTCCAAAAGATTGTAGTGTTTGCACAGATCCAGAGATAATACCAATGCTATTAATTGATAACGAATGCAAAAAAAAAAAAAAAAAAAAAAGTTGGGGGATTCTGTGTATCCATTAACTTCTTTTGAAAAACTAAAAAAAACATTGTTTTCCAATGGTGTGTCACTAGGAAATTTCACATGCATCAATTTGATAGGACTAGAAACAAATTGGGAATTTTATCAGCATTGATGTGTGAAGCCATTTTTGTGCCACTGTCATGGTGGTGCAGCAGTAACTGTCTTTTTGATTTTTTTTTTTACGCCGGATGCCTTTCCTGATGCAACACTTCTGCATTTGTTCGGAGAGAGAGCCGAAGCCAATCCCAGCTAACTTCGGGCAGCGGCAGACTACACGCTGAACTGGTCGCCAGCCAGTCGCAGTGCAGATGTCGACATCATCACTGAGCGGGAATTGATCCCACGCTGCCTTGACTCGAAATGACCCTCTGAGGCAAACCCGAACTACAATGTGGCCCGCAAGAGAAATGAGTTTGACATCCCTGAACTACATCATCAAAAAAAAAAAAAGTAACAAGTTACTGTGCTTCAATAACCTTCTTACTGCCATTTGTTTATTCATCCTATGTCTGTTTATGAATTAACATCTACTCTACATGCAGTTTTATCCGAACAACGGCATAGACTGAGCAAGAGCTGAATGAATGACATGGACAAAATAGCAGAAAAAAACACGTGGATACACATTACACACTGTAAAAGGTCATCTCAGGTGAGTCACCCAAAGGGAAAGGTGAGCAAACACCAGCATACGGTGGGTGCAGATTTATAGTATCTGAAAATACCTGAAGGCTGGTGAAGATTTAAAAGACACTTGACTCATTTAGGGGTGACTTGGTCGGCATGACTTCAAAATGGCTGAATAATATCAGAGCATGTTGGGCTGCAACATTGACAGCCGTAATGATATTTTTGTTCATATGCTACTTTTGGACACCTATAAAGCTGACAAAAATACATAACAATAGAACCAATAATTATACTCAGTCAACTATGCCTACCACACATAAGATAAAGAGGCGCAACCTCATTTCAAATAACTTTGGTAAACAACTATGCGGGAGGCATGAGGCATGAGAGGAGGACTCCATGTGTGCCTCCCAGTGAATCAGTTCAGCACTTTTTCAATTCCTTGGCAGAGTCTAATTGCTGGGGATTCCATCTTTGGGCTTATGCTAAATGAAACCCCCACTTTCTTCTCACCATTTGCCAATTTAATGCGATCTTAAACCCGAATGCCATACAAAAGAGTACGTATACTATGGAGGGAGTATTTTAACTGAAACGCCTGAGGAACATTTTTTCATTATTATGATTATCATTTTTTTTTACAAATAGGAAACAAAACTGGTTATTATTAATGTAGAATGCAGCTAACAAGGTAAACTATAGTTACATCACATGCATGGGCCCTAGGCCACTAATGCGTGTCATTCCAACAGAAATCCCAACACAATGTACCCTGGAGGTAATGACTAAAACAACTCCTAACACCACTTGTCAGAAATGAAAAAGTGTTTATCCAACAACTAAGGCAGTAAATGATAAACTGATATTTTCTACTAATGTTGCATTGGCTAATTTCTCCTGTGTTAGCTTTACAGGGACGGATTTTAAGGTGGGAAGTCTCAACAAAACATGGTGTCATGATATCCATCTACAAACTGCCCCACTGCTCCCATGACTTAGGCTTCTCTTTATCCTCGAAGATGGCGCCTTTGGTTTTAGTTGGAGCGGATGGGAAGCGGTTGTTATCACTAATTATGGTATCCTGATTGACAATGCCTGGAAGAGAGCAGGGACATGTATCAACCACAGTTGAATCAACATTTTGTCATCACCGGGGATCCTGTCTAAACACTGCACAATAACTTGGCCCACCTCTGGCCTTTCATGAGCAGCTGTCCGGGAATGTACTTGACATTACAGGTTATAGTTACATTTCGGGGGTTATTTAAAACTGGTGTTTACAGTCATATATATTAAAACCGTCTCCCTGAGAGTAGTGTTGTTAAAATGATCTTTTGAAAAATCACACTTCTCTGGCCCCATCTAATGCCTGTAATTTAATTCATTTTCATGATTATTTTAAAACTGACTTGGTGAAAGAAGAACCTGCCAGTCAACAGGTGTGTAGACAGGGAGGCATCACCGAATAATCTGTGAATCTTTTCAAGCAAGTCACCATTCTCATAGAATCATCGTGTAAATTGATTTGGAATTGGAAAATTGGAAGTTTGTTGATTTCAAGTTGAAGCTTTTATTAATGATTTATTGTACGGTGTCAAGGTACCTCAAGTATGCACAATGTGAAAGCATGTTTTGTTTGAGGCAGTCATTGCTTTATTTGTTAAACCGCAGCCTATTTGAAGTACAACTGTGTTTTCATCCTTTGAGATTTAACTCACTGTAACGTGGAAAACGTGAACCCATACAGCAAAGGTGACACATTAAAGCTTTTTTTTTTTAATCTCCAAACGCACTTTTTAAGAGTCTAACTTTCTCGATCGCGCTGCAATCTTAATGTGTTTATCGAAATGTATGTTACGTGAATGACTCAAGGATACGCGACTGTAGACTCTCCCCTTCAGGGAGTGGCGCTGCCATTTTTGGGGAATTATTCCAAACAAGAGGTGAAGTCTCGCGTAGTTTTTGTACTATCGCGTGAATGTCCAATGGGCGTCTCCGTAGCGCCCCCAGTGGGGTGCGGCGTGGAATCAAAGAACAGCGTGTCATTGTGGAGGTGACACGCTAGAAACTCTTCGGGTAAATCAAGAGAGGATGGATTGTCAACGGCGACAAGCTTTTGGGTCGGCTGTGGCCATTTGTAGCAACGTTACGTGGGGATAACAATGGGACTTATATATTTTCATCTAGCGCTGTAACCACCAGTGCGTGACACTACCGTCCTAAGGGAAAAAAAAAAGAAACAAAAAAGCGTGTTGCGGTCCACACCCCACCAGAGGAGGAAACTGTTCCCTTTGCTTGGATTGGAATTGCTTTATCACCCCACAGTTCTGCCTCCAAGTCGTGATTCTAAAGAAACAACATGTACTGTCTTGGCCGCTGCTAGCTTGCTAGCAAAGTTGGCTGCTCTTAAGAACTTTGCTGCTGGTGAGCTTGGGGGGGGGGGGGGGTGAAGCAACGTGCTGCGTTTATATATCTCGGCTAAAGGTCCAGTGACGATATCATCATTCTTCGCAGTATGACCTCGGAGATCAGATAATTTATGGCAACTTCGACTTGCGAAAAGTTGGCTAATATTTGACTAGTTCACGGAGCGTGGCATTAGTGTATAAAACTAAAGCATCGACGCTTTTCTAAGGCGAAACTCGACTGATGACTGACTGCTGGACCACAAGGGCACGATGATGGGATCTCTGAAGGCTCTCCAAGAGTGGTGTCGGATACAGTGTGAAAATTATCGCGATGTGGAAATCAAGGACATGTCGACGTCCTTTCGGGACGGCTTGGCATTTTGTGCCATCATACATCGCTACAGACCAGAGTTGATGTGAGTACACGTTCCAGTGGTTGTGGAAATATGACACTATTGATATGATGCCATTCTACTCAACCACACATTTAAAACGGTTTGGTATTCTAAAGACGATTTCACGATTCCCGTTACTGAGGAGAATAGAAGACTGGATGCGAGCTAGAGTATGATTTTTTTTTAAAAAAAGCAAAATATAAAAATACAATTTAGTAAAACTTCTGAAAATTAATAAGACATGCATCGTATGTTAAACCAAAGCAAAACCAGTAGAAATTTTTAAAAAATGTGAAGAAATGTTGCCATTTAGTAACTTTTTACTGTGGAAAGAATCTATATTGGCCAAATGCAGATGGACAAAAGGCTCACCCTTCAGGTTCTTTGTCAAGTATCATATAAAAACATGATACAGAGGCAGATTAATTTCCAATGTTCTAATACGACTAACACATTTTATTGTTGTATAATTTAATGACAGAGATTCATGGTGACATCCTTTCAGGTTGGCTTCATGTTTTGTGTCATTATACATCCAGGCCAAAGTGGATGTAAGTATAGATGTTCCTATGTTTGTGGAAATAGGATACTTTTGTGGGCATTTTCTTGAAACACACATTTAGAACACTTTAGAATTATGATGATTCTACATTAGTTCCCTTAAATGGGATCTTGAAACTTAACACAGCAGCCTATCAAATACTGTAAGTAGGTCACCAATGGTGTAGTGGTACACACCCCTGACTTTGGTCCGAGCAGCGTGGGATCAAATCCTGCTTGGTGATGTTGTCGATATGTACCCTGCGTCTGACTGCCGACCAGTTCATGGTGTGATCTGCCTTTTGCTTGATGTTAGCTTGGATAGGCTCTGGCACTCCCACAATCCTTGTGAGGATAGCCGACTTGGAAAATGGGCATGAACTTATTAAACAAATACCTTACTTAGATCTAGACATAGAATAATCAATTGATGGATTTGTTTTTTGTACCTGAATCAATCCATATATATTTGAAGACTAACATAGAGAATTGTGTTAATTTTATGAAATTGTGATATACAGACAAAATGCCCAATAAATTAACTCATCACTGTGCTGGTCTCATATGTCAAAGCCCAGTAAAGGAGTCCTCTTGTTGTCATAAGTCACAGCATATCATCTCCAAAAATCATGGTAATTTGTCACGAGGCAACATTTACAGCCACCCATTGAAAGGCGTAACTCAGATGAATATTACATCTTTGACGTTTGCCACTCTGTTTGGATATGTGAATGTGTGTTGAGGATGCATCTCTTAACCATCCCAATGTGAACTGGAATGGACAGTGGGTGGAAGCTCAATGTGCTGTAATTAACACAGCCTGACAAGTCCTGTGCTGCCCAGAACAACACACCACTCTGTTTTCATAAAACCACACACATTAGATGGAGCACAACAAGAATGTTAGTATTGTGAAGGTTTGTGATAACCGACCCTTGATTTGTTGGAACAGTAGACGTTAAGGTATGACTCATTGGGTTAAAGATGACTCCGTTCCATTAATAATCCCAGCCAGTCCAGTCAGCAGCCATGTGCTATGAACTGGCTCATCTAATTGGAATGTAATGTAACCGTCTATTAATCACTTATGTTAGTCACACAATCATTTGTTTGTAAATTAATCTGCTTCTTACGTTCGGTACATATTCATTTGTTTTTAAGTACTGTATATCTGCTGCTACTGTATGATGTCATCATGCTGTTACCAAGGGTGTTTATTACTCAACTGCAGAGACGACCAGGTATCAGTTGTGCATTGTGTTTATCACTTCAGAGAAACCTAAGGATTCACAATGCTAGCATCAGCATTGTGCATCAGCATCAGCATGGCCCTGTTAAAAAAGTGGAATAGCCACGCACGCACTGTTGTAATTCCTAAACCGTTTACCTAATTTTAATGTAAACACCAGCAAATTAAAGCGAGCCAAAAAGATGAGAATTTCGTCCATGCTGCAATATTTAGGGTTGTGACTAAAGTCATCAAGACATTTCCAGACTGAACTATATGTATCGCTTTTTTTTTTTTCTTTCGGCTTGTCCCGTTAGGTGTCGCCACCGTGTGTCATCTTTTTCCATCCAAGCCTATCTCGTGCGTCCTCCTCTCTAATACCCACTGACGTATTCACCATTATTCATTTATTCATGATCATGATTATCAGGTAGATGATAATAATACACATAATCACTCCTCCACCCCTCTTGAATATGAATATGAAACATGTCAGTGTGTGCGCATTATATAAGACTTGAATAATTTGAGCTTTTATTCAGGAGAATAATGATTAGATCAGTGTTTTCAAACCTTTGTTAAGACAAGGAATTTATAAACAAAACAATAACATGAATAAGGGATCAATGAAAATACAATAAAAAAAACATTTATACATACATGGAGTGCGACCAGAAAGTATTCATACTCCTTCACTTTTTCCCACATTTTGTTATGTTACAGAAAGCTGATTTGAGTGTAGTTTCATAAAATCTACATAAGATATCCCACAATGACAAAACCTAGATCCTTGGCATAATATTTTGTTGACGCACCTTTGGCCGGAATACCAGCCGCAAGTCTTCTTGGGTATGTCTGTATGAGCTTGGCACACCTGTTTTGGGAGATGATCTTCCATTCTTCTGGACAGACATTTTGGTCCAGTGATTTTCAATGGGATTCAAGTTCAAGGTCTGGCTGGGCCGCTGGAGGACATTTACAAGCTGCTCCTTGAAGCCCCCTTTTTTTTTGCTATCTTGGCTGTGTGCTTTGGGTCATTGTCGTGCTGGAAGGTGAATCGACTCCCTATTCTATGTTACAGAGCACTCTGGAGCAAGTTCTCATGAGGAATTTCTTTACATTTGGTAGCAGTTCTATTATGCTCTCTGCAGACTACTTGCATCCCAAAACCATGCATTAATTGGAGACCCTTAGGTGTGTGACTGTTGTTTGTCTCTATTTGCACTGCGATTGGCTGGTAATCAGTTCAGGGTGTACCCCGCCTCCTGCCCAAAGTTAGCTGTGATAGGCTCCGGCACTCCCAGGACCCTTATCAGGATAAGCGGATCAGATAATGGATGGATGGATAGAAATACTGGTAGTACAACCAGCTTTCAAAGAATATATACATTATTGTTGTACATCAGTGGCCCCCAACCTTTTTATCACCACGGACTGGTCAATGCTGTACAACGTTACATTTTCTCGATTGAATATTGTTTGTATTGAAAATCGAATATAATAAACATGATCATAAATAATAAAAATGAAACAAAATGAACATAAAAATACCTGTGGAAAAATAAACAAGAACCAGCAATTCGACATTTATTTCTCTTTTATCTGTTCATTTTTTTAAGAATTATTAAACACTCCATTTTTCCAACAGATTAAATAAATTGGTCGGTTTGAACCATCTCCTCTCCTCTCCTCTCCTCTCCCCTCTGCCTCATTTCAGTCTTTTGGCAACCAAGCTCTGACTGGTCACTATAATGTTTAAACATGCCTTCAAAATAAGATACCGTAGACACGCCATGAAAATGAATTTAACGTAGATGAAAATTTTAACTCACCATAACGCTAACACCTGAGCTTGTTTCTCTGAAACAAGATGGTCCCATCTGCGGGTAATGGGAGACAATGACACCCGAAATGTGTTGCTTCCAGGTTATTCTGTTGTTTTGTTTTGGTTGCTGTTACTCCAGAAAACTGCACTTAATACATGAGATGTTTGATATGGCAATAGGGTTTTCAGTGCTTTGGTGGCGATCTCCCGGTATTCTGCCAAGACTTTAATCCAGAACAAGGGCAGAGTTGTTGTCTCGAAAATACCTCTAAAGTCACCGTCGTTTGTGATCTCAAGCAGTTGATCTTCTTGTTGCACAGACATGTTGCATTCACCTGGTTTGTTGATAAATGGGTCACAAATACATCTCTTGGCAGTTTGTGGGTCCTTTTTGGTCAGGAAGTAGAGTTCTTATCTTTTAATAACAAAGACAGGTGATTGTGCACCAGCTGGGAGAATGAATGTCCTCCCGGTGGCGACTTGTTTTCTGAGGGAAATCTTTGCAGTGGCTCTCATAATTCAAACACTCACTCCGCGTCCAAAATGCTCCTCAAAAAGTCGGACGTGTGCTTAGATATTGTTAATAACTCTTTTCTTGGAAGTTGGAGGCTCTTCTTTTGTCTCTTGAGTGAGCCTTTTCCCCTCTGAAACAAAATTTCCAAAGACAAGTTTATTACTCATTTTGCTAGGTTGCGGGGGTAAATATGGTGCTGAAATCAGCAAGATGTATCCAAGAGGATTGTTCAGACTTAGATAATGAATACAACGGAACCAATTGATTATTTCTTCAGAGGCCTGGTACCAATTGAACCATGGACCGGTATTGGTCTGCGGCCCGGGGTTGGGGACCACTGGTGTACATGGTCATGTGCAATGTTGAATATTTGTGGGTGATGTAATGGTTACTGCAAATCTATAGCGTTGTTTCAGTTATGTAATGTTAACCTTAATTCGTTGTTCCTACAATGTTAGGATACTGTTTGAGTTGTTTAGAGATCTAAACTCTTGTCCCACAGAAACGTGAGCTAATGCTATTGGAGCACATGTACATTGTGACTGCACAGTCAGTTTATTGAACTCAGTTGACAAGTTACCACCGGATGGATGGTAGCTTGATGGATGTTTGATTTATTTTGTCAATCAACTCACCCCAAAATGCTAGGTAACGCAGGCTTCTGTTTTTCTTTTTTTTTCATGCATGAACAAATAGGTTCTGTACAGCCGGTCTTAAAAAGTTGAAGCTTGAATAAATACCAAGCATTATTGTGGAATCCCAGCATGAGTATGGATGTGGTGTTCTGCCTCTCGTCTTTTCCGTGCCATCACACACACACAAAACGTTACATTCTGTAGTATACAATTAAGATACTGCTGAATGGAACAGCAGTGTCTTTGTCCCATACCTTGTGATTTTGTTTGAAAATTCAAACGTAAAAGTGATTTTTTTCACCTGATACCATTGAAATGAAAGTGATACTTTCTGATCACGTCAGGACAACTCTGTTATACAATCCAGTTAGTTTCTAAACTTGCCAGCATAAAGTTGAATGCGATGTGGTTTAAATGCTGAACATTTACCAGTTATTGTTTGGGTGTTGTGTGAACGCAGTTCAGTATATTCCCTCGCTTGTCTTCAAGGGGAAATGTGATGTGAAGGAAGCTTCTTCCGTGGTTCAGAAAATGAGCAAAACGAGCAATCATCCCCTGCATGACTAAGTCAGTGAAACAGAAAATATCTGAATTCGGCACAGCAGTACCTCTGTAAGTAGCAGTTTATAAGCCTGAAATAGTCCACTTTTGAGTTCTGTCGCTTACATTCGTGTCTCAGCATGTTTAACCACCACTGTGTATAGTAGCTGCAGTCACCCAGACCGGCTCATTCTGATCCAGACAGACAGCCCGTCAGGGTAATCTGCAGCCAGGACCTCTGCCTGTCAAACTGGATTTACTTCTCTAATATGGACCTTGGCCAATGTAGTGATACTCTGCAGCCACTGTGGTCTCATGAAGTTGTACAGTTGTTTAGAAATGTACATTTATCATTGACATTAATATAATTTTAATTAAAAGTTTTAATCATTTGTTTTCCAGGTTACAATGCTTATATTAATCTATAATCAGTTATTATAATGAAAAATTTGGTGCACAAGTTGGAATTTATTTAGGGTTTTCTGTAATCCACATAGAATCAAAATTATACATCACACATGAAAAAGATTCATATAAACATCCCCATTAATATTTCATTAAATGTTGATGCAAGATTTTAAGTTCATCTACACATCTATCACTCATTTCCGATCTTTATGGAGACATCACACTATATTCTACAATTGAACAATCTTACGGCACACCAACAAACAAAAATGTCACAAAAAGTAGGTATATTAATTATTCTATGTACTTTCTGCCATCTATTAAAGAGCATTTATTTGTTCTGTCTGCCACAATAATGGTTGAGACACTGGTTGAGGATCACTGCTTTAGAAACTGTATAACCATTTCTTTATATTCAACTTTAAGGTGGGACTCTCCGCAGGATTTACCAAACCAAGTTTTTCTAGTATTTGGGATGTTGTAATTACGGAATGAAGCGCAGTCATAGTGGACTCAGTTGACTGTCTAACATCCAAGGAAAGGTGTGCCAGCTCAATGACACTTCAGAATTGTTGTGAACAGATTTGGGACAGTTGCATTGTGTGCTTGAAAAAGACCCATCAAGACGAGTCTTTAAATTAGAACTGTTTCACACTGTGTTCATGGTCTTGGGAACCAGATTAGAGCAACCTCAGGTCACGTTTGTGAGTTCTTTCAGGCTGAAATGTAATCAAGACTCATAATTCTTTCCAACATGCCTTTGCAGACGTGCAGACAAACACTTTCAGGAACACCTCAGTTTTTTCCCACTTTTACAGCAAGCTTTTTACTGGCTTCCTTGCACCAGGCCCTTTGTAATCATCAAAGCACAACCTCATTATCCTTCTCAGAACCTATACAATTACTTTGTTGTTTGGGTTTTCGGTAGCCAACTATAGCACTTAAAAAGCTTAACTGCTCACCACGTCTGTCCATCATTTAGTCCAGACACCTATTTTGCTGGTTCTTAATAGAAGTAGGTCACTCAATACAGTATAGCACCCACAATCATTTTTCTCTCATTAAGTTGGCCCAGGTCATACACTCTATGACAAACTGATGTTTTTGTTTTGTCTGTTTGGTTACAGAGACTTTGACTCACTTTCTAAAGATGACATCTATGAGAACAACCGACTGGTAAGTTAGTTTCTCGTGAGAGGATGTTTGCTATTACTGCCAGTGTTTTTATTTACAGCCATAGAAATCCTGATTAAGCTTGTCTTTGCAACCTGTGTGAGAGATGAAATCAGATTCAACACACTTTTCATTAAAGGTCCAATGACATAAATTTTTTTTTCTAAATACAGTAAAGTATTTGATATCCTCGTCCTTGGAATTGGTTTGCAAAATAATTTTGGTTTGAAAAAGCCTTTGATAATCTTTTCCAAGCTATTCTAACTCAGTCTTTTCTGCCTGACATTTGAGCCAAATGGATCTGTCCTTAACACATATGTAAATTTTTTCCGTTTTATTTGTATGTGTGTGTGTGTGTGTGTGTGTGTGTGTGCACGCGTGTGTCACTGTCTTGACGCTGATTTTATCAGCCTGATTGGAATCGGCTGATAATTGGCATTTTTTTTATGATCAGCTGATCGTTTTTTTTTAATTCACTGATCCGATCCGTGTCCACAAGACATTTACTCCACGTTGCCGTCGTGCACTGTATACATGAATCCAAAAGCCTATTTTTAGATTGTAATACAGTAATCCCTCTCTACTTCACAGATCACCCATCGTCAAGGCAATGCATTGCCCCCCGCAAAAAAAAAGCCACATCACTACATAGTAATGCGCGACAACATGGACCAATGAAGCAAAAACAATAAATAAATAAATAGGATTTGAAAAAAAAATGGCAGCATACATTAGTACAGTATTGTAGCGGGAAGCTACATTAATTCAGTATAATGCGGCATCCCCAGCAAGACCACATGGACCAATGAAGCAAAAAAAAAAAAAAAAAAATCACCATTTACCCCTACATTACAGTTTTTCACTTTTCACGGGTGGGTCTGGTACAAATTAACCATGAAAAATGAGGGATTACTGTATTTATATAGATTTTTTTTCATATCTTTTGAAGTTGTACGGTAAGTATAAAGTTTAAAGTTTTAATAACATTTGCATCCCGGGACTCACATTGTCCATGTCCATTTTCAAATTAATTACGTAAGTAGAGGTATCACTGTAGTCCCTTTTCCAAGATATCTATCCTCACAAAGGTTAGTCCCAGATCCTAGCCCTAAATTAAGTATTTAGATTTGTTCTTTGTGTTTGTTTGCTTCATTGAGTCCTGAGTTTTCATTTTGATGTTTGAGCACTCGACAGTAAATGTTATAAAAATCACATTATCTTTGATACAATATTATTTTTATTTTATTAATATGGATTTGCTATATTACAAACCATTCAGAAATGAGAAGGGGCTCAAGTAGTCTTGTGTTGTTCGCAAACGACTCGTGATGCAAAGAAAGTTAGGGACTGCGCCAAATCATCTGATCTCTCACACACCCCGACACTGTCTTTGTTTATCCAGTAATGTTTGTGAGTCATGGGAAAAAAAAAAATCAGCATTGAGTAGCAACCTCAGATTCTCCTTTGAGAACCAAACCAAAATATTGTACAACCCTGATTATAGTTTTGCCTTAAAGCTAAGAAAAGAAAAATCAAGTTTTTTTTGTACATTAATGGTGATGACTAAGACAGCACAAATTTTTCAACATATTTTTCTTGTTCAGCCTTTTCACTCCATCAGTAAACCAAGAGTACATTCAGTGCTGAAACGGGAGTCTTCTCAAGTGAGCTCAAGTTTGGCAGGACTTTTTTGCGGCAGACCTCTTTTTTTAGCCTTCAGAAACCGAAGATGTTTGCTAAAGCACCACAAACAAAATATGCTGACTAATAAGTGAAAGCAAATAGTTCATTATATCCCTTAGGCTTAAGCACGAGTAACTCATTTATGACTGCAAATGAGGAGCGCATGCAACAATTTATTTTTAGTTTTCATGAACTCCTCCCTGGGTATCTTCCCCAACAAATCTCATCTACAAACAATTGACCCATATTCAAACTTTTTAAGATAACTGTCACGTCTTGTTATCATGTTGTCACAGTTCATAGTGCCTACATTCTCGCACATACATTTTGTTAGGTTAGATGGATACTTTATTGAAAATCTGGAATTTACTTGAGAGATTCCTGTGAAATGCATCCTTTTTCATTTTAATCAAACTGGTAAATTTTGTGAGAATGCGGTTCAATAGTTTTGCCCTATCCAGTCTTTAAAGGGCTCCTGTCATGAAATGGATGATTTTTAGTATGTTATTAAAAAAACGTCAGCCAAAATGGGCCCATGCGTTTTTTCACCACAAAACATGATTTTAACGTATACAGCTTTTAGTAACCCCCGCCATGAAAATCCTCTCAAGGGATTTGTTTTAGAGAAGAAGCAGGAAGTGACGTAAAGGACAGCGGCGCCCCCACGTGGACTCGTTTGTTTCCATTAGTTTTACCTCCAGGAAGGTAGCTCTTTGTTCCTTCGTGTTAGCCAAAATGCCGGCATTGCTGGACATTGCTTGAACACTCGAGAGAATGGATTTACCCTTCATAAGTTTGCAAGAGACCCGGTTCGTTCTGAAAAATGGATTGCACGGGTGCAGGGGACGAGAGCTTCGTGGATTCCAAATAACAGGTCGGCAGTAATGCGCTGCGGCTCGACAATGTTCAACAAGTAGTGCGGCGGCTTTGAACATCCCCCTAAAAGCAGCAGGCTCGGCTCCATTATATGCCACTACGGTGCCATTTTCGGCGGTCACTGCTTCTGCAAAGGCTGGGCGTCGGGCTTTGCGAACGGGGGCTGCTCTGAAGAACCCAGCTGAGAATGCCTCACTCAGCCACGTGCGCGCATATGGCGCCCCGGCTCGACTGTGTTGCTCAGTACTGCGGCGTCTGTGAACACCCCCCTAAAGCAGGATGGCTCGGCTCTGTCATAAGCCACACCGGCAGCTCATCCGCGATGGCTCATCTCTGCCGCGGAAGTGGATCAGACGGGGATGCGCTTTGGCCGTGATCGCATATCATCTGAAGATGGCTTGAAACAATAGTGTAATATTGCCCTGAGGGCTCGAAACAATAGTCTAATATTGCCCCGGTAACTTCATTTGGTTGTGTGATGTCCTCCTTTTCGAAAAGAGCTTCCGTGTCAGAAGGGGCTCTCTGCTCACATTTATTTTTTCGTATAGACATTGAAATGAATAATGTTACATGTATTTTTCATTACAATATCTATTTTAGAATGTTTATAGCGATGACACTTATGCTTTAAAGCAATGCATTGGCTCGAGGCATGTGTTAGTGAGTGTGTGTATGTGTGCGCCAACCCAGTACTCTGCCTGCGATGTTACTGTGAGAAAGGAGCTAGCCTCTAATTTCTATTTTAGGACAGTTTGTGGCAAAGGACTAAAAAACTCCTTGATGGCCAGCTGATGAGGGTGTAACACAACAATGGCTTGGGAAGTAGGTTTGAAGTCAAAACATATTAGCTGCTTGTTGGACAATAATGAGCTTGCACGGTCGTGTCCACGACGTATATTTATAGCCCCACTTTCAGGATGGTAACAAATCTTTACTTAAGACAAATGAGAGACTTGGTTGACCATTTTCTGGTTTTCCTTCACCGCAGGCCTTTGAGGTGGCTGAGGCACAGCTAGGGATACCTGCACTGTTGGACCCAGAAGACATGGTATCAATGAAGGTTCCTGACAGGCTCAGCGTCATAACCTACGTCTCCCAGTACTACAATTTCTTCAATAATAAGTCTCAAGGTTGGTACACAGAGCTCCATGATGGAAATCATTGTTTATTTTTTTTTCTATACACCCACTTGACTGAATGGCATCTTTGACAAGAGAGCTACTGTACATTAGTAAATGTGCTTCTACAGATACGACAATGTTTGATTTTGATCTACATAGAGATGGTGCAACACGATGAAGTATAGCTTAGCACATCTGCCTCAAAATTGAAAGATTCTGGATTTGAATTTCAGATACGGTCGTCATGTTTAGACTTTGCATGTTCTCGCTGTGTTTACATGGATTTTCTCCCAGTTTTCTGGCTTCCTCCTACATGCAAAAAAAAGATGGATAGTTCATTGAAGACTTGGAAGTATTGTCCATTGGTGCAAATGGGAGTGTGAATTGTTTTTTTGTATACATGCCCTGTGATTGACTGGTGACCAGTCCAGTGTGTACAATGCATCTTACCTGAAGTCAGTTGGGAAAGGCTCCAGCTCACCTGTGACACTGGTAAAGAAAAAGAATAGATGCACAGTTGGGTTAGAGCGTGATTAATTTAACCACATTATTATTATTGTTGTGGTTGTAGTTTATGTTGTACTGTGATATTTTTAATGTTTTCCTCCACCCTTGGATATTAAATTTATATTACTTAAAAAACACCTCTCAGCGTAATAGAATGCAGTTCTACAGCAGTTAAACTAATTGGCATATAAACATGTTACCACCTCTTGTCCTGTGTGAGCTTGAACCCTACCAGACAGGCTTTTGCCCAATCATTGTTTTTTTTGCTGACACCAGAATGATTTCAGATCTCAACTATCGAATCAGGAAACCTTAATCAAAAATGAGACCAAGATAAACTCTTACAAAAAATAAATACAATAACATGCTTAAAATCTCCCAAACAATGCGAAAATTTGTTATAGCCAATCACAAGCACAACTCTGCCCATCATCAAATAACACAATACCTACAGTCAAGGATAGTGGTGGTTGTTTTTCTTCAGCTGAACCTGGGGCCTTACTTAATCAAGGAGAGAATATATGCTCATCATCATCTTCTCCTACAGCAAACCCTCCCAGTATGAAGAGGCTAGGTTCTGTCAATCTTAATGAGCCCACTCAGAAAAGGCCTCCAACTCCACTTGAGGACAAAGAGGCTGAATCTGAGGTAAGGCCATGAGGCACATGTGAAAACGTGTTTACACAAATAGTTGTCTTCTTCATCCATTGTTGTGATTTTATAAGGTCAGGATGTTTCTCCTCTAAAACCTTTCAGTCATTTTGTAGATGAATAAGCAGGCTGAATCTTTGCCCATTATGTATGTGTATCGAGGAGGTTTTAAATATCCGTATGTGATATTTGTGGCGAAGATTATTAACTCTGAAAAATGTAAAATCCTATCCTTGCTTTTAAGTTTATAAAAAATGTACATGTCACTTCACTCTTCCCTGTGAGGAGAACAGTAGTAGTGCATAAACATTGCCTCTGTATCCTGTCTCTCTTCTCGTTGGCATGCCATCATCTTGCCTCCATCCCACACTCCTATGTATTGGCATTATCCTTCCTTCAGATGGAAATTCATTCCACCCCCTCTTCCTGTACTTCCCCCTCCCCAAATCTGCCCCCCACTCCACTCTCTGTTCCTGAGCCTAGCCAGTAAAATGGGGTGGTGGGGGCTAAGAGATGAAAGTTAAACAGATAGGTCAGTCTTTTTAATCTGCTATTGTACATAATATAGTAGTGCTGTAATTCCCTAACACTGTGTGCCATGCTTTGAAATAGGCTGCTGCTGCTAACCACAGATCTCCCTACCCCAATCTAAAAGCCATCAAATTACACTGGGAATCTAACCTTCATAATGCTACCTTTACTAACCCAAGATGTGTGAATTTTAAAAGGCAATTATAAAGTTAAGTTCCATGTATGTCATGTCAAATAAGGGGTATTTAAAATTTAAAATATATATACTTTATTTACATTTGAAACTATGGAATTGAATTAAGCAGTATGTGGTACTTTGTGAAGCAAGTAGATGTAGTGAGGTAAACACTGAAGAATCCAGACCCTCAAATCCTGACTCCATGTTTGATCTTCCCCTCCTTCATTACTCTGCATCTTCCCCCCTCCCCTGATGTCTCCTCCTTGTCCTCTGCCTGCGAAATACTGTCCGGTGGCTTGCACAAGCCGGGCCAGACCAAGGTGGTGGGGGTAGAAGCCTACAAGCGCAGTACGATCAGCAGCACCTGCACTGCCTGTCATCAGCACGTCCATCTGGTGCAACGGTTTTTGGTAGACGGCAAGCTTTACCATCGAAATTGCTTCAGGTGGGCACTGAACTGCTATGAGTGAAATAAATTGTGGGGACAGATCACAAACAAATGTGAGTCACAGTAATAATGGCCTTTGTGTTACTTCTTTGAACTCGTGTTTGACCACTACAAAGTGATGTCATTGTTTTTACCCTATAGGTATGGTGAGGCAAAAGCCAAAGATCAAAAACGACATTTTCTGGCGAATAAAGCTAGCACTCGGTTACAAAAAAAAGTTTTATTGCAAGTTTTTTTTTTTTTTTTAACTGATTTAAGACAGGTCAGAGATCACTGCTATTTGACAAGGTGACTAGCTCACAATCCCCTTTTAGGATCATATCAAATGTATGCTGCATTTAAGGTCAGGGCTCTGTAGTGTTTTCACACCGAAGTCATCCAAACATGGCTTCGTGGACCCTGTTCAACTGGTGTAGTGTAAAACCGTCTGGTATATGTCCTGTGTGGCATGGATACGACAAGAAAAAGATGAGACAAAAGAGTCATCATTGACGAATCAATTGGTTGCGAGACAGATCCTGAGTTCCGTTCACCATACAGTACTTTGTTTACAATTGACAGATGTTTTTAGTTGATATAATTATGTCATATCTGGATGTCTGAGCTATTCTGGAGCTGAGCCTTCTCCTGTGCCTGTTCTCCCAGGTGCACTGAGTGTCGTAGCACTTTGCTACCTGGATCTTACAAACAAGGAAGTGATTCTGGGGCTTTGATCTGCACCCACCACCTTACAAGGCAAGCTTCAGCGAACCAGAATGGCCGTCCAGATCTTACCAGGAGACCGAGTGCGGTCCATTCAATGAGGATCGGTCGCAGCAAGACACCCCACACCTCAGCCTCTGATACAGACCAGCAAATGACTGCATCCTCTATGGATAAAGTGAACGATACTGACATGCCAGCTAACGTAACTGTCATCATCACTCCTGTACCAACAAACGAGGTCTCCTTGGAAAACCCAGATGTACTTAATGACAGTGGACAAGTGGAAGAAAAACACCGTCCCTCTTCTCCTCCTAACCCTTTTGACGACAGTGATGAGGAAGATCATGAACAAGCGGTAGAAGAGGACACATTAACCAGTCATAAGGCTAACGGGGACCTCACCTCGAAAGCTACCAATCAAAATGAACCTATTACCCGACCAGTGCCAGCACCTCGCCGGGTTTCTGAGCCCAGCCCTCCGCCCCGGCCATCCCCAAGAGTGAAGCTACCCCGGACAGTGGACGGCCTTGCAATTGGTGCGTGATCAATATTTCTTTGAAATTGACAGACATGAAAATGAGTAACGTTTACATTTCATCTGGAATCGTAGGTGAACATCCGAAGCCACCCACCCCTCCAAAACCCAGAGAGAGATCCCAGTCTCCTAGAAGGTATCTGAGTTTCTATTAAACCTGCTTCTTTTTCTTTGTTGTTCATTTGTTTCAGCACATCATCACTGGCTTTCCCTGTCTTAATGACATCGTATCAAAAGTTTACCATGTCATGCCTGTGTTTGGATGTTGGTATTGCCCTCTTTGATGTCTCCATGTGTCTGTCTCACTGTCCAGCTTGTCCAGTGGCACTCATAAACCCAAAGACCCACCCTGGCTTGCCCTGGTCCAGTCAGAAACCAAGAAGAAGAAACCCCCTCCCCCTCCCCCCGCAGGACTCTCAATACCTCCCAACACGAGTTCTGTGTGTTCTCTTAAGGAGGAGGGCTCCAGGTCCGGCATGCCCACTTTACCCTCCAACCCCTTTGACGATGATGAAGATGAAAAGAATGAGATTAACGAGGAGGAGGAAGGCATTCCGAATCCAGCCACACTGGTGCCGAGTCATCCGTGGTACAGCATCACACAGGTGGCGGAAGCCTCTGGAGCAGACACGCCCCCTAGCACGGGCAGCTCCTCCCGCTCGGCAAGCCCAGGAAGTGCTAAAAGCAAGAAACGACCAGCACCTCGTGCACCGCAGCCACTTGCTGCTAACCAAGGTGAAAATAATCTTATGCAACATGATCGTGTAATTGTGATATTATCATTTCACAAATTGTCTTCACCTCACTGGTGATGCTTAGTGAATACTGGGGTGCAGGCGTCGTGACTTTGGATACTTTTTTGTAGAATTTACTCTGGGTATTGATAACTGGTAATGATGGTTAAAACCTGCTAAGTAAGTAAGGAACACCTATAAAGCTTTATGGTATATGTACTGTTGAATTCCATCAAAAAACATAATTGAAATATCTGATGTTTATTGTATTTTTGCTTCGCCTCCATAATTTTTCCATTCTTATTTCCATCTTCATTCAACCCCGTTTTATTTCTGCTCCCTTGGTTTACTTCTCTATCTCTGTTGACAACTCAGTCCATCCTCATTCTCAGCAATCTTGTTGCTCACCAGCTGTCAGTGTGGAGAGTCTTTCTTCTGGCTCCGACCACAGCTCCTCCCAACTTCGTCCAGCCCCCGGAGGAGGGAGTGCCCAAGAAACCAATTTCACCAAAAGCGTCTCAGAGCCTTCGATCTGTTCGCCATCTACCGCCTCTCCTTCCTCCTCCTCTTCCACTGAGCGTCTGCCTCATTCATGCTTGAGCCCCTTTGCATTTCCCACGCCGTCAAATGCAAGCTCCGCGCCTGCCACCCCACAGGTGAGTCGCAGCCATGAGAGCAAAGCGACTGGACCCTCTCCACCACGGCCCATGACCAATCCCAGCCCATTAGCCTTAGGGGACACCATTTCACACAACAAGGTAGTGAATTATTTACAAATACAGAACATTCGTAAAGGCTAATTTTTATTTTTTTATTTTTTTTAGCGCATTTGTAAGGAAAATCCATTCAACAGGAAAGTTTCTCCCGCCCCTGACAAATCCAAAAGTAAACCCCCAAAAGGTCCTCGTCCTTCCAGACCCCCAGCCCCAGGTCATGGCTTCCCACTTATCAAACGCAAGGTAGGAAAGCTGACATTTTTTAAAGAGCATATTCCAAAACTGGTGCTTAAATAGTCAGTCCTCCCCATGCAAATACTCATCTAGGTACAGTCCGATCAGTACATCCCCGTGGAGGACATCCACGGGGAGATGGGTCAGCTGGAAAAACAACTGGATGAGCTGGAGCTACGGGGTGTGGAACTAGAGAAGCTGCTCAGAGACAATCCCAGTGGTATGAAACCTTAGCTATTTCATTGACGTGAAACAATTTGTCCATAACCTGCGCAACGGGATGTTCCACGAACATTGTTTAAAAAAATAACAGGTGAAATTTTGGGTTGACCAAAATACACTGTAATCTTTACATGTGAATTTCATTTGACCCTCTGTAAACTTAGAGGGCACATATCCAACAGTTCAGTGTTTCAGACCTTTTTGGACAACTGGTGTTTTATCTCGCTATGAATGAGACAAATACATTTTCTCTTCATCATACTGTTTGACATCATGAGACCAAGATGACGCTGAACAATGGTTGAGTGGTGCTTTGGCATTGTGAGGCTTCAAACAGGATGTTTTCAGAAGGAAGTGGTCACTGAGCTTAGTGTGTCACAAACTCTCTTCAGTCGGTTGCAACAGAGATGCAAACAGACTAGAAGAGTCAGAGATAGGCAAATATGGATGTCCTCGGGAATTTTTTTTTTTATCTTATTTGCCATTGTGGTCCTTGTTTAAGAAGAAGTTGTACAAAAAGTGCTGAAACATTGAACAGATGAATAATGAAGTGAGGGTGCATGTTCAGCTCATCCTGGGATTTCACCCCAAATCCAATTGACCATTTTTTGTGAGCAGTGCTTTTGTCTATGATTCTGTAGATGTCTATAGGTGATTGTGTGTGCTTTCAGATGAAGATGAGGAGCACCTCTTGGTCGACTGGTTCACACTCATTCATGAGAAACATCACTTAGTCCGGCGAGAAGCTGAGCTTGTCTACACGTAAGTATCAGAATCTTGTGACCTCAATACAAAACTATGAACTACTTAACTGCTTCTGACAGAGCAGTGTTAGCAAGGTTTGTTTTCCATTTTTACAATGAAATGCCACTAAATTCAAATAAAATGTAAATCATTAAATGTTTTTTTAGAGTAGCAATTGGCAATATCAAGTTACTGTTACCACTCCATTCAATTTTATATTTGTGTGAAACATACTAATAGAATGCTTTTACACAAACAAACGTGGGTCGCAGAGCTTTATTCAAATCATGTTGTTTTAGTCTCTGAAAGAATCTTTGTATTTATTTATTTTTGTTGACTCAGTCACTCTGTTTAATGGTCCCCATAGGGCGAAGCAGCAGAACCTGGAGGAGAGGCAGGCTGACGTGGAATATGAGCTGAGGTGTCTTCTCAACAAACCCGGTTGGTTTGCGGTGCTCAAGAGAAGACCACCTTACCCACTTTATTATGTTGCAAAGCTCATCGGCTCCATCTGCCATGCTCCATGCACACAATAGGCACTTCCTGTGTGTCGGCACAGGGAGTGCCTATTGTGTGCATGGACATCATAACCTTAAATCCAGTCGTACCTTTCCTAACATGTGCTTGGTGATGAATGAAGGCCTGTGCTGCTTTGGAGTTAAATTATGGGTTTATTCACCACTAAAAGTATTTCACTACTTATTCCAGTACTGCTATTTACCACAAATGTATTTCAAAAAGAAAGTCTTGTGAGAACATACTGCCTTTTTGAAATCAATGTGTTGTATGTTATCAGTAATCAAGTTATTGTTAGTGCCGTAAAAAGTGCGCAAGTCAGTCATAATTGCTTACTCCCTCCCTTTAGAGAAAGATTGGACAGAGGAGGACAAGAGCCGCGAGCAACAGCTGATGGCCGAGCTGGTTACCATCATTGAACAACGCAACCAAATAGTCAACTGCATGGACCAGGACAGGCAGAGGTAATCCTGTGGTGTATGACAAGAGTTTTTCAATGATTATTAAGTCAGGACACCCATCTTACATTCGATCACCAAATACAACTCTAAACAAAAATGTACTGGTACGACAAATGATGATCTCGTTTGAATTACTCAAAGCAACTTAGTCAATGGGAATTGTGGGCGTGTTTAATAGAACACAAAGGTACTGACAGGAAGCCATGGTTTATTCTGATGTGGTGGCCAAACAGCTTTATTGGACCTAATGCCAGCTCATCCAAGCGCATTTGATTGTTCTGCTTGTTACGATACGTCGCTGGTATGGATAGATGATGATATTTTGTAGTTTAAAAAAAATATATGTATATATTGAAAAATCAAATGAAGTGGACCAGATGGCTGACTGGTAACAGATTTCTGGTGGAAAGGTTAGGTCAGGTATGAGTATCCAGTGTCTGTTTGTCTTAACGGGAAAATAATTTCATTCTTTAAATGAGCAATCACGTGGGATTGTGGAATAGGTATTTTTAATAGTTGTTATCAAAAAGGTTTTTTTTTTCATTTGCTATAAAAAGGCAAACACCGCACTGTGCCGCAATGTTCATCTTCAACTCTGTTTTGAGTTTCAATACATTTCGCATGTTGGCAATGTGTTTGCCTTGCGACCGAAAGTCAGCACGCCGCCGTACATCAAACGCAGAAGTGTTGCTTGCATACAACGGATTGCATCATTTCCTGCTGGAACCCTGACGACCTCTCCCACAGTACTAATTAATGAGATTTCGCCATGATGTGCTGCTAACTCTAACAACACTTTTTCTCACAGGGAGGAAGAGGAGGATAAGTTTATGGAAGCCATGCTGAAGAAAAAAGGTAGCATCACACACCTGCTTCGTGTGTTGGCCAAATGTTTTGATAGTGACTCCTTTTTCTGTTTTACTTGCTTTTTATTGTTCCTTTTAAATGTTTCAATCACGTACTGTAAAACAGTGCAATGTATTTTCTAAGTTTTAAACGTACATTTTTATAGTCAATATTTAACATGTAGCCATTTCTTTTGGACTTGCTCAACCTCACCAAAGTGTGAGGAATTGAGGCCTGCATCTTAGAGTTACTCTTTCAATGAAGTGAATAATTTTTTTAACTCTTAATTTTCAGCAGTCAAGAATTTGACCACAAAAAATATGAAACCAATCTATTCATTACTGTGCCCATTCATTTTCATCAGACTTCCACAAGGAGTCGGACGGAGACCAGCAGAAGAAAAAAGGGGCAAAGTTCAAACCCATGAAGGTTTTGAAGAGGCTGAGCCACAAAGGGGAACCTGTAAAAAGTCCCCGTAAGGACAACAGCTGATCCACGCAAGCAGTTTTTAAGTGTTCTCAGAAACTCATGAATGTCTTGAAGTGCCACAAAGACTCCCCGGTGCTCTTCGAACAAGAGCCAAAATGACAACTTAAGTGCTTTAAGAGGTCTGGGACGTGTTGAGGAGCTCTCAGCGGTACTGCAGACTTGTAGGCTGTTGCCTGGCTGCCACTGTTCAAAGCTCAACTGGCCTGTAATCAGTTTCCTATCAGGTGAAATGTAATTAAAGGTTTGAGATCCAGAGGCCTCAGATGTCCTCAGTTTATTGGATGATATGTCATCAAAGGCTGTTCAAGTTCTCTAAATTGTGCATTGAGTTACCCAAAATCGTTCTTTTGGTCAAAAGGATTGCTTTCATGTAAGCTGTTAGCTGCTTTATAGAAAACGTTGGCATCTTTCAGTCGCTATTGTTAAGCATGGCAAAGATCCAGAGTATCAAAGTGACATAATTTGCACACAGATACGTGTGACATTATTCGTTTTAAATGTCATGTATGCAGCCGTGTTGTTAGACATGGCAAAAGAACGGTTTTCATCTTTTTTTGAATTAGGGAAGCTCTGTTTTAATTTATTTTGCTATGCTTCTTTTTTTTTGTTTGTTTTTCCTTTAAAGTGAATGTTTCACATAGCTGCCCTTTATTTAATTGCATGTACACACATCATCTCCCTGAATTGAGGTACTTCTGCCATTACTTTTTGTGCAGCTGCAAAATTTTACAGATACTGGTGAGATTAGAAGTAAGACAAATAAAGCAAGTTGCTACATGTACAGTACTGTTGTTTATTAATTTAATTTGAAATGTGCCACACTTCAAACACAACTGCTTGGTCAGTGTGACCTTGTCCCTGCAAATGTCACGATCTCTGATTCATGCTCGGCTCAGGCACAGTCACTTTGCGACTAGGATGTTGGCCATCCAGGATCTCCAGTTCCCTGATTTTCTGGAACACAGAAAATCACAACCAGATCTGAGACTTTAGCATAATAACCACATCTTTTGTACTTCATGAAGCAATGTGAGACAAAGCAGTTTACCTGTGATATCTCTGTGTTAATGATGTGGCTATAATGCTTGTCCTGTCCTAGAGATTCCATGTAAGACAGGAACTCTCTTCTTTCCTCAATCTCATTCAGAACTACAAAAGAGATTTTTTTTTCAAATGTGTGCACATTTTTTTCTGCCACAATGCTACGTACTGAACATCCCCCTCAATGCGTCTTCAATAACGACGCAGTCGAACAGCATACAGCAGCATGACAACATGGTTCATATTCAAAGCTCTCCATGAATTTTGCCAGCCTCTCATGTTTCTGTTTCTATCGTGAGCACCAGAATGATGCAGCTCTTGAGGCCACCGTCTAAATTTAACCTACTTAAAAGAGAGTCCTTCATAAGCCCAACGCCAGACTCATTGTAACTTCCTCTGCTAAATATGTACAAATGGCTGTGTGCATCCTGAACATCCTCACCTTCCTGATAGCGGTTCCTCTCCTCTGTTACTTGAAGCTTCAGATTTGCGACAACATTTTGGGAGGCCGCATCCTCTGGTGTGTGTTCCTTTCCTGTTGCCAAGATGTTTTGAAGCCTCCTCTTCTCTTTTTCTAAATCTCCTTAGATCAAGTCAGATGAGTTGTAAGGATAAAACAGTGCAAAGTATTCAGGCTCCCTCTAATCTCAGTCACTTGTTGTCGTTATCTACACTTAGTAACACTTGAAGTGGATAGAAGTCTACATCTTCTTCTTCTTTTCCTTTCGGCTTGTCCCGTTAGGGGTCGCCACAGCGTGTCATCTTTTGCCATCTTAGATAGAAGTCTACATATCCCTGTTCAATTCATTTTTGTGGAGTGAAATATCAAGACTCAAATAATTTCAAAACTTTCCCCACCATTCATCCAAGCTATAGCCTGTACAATTTATTGTGGGGGGAAAAAATCTGAGAGGGAACGTCAAACTAACTGAAATAATGTGGTTGCACAAGTGCGCACACCTTACAAATGGAGATGTGGCCACTCACAGAAAGCAGGTTAACCACCATTCCCACTACTATTTATGGTCCCTCTGATTAACTCAAAATTGGTAAATAAATTCTTTAGTATGCTTTTATGAACATTTTTGTGGTCACATCTTACAGCACAAGCCATGGTCAGCAGAGAGATTTCACGGCATAACAGAAATCTTGTTGTTTAAAACTCTTAAGACAGGAAAAGTTTACAAATGGATTTACAAGACCTTAACTATGCTATGGACCAATAAAGAAAGATATTTTGAATTCGGGATTAGAAAGGATTTGACATCCATGAAATTGATAAAAGGCAACTGGTCAGGAAAGGTTCCAACTGCCAAGGAAAGGTATTTAAGTAGCATCGGGAATTTTTGACAACTACCTACTTATTCCATCTTATTCATATGTCTGGACTATGAGGTAGCGTGACAAGACCGAAGCCCTACCTACAAAGTTAAACATCCAAGACCCAAATAACACTTCTCATCATCAAAAGAAGACTGCGTACTGTATAGTTGCGCTCAAGCATGGTGAAAGCAGCAGCGTGCGTTGGGGCAGGGCCTTCGTCAAGGTGGAGGAAATTATCAGGTGTGTGCTGGCCCCCATTTAACTGGGTTTGAATATGATTAGTTAACTCCGAACACAGCCACATCTCCAGTTGTACGATGGTGTGCATACTTGTGCATGTATGTTATTTCAGTTGTCATATCTACTACTTTCTAAAAACTTTCTAATCTTTCCACTTCAGCTCCATGTTTTTAATTGTTTTGCTCTCAGCTTTATGAATAAAAAAAAAAACTGCTATTTGAACAAGGCTGTGTGGACATGTAACAGTTGTTTGTTTTTCATTGTGGTTTATTGTGTAGATTCTGTTTTTGGCTTCAGTAACGTACTTGTTGGAGCAGGACAGAACTTTTCTCGGGCGTAGCTGTTCCCAGAGCGACAAGAACCAGCACTGCGTCTCTGAGGCCGGCCTTGGAGATGTTTGTGGGAGCGCTGACCGGCTTTAGGCCGAGGAGAGGAAGCTGATGACGGCGGCTCAGCGGTCCGTGGCAAGGCTGTGCCATCTGTGGGTGGAACGTTGGCCTTTCACAGCTGCAATATTGCAGGCTTCCTAAATGCAACCACTAATGTAAGAAGAGACTGGTATAACCGTGTCATTGTAATGTATCAGCCGTGTCTGAAAAGAGCACACAGTACACTCAGTGGACATTTCATCAGCTAAACCTGAACGGTTGAGTAAGAGCCCACACACTGATCAATCACTGTATCAAGTTTTTTTTTTTTTATAGCAATGATGATGATCACTTTTGATTGATCACCAAAGGTATTAATTCAACAATGTTACCAATATGGTTACATTAGCACTGCACGTGCTGCAGTTACCGTGTTCCCAATGAATTTCTGATGGTGCTAAACGCACTTCTATTTGTTGCTAAAGGTTGCTAAATGACATTGCCAGTGCATGATAATGTCATTTCGTACTTGCGTATAAGTGTATAGAGATTGATTCAACTGTGGTATTGCTCAAACTGACTAGCAATTTTAGCAAAAAAAATTGAGAAATTTATTCTGATAAGTTTGTTGTCATCATGTATTATTTGTTATGTTGTATAAACAGTCCATTATAGGTGTTATTTTTGTTTTAACTGTGGGTGTTTTAACTATTTATGGGCACTTTGAGACTTTGTTAGGGCAGATAAAGTTATATACTAGTTATATACGATTTAAACAAATCAAAGGAAAGTAGTGAGTGAGTAGATTAGAACTATCATTATCATATAATCACACAAGGATTTATGCATTTTTTCAGCTTTTAAATGCTACCATGTGTGACTTTGTGACTTCCTAACCAAACAGTTGTAGTCATGACTCACAATGCATTTTTGCAGCGAGACTGACTCTCTGTGTGTGCGTGCGTGTGTGTCTAAACAATGTTTTGAAAGTATCTAAATTTGTTGGGACTTGCTAATGTAGTCTGACAAGTTGCAACTCAAATGGAAAGTAAAATATTGTGTAAGCGGTGTTGGCTTCCCCAAAGGCCTCAAACTTACTGTTCAGACAGTCATTGATTTGCTTTTTTTGGAGGTTGCTGAGAGTGAAGTCCTGCATCATTGCTGTGCACAGACATAGGAATGCAGATCGTGACATCACAAGGACGATTAAATAAATATGTATTGACCTTTATAAGTCTTTGTATGTGTGTCTAGCTCACATGTCAGCAGGTCCCGGGTCTCCCTGCTGTACTGATTGACTCCTGAGTTCTTCAACAATTCTCCTCTGACTCTGCGTTTTGATGACGTCTCCATCTGTGTGACTTTTAATGTACCCCCACATAACATCTATGAGCTTGTGGTTCAAGTCAAGGCATTAATGATTTTATATTAATGACTCAGTCTTGTAACTTGTGAATGGAACAATACAGTGACCGTAATGACATGGACGAAAACATGCACAAGCAAGCGTTAACAAAAATGATGGACCACATTTAGGGAAATAAGATATTCCCCATTCAAGGCCTTATTTAAGAAAACTCTTTGATGTTGTTGACTCCAAGAACGATTCGTGGCAAATATTTTGTGTCTTGTCACTGACTAATAAGCACAAGCAGGTATGTAAAAACTCCCCATCTAATCTGAAAAAACCCACAGGTAAGTTTTGTTTTCAGTGAGCAAATGTGTGCAAAACTAGCTAAACGCATAGTTTGGAAAGTGTAAAAGCCTGCAGTCTATGGCAGCTAGCTCTTGGTTTAAAAAAAAAAGAAGCAACATGTGGACAAGTTACATTCTTCCTCTTTGTACAATAGCTTAGTTAATAAGACGGGAAACAATTTTGTGTGCAGAAGTGTTTTTCGTTTCATATTGTTTAAATTTATCAAAACAGGTGTGACAGTAAAAAAATCGTTGACTTTTTTCTCAAGGACATTTCAGTGTTAACAGTGATAGCATTATTAATATTGTATATATATATACTTTAAGGAGATGAATCACTTTCACCAGTGTTAGAATTTGTTTGAGCGAGCGTTCACACGAAATAAACGCAGCCAAGTGTTGTGTCATCCGCTTTTTACACTGCGTCTGCAGATCTTGTACCGCTTTAATCAAACGTATGCTGACTATGTCCATGTTTAGATAACATGGATGGGATCACTCACACGCACACACCCACACGCAACACAGAATTATTAAAATGTTACAGCTCTCAGCAATTTACCTGTTGCAGCCGACCAAAGTGGCGTCGATGGGAGGGTGTTTGGTATCCATAGCAACCAAGAAACAGGACGCAATAAATACCACAATGTTTAAAATTGACAGGCTGTTTTTTGAAAGGCAACTCTACCTGATACACGGACGTCTACTGAACTGTGAACCACAACACGTAGGCTAGTACTGTATAGACGCAAATATATACATACAAACTATATAATCGATTCAGTATATCAATTTGGAAAGTATACGAATTAGCCGTAGGGGGGCGACAACGTCGTTATATGGTAACCGCGCTCAAGGATTACATTCGTAGCGTCCATGAGGTAGTAGAAAACTACGTTATATGTTGAACAGAATGAACCATCAAGTATGCCCTGTGGCGTGCATACTGTATATGTACATAGAGCACACAGACAGATAGACGCACACAGAAAACTGCAGGAAAACAAAAACATCCTTCTACCCATCTTCTGTATCGCTGCAGCCCACATCCCAGCTCACTTTGGGTGTGAGGCAGACACCAAAACTGGTCGACGGTCAACTGCAGAGTGCAGTACAATTAAACGCTCACATTTCTAGCAACGTGGCACATAGTATGTGCCCTTCCAGTGACATCACTTGGATTTAGGTGCTTAACCCCCAGAAGATGCACAAGATGTGAACGTCTACTGTTTAAAAAAAATATAAATAAATAAATAAATCTGACTGAAATAATACTACAAATCCATGGCAGAATTGCCATCACTTGAAAACATGCACACCAGGTGTGGAAAATAATGCACCAACGAGAGAATATGGAACTATACGAATAAGTCGGAGTCACTTATGGTGTAATGGTACACACGGCTGACTTCGATGCAGGCAGCGTGGGGTTGAGTTCCACTCAGTGATGGTGTCAATATGTGCCTTGCGACTGACTGGCAACCAGTTCAGGGTGTAGTCCACCTTTCACCCGAGGTTATCTGGGATAGGCTCCAGCACTCCCGTGGCTCTTGTGGGGGTAAGCGGCTTGGAAAATGGATGGACGGATGAACAAGTGGAACAGCTAGGATAATGACACAGAAGTGCTCTCGATCTTACACTATGAAGTGAGAGGACACTCCTTTCTAGGCAACTTCAAATTGAATTTGTTAAGTAAGTAAATAATAATAAATAATAAAAAGTAAAGTAAATAAATATGGCGGCATGGTGATGCAACTGTAAATCGTTGGCCTCACAGTTCTGAGGTCCAGGGTTCAATCCTGGCCCCGCCTGTTTGGAGTTTGCATGTTCTCCCCGTGCCTGCGTGGGGTTTCTCCGGGCACGCCGGTTTCCTCCCACATCCCAAAAACATGCAACATTAATTGGACACCCTAAATTGCCCTTGGGTGTGATTGTGAGTGCACCCTGCCTCCTGCCCGATGACAGCTGGGATAGGCTCCAGCACGTGACCCTTGTGAGGATAACCGGCGATTAAAATGGATGGATAAACAAATATATAAACTAGAAAAACAAACAAATCATTTAGGGGGTTAAGAACATTTTTGAAGCCCCTCTACAACAGGTCCGACAACAACCTTGTGATGGTCAGTTGTTTTTGGAATACCGGAGGAGGCCAAACATGCAAACTCCAGATCGAGGGCCTGACCCAAGACCCGAACACGAGACCTCCCAACTGTGGTGCAGACTTGGTAACAACTCGGCCACCGCTGCCGCCCCAACACATTCAACCCCAAAATGCTCAGCATAATATCCAGAATAATGAAGAATTTTCTTTTTCTTCTAATAAACTTCATGTGGTGCTTTATGAACACCGAAATGTCCCACAATAGGAAACGAAATGTCCCCACTTTGCTATATATGAATGGTTTGAACACTATTTCTTTTATTACTCCCTCCAAAAGTGCAAATACTATGATAATCCACCACAAATGACAATAAAAAGCTCATTGTTTGGAAAGTCTTTCAGAATGTTCTCCTTTGACTGCAATGAAGACGTTAAGTGAGCCTGACAACCACAAGTTTTGCATATTGAAGACGATGTCCGTGCAGTCCTCACCCGGTTTGGAGACGAAGTCTTTATCAGTGATGGGCTGGTCACAAATTATCTGTGCTGTGGCAGCTGCCCGTCAGCAGATAAACGCTAACTACAATATAATCACCTTTCATACACACACTTCTTCCCAGAAGGCACAGCAATACGTGACTTCCGTGTGTGTTCAATGTTACTGTTATTATTATTATTATTATTAGATCTTATGGATTGTCCATGTACTCGTTACACATGAGATGGTGATACAAATGTTTTGGAATTTAAGGTGATTAACAGACCACATTTTGTGTGTGAAATGCACAAAATGTTCACAATGAACGAATATGCCAAATCATGCATAGGCAGTAATCTTGTAGTTACCAAAGTAATATCCTGCAATATCCGACTGTGGATGTGATAAGAAAGATCATTCACAAAGACTAGTCGTTCTTATTTTCACTTTTTTTTATTTTTTGTTTTTGGTGACATGAACAAATAAGTATTGGGACACCAGTTCTACAAGAAGTGAAACAGGAAAATCATGGAGATGAGGTAACACATATTGGTACGTTCATGAAATTGAGTCTTTGGATAAGTATTTATCTATTATCTTTATTTTATTTTTTTCATTTTATTTTCCACTTTATCGTATTTGCATTTATCTATCTACAAATATATAAGATATTATCTTGCGATTACTAATACATTTATACAGTCAAGCCAGTTATTCATACATTGGGCAAGTGAACAAAACTTTGTTGTTCTTTCGGTTGTTGGGAAAAGACAGCAGAAAGTGTCAAAACAGTGTTAAAAATCGTCATGGAAATTATTCAGCACTTAAAAATGATGCATTAGTCAGTTTTAAGAAAATATTATGTTTTGCATTCGGCAACACTGTGCTGGTATAGCATCATGTTTATTTGGCATTTTTATCGCATAACCATGAAAAACACTAGCGATACATGTACTTTATTGATAAATGGTATTATTGACTAGCTTTTTAACATAACATCTGAGAGTATTTTCTTGTTGCTGTCTTTTTCATCAAAGGGTTACCCCAATTGATTGATTGATTAATATGGGTTGACTGGAAGTGCAGTGAGTTTGTGATTAAGCCACACGATGGATGATGATCGCACGGCACAGGTACAAAATTATAATGAATTTCGTGGGGCGATTGAAAATCTTGAGGCACCGCTCCACCTCCTAACGGTCCAAAGCGACATGAAAAAGAGAGATTTGAAGTTTGAGTCCCAGCTGACAGAGATAGACAAGAGCAAGGAGGGAAAGATAGCACAGCGGAATAGTGCAAAGGGGGCATCTTTAGCAAACTGTTTCTCAAGTCACTTTGTCAACTGTAACTGTCATGAGCAGCTCGGCGAGCCTGTACGGAACTGTCGTTTAACTGAGGGCCGAGAGGATATTAAGGCAGAGAAGAAACAACAACAATAACAACAGCAAACAACAACAAAAAAAAAAAAACACACAAACCCCAACTACAGCTGATTATTCTCTGGCTTTGTATCCAAGTGCTTCATGGCTGCCACCGAGGCTGTGCTCCCTTCCTTCAGCTCCTTCTCAAACCTCTCCGATATTAAAGTAAGTATGCTTGGACTTCACTTGTTATACTAGCTCTTAATGCCAGGAAAGTCTCAGCACTTTAGAAAAAAAAAAAAAAATCAGAAAACAAAGAATAAATTCAGTATGTTGGAGAGAAAGGGTTTAATGTTGAGCGTGACTTACATTACTACAGTTTCTTTCCATCTGACTTTATTTCACCTGGTGAATTTTAACTTTCTTTAGGGAACTGTGCATTAGATCAACCGTGATAATTTGATTATCAGAATTTTTGTAAATTAGGTGGATGATGAATATATTAAGGTATGGTTCTTAAACGTATTACAGCAAGTACCGCTCACATGAAGTCTTGACCACGGGTGCGGTGATATTTTTGTTCTATTTCTTTCAATTCCTTCCATTTTTCCTTGCACTACAGTTGTTGTTTTTTCTTAGATTTTAATTATTTGATTCACAATTTAACTTGGGGTTGTGTAGTATTGTGTTTGTCTGGAAAGATCATGACTGAAGGGGGGAAAACGCACGCTGTTAGTGTATCTTTTGTCAAGTGATCCCGAAATAATGCTCAGCTACTGACCAAGCGGTCAAGCAGGACACGGAGGACTTCTTAAAAGTTCAAATGAGCACAACGTTAGTGTTAAGCGTTAAATTCATATTTCTCTTTCACCTGAAATGTTAAAAATTCCCCAAAGAACAACAACATCTATCCCAGCTGATACTGGCTGAGAGGTGGGGGACACCCTTGACCTGGGGTCACCAACGCGGTGCCTGCAGGCACATGGTTGCCCGCGAGGACCGCTTAAGGTGCCCGCGAGGCATGTTCTAAAAATAGCACAGGTCACAACTTGTTATTACTGTATTATTATTATTTTTCATCCCTTAACTTTTGAATCTGAATTGCTCCCATTAATGAGATTTTTAAAATAATGTCCTATAACATGTAAAATTAAAACGAAAATTTTGATGTAGAATGAACTCTGATTCTGAAGGTCATGTAACCCTTTGTAAGATCGATGCTCACAAAGTAGCCCTCAGCCTCAAAGCAGTTGGTGACCCCCGCCCTAGACAAACCACCACGCACACTTATGGAAAGAAATCTTCAATTAATCGACCATGCGTGCTTTTACAATGTGGAGCAAGCCTGAGTAGCCAAATTAAAACCTATGCAGGTCGGGGGAGAACATGTTCTATCCACAAAGGATGGCCAATGGTGAGATTCAAACCCAGAACCTCAGAACATTGTGGCAGATGTGCTATCCACTATACCATGTTGAGTGGGAAGCCTCAAGTTTGTTGACCACATTATCATTTTGCACACATTGGACCTTAATTTGATTTTCACAGGAACACACTTAAACCGCATTATGAATGAGTTGGTCACATTTATTGTTGGATGGACATCTTTTGAGTCCAAAATGCAACTATTGGACTTGGCGATTTTGTTGGATACAGTGTGTCCATTAACCCTAGAGAACCCATGGGGTCACATATGACCCATTGTAATTAGGGGCCCACCGTATAAACACAACACACCATAGCTACTCTTTTTACCCTTAAAGCCCAACGTCTCACATGTGCCTGCATTAAATGCATTTTTTTTTTTTTTTTGGTAGTTAAGGCCCACTGGGTCATATGTGACCCATTATTGAAACCGGAAGTAAATTAGCAATTTTTTCCAAATGTGATGTTTTTGTGTTCCTTTTATGCTTATTGATGAATTTAGTGAGTAGATACAATTTTAAAAGAGGATTTGGATGTCTTGGGTTCTCTACGGTTAAGGAAGGCCCCCCTCCCTCAACATCCATCCTTCTATTTTTGATAACACTTAACCTGTTCAGGGTTGTGGTGAGCTGAAGCCTATCCGAGCTGACTGAGCGATGGGCAGACTCCACCCTGGCCCTGAAGAATGTACCTCTACACATCAGTGACAATGTGAATTTTGCAAACAAATCACTTTTTGGTATGAAAGATACACAATGAAAAGAAATACTGCTGTGACTGCTACATATGGTGGGGCACTGCGCCCACTGCCCCGAATCCAGAGTTTCCACTGGCTGCAGAGACACTGCGAAATGACAGGCAACCCAGGCAAAGGGGTCGAGGTGGGTAGAGGGTGCCGGTCAGCAGGAAATGCTCCATATCACTGACAGAACTGGACACCCAGAAGGACACTACAATAATAACTGAGGGGGAATCTTCCTAATGGGCCCCTACGAGCAGTTTTGGCGTTGAAGACAAGGAGTAACTCGTGTCAACAATTCATAAGTTCTTGCTTTCCATTCCTTTCTTTTCACCAATTGTTTATGTGAAAACATTTCTTCTCAATGTTCCCAAACATCATAGGTGTGGAGGTCCGAGGACAGGTCGCCACCTCTGGGCCCCGAGCAGCTGCATCTCGCCCAGCAAGTGAGCGGGGAACTTCTGAACGACGAGAGCCAGGCTTCCTGGGACATCGAACTGCTGTTGTCCGACTGGAGCAGCCCCTCGCCCGGCCTCAGCCCTGCCCCCCTGGACCGTAGTGATGAGAGAGTTCAGCAACACTTAAACCAAGACAGAGCGTACCATGAGGCAGGCATGCTTAAGGACCATGTGGGTCAGGAACAGATGGACATTGGTTTCATGGGTGAGTTTATGTCCCCGAGAGCGCCATTCCAGCCACATGTGTATCACCAGGGTTACAATCATGACTCAGCTGATCAGATGTCAGCTGCCAATCATGTAGAGCAGTTTGGCTTCTCCCAGGAAAGACAAAGTGAGGTCACATCCTGGGAGTTCATTCCATGTTACACCCCGCAGCAGCATCCTTCTTTGGTGGCTTTACCCGACGGCAGGTTCATCCCACTCCAAACTGCGACCTCCGACCCTCGACACTACAACTACCCCTCCCACTTCAGTCACAGTCCCAGCCTTTTCTGTGACTACACCCACAGCCAGGCCTCAGGTCGTTTGGGTCTCCAGCAACAGATGGCCGAACCGCAGCTGCCCCCTGGTGAGGTGGAGGTGAAGCGCGGGCGGAGGTCTGCCGGGAAAAAGAAGCCTGCCGTCCACAGCTGTGAGTACCCAGGCTGCAGCAAAACCTACACCAAGAGCTCGCACCTCAAAGCTCACCTCCGCACACACACCGGTAAGTCCAATGTCTCAGTCACAGCGCCTTAACGTGACTTTCTTGGCTCTGATGGCGCGTTTGATACTTTTTCCAGGGGAAAAGCCTTACCATTGCTCATGGGAAGGCTGCACCTGGAAGTTCGCCCGCTCTGATGAGCTAACGCGTCACTACCGCAAGCACACGGGCCAAAAACCTTACGAATGTGTGCTCTGTGAGAGGGCCTTCTCTCGCTCTGACCACCTAGCACTTCACATGAAGAGACACACCTGATGCCAAAGGATGACGTGCTCGGTGGCCAATTTATCGGGTACAGAGCTCATCTGAAATCCAGTACAGGTGCTTTAGCAACAATTCTGCGGATGCGAAGACAAGAAGGTTACATTTTGAATAATGCTGTCAATCCTCTGCAGTTGAAACTAATAAGATAAGGAATTACAAACTTTTTTTTTTTGCGGGGGTGCACAATTTACAGATACCCAAAAGGTTTACCTACATTAAGAGTTTGTAGTGTAACTATATGATCCCAAATAATTGAACATCACATCCAACTAATTTTAAAATATTACCGTTAAAAAAAAGACTTACACATTATATGATTTTGAAAAGATGCACACATATTTGCAGTAGTAATAATAATTATAATGTATTATAATGTCATCATTATTGTCTTTGCAATGCATTCAAAATGTCTTTAAATTTCATTGTTGATAAATGATTTTTCAGCTTTTTTTTTTATTTTTGGAGCCTGTACGTTTCCTGTGATAAATAGCAGAAGTAATTTATTATTGAAGATAGAAGAATGTTTTTTTTTAATCATTATTCAAATATTCTTCGTGGCTTAATGTAGAGCCACACATTGAAACTTCAATCTGTTTATGAGTCTAAAACTATTCACATTTGTAACCAAAGCCAGAAACAAACAAATTCTTCACGTCATGTGAAAAATGAGCTAAGTTCATAAATGATGGCCCAGTGGGCAACCCAAGATAAGCAAACCCTGTACACATACGGTGCATGTCGACAGTAAACTTTGAACACTAACACAAGATCTACTGAGAGGTGAGTACCGGTAGGTTTTAAGATTAAGATTAGGCGCTCACGTGAAGTCTTGACCACAGGTGCGGTGATATTTTTGTTCTATTACTCTCAATTTCTTCCATTTTTCCTTCCACTACAGTCGTTTTTTTTTTTCTTCTTCTCGATTTTAATTATTTGATTCACAATTTAACTTGGGGTTGTGTAGTATTGTGTTTGTCTGGAAGGATCTTGACTGAAGGGGGAAAAACGCACACTGTCTGTGTATCTTTTGTCAAGTGATCTAAATATTTATTGACGTTTTATCTGCTAGATTTTATGTGATTTTTGTATTGCATTTTTACATTAACATACATGTGCTCAAATGTCTTGATTATTGCTTTCACTGTCACAGTCTAATAAAGACCACTTTTACCTGAAATACCACTACCCAGTTTATGTGGTCTTTAATGTAACTCATATACTCACTGGTTTTGTGAACTGAATAAAAATGATTATGTACAATTCTCCACTGTTTCCTAGATTATCAATTTCTCATGTCTTACAGTGGGGCGACCCAGTGGTTCAACTGGAAAGCGTTGGCCTCACAGTTCTGAGGTTCAATACCATCCCGGCTGTGTGGAGTATGCATGTTCTCCCTGTGCCTGCGCGGGTTTTCTCGGGGCACTCCGGTTTCCTCCCACATCCCAAAAACATGCAACATTTATTGGACACTCTAAATTGCCCCTAGTTGTGATTGTGAGTGCAACTGTTTGTCTTTATGTGTCCTGCGATTGGCTGGCAACCAGTTCAGGGTGTACCCCGCCTCCTGCCCATCGACAGCTGGGATAGACGCCAACACTCCCGTGACCCTTGTGAGGATAATTCGCTAAGAAAATGGATGGATTCTTTGTTGATTAGTCCCTCCCCCAACTTTCAGGCATGGTTTTATCAAGTTTTTCCATGCAAAATGGTTCAACAAGTTGTTATATGTCGAGCCGACGGTATTTCTCTACAGTTTCTTTCCATCTGACTTTATTTCCCCAGGTGAATTTTAGCTTTCTTTAGAGAACTGTGGGAAGCATTAGATCAACCGTGATAATTGATTATCATAGTTTTGTAAATTAGGTGGGTGGTGAATATATTAAGGTATGGTTTCTTAAACCTTTTACAGAAAGTACCCCCTCAAAAAAAATCTTAGGTCTCCAGCACCACCATATTGACTAAAATTAAAATACAGTATTATAGTAGGCCCAAGGGTTTGTCAAAATAAGAGCCCAGGTTAATTCCTGACAAGATAATTTATTAATGTAAGCCTAACTTAAAACAGTGTGGGCGTTAACACTTCACTTGGATGCAAAGAAAAATTTAAAAGCAATTTAAATAAGGGGTGGCACGGTGCATCAGCTGGAAAGCGTTTCCCTCACAGTTCTGAGGTCCCAGGTCCAATCCCGTCCCGCCTGTGTGGAGTTTTCATGTTCTCCCTGTGCCTGCGTGGGTTTTCAGGGCACTCCTGTTTCCTCCCACATTCCAAAACCATGCAACAATAATTGGACACTCTAAATTGCCCCGAGGTGTGATTGTGAGTGTGACTGTCTCTATGTGCCCTGTGATTGGCTGGCAACCAGTTCAGGGTTTACCCTGCTCCCTGCCCGTATTCAGGTGGGGAAAGCTCCACCACTACCCACGACCCTCGTGAGGATAGGCACAAAAGGAAATGGATGGATGATGGATTCAAATAAGGATTCAGTTAAAAATGTACTCCATATAAAGATTTGATCAAAAAAATTTGACTTAATTTATTTAAAAAAAACAGTTAACTGGTCAAATGCCGTAAAAACAAGCTCGACTTTAAAAATGCACTGTACTTGAAAGATGAAGAAAAAAAGTAATGTGCTGCATTAAAAACAAGTTGGCATTACGTTATGTTGCATTTCATCTTTTGTAAATTTTATTTGTATTTAATTCCATGATTCTGTTGCATACCAGCAGAAGGAACCTGCTCACTACAAGCGAAGGTACATGTACCACACTTTGACAATCAAGGCAGTTGTATATTTGAACCACTGGTACATAGTGTATGCACACAAACATGATCAAAAACATTTGTTGGGGTAAGTTTGCCAACCTAATGGTGATATTTTCCTAGGATGAAAAGATGAATGATTGACAGCTGGCCAAGAGACAGAGAGGTCCAGTGTACCGCATCTCCATGTGTGTGTAGAAAGATTTACAGGGTGCTTGTAAAACAACAATGGAGGTCTTGTGTGCACGTGTGTGCGTGCCCACATGCATGCGCGGATGCAATCGATAATGAACTTCCAGAACTTTGCTCTCGCTCAGTCTCTTTGTGTATGGTACATGACAAATCACTGTTGTGGGCATTAATTTTATTTCATCTCTATTCCACTCTTTCCTTCAATGGGGCTTATGTAATATATTTATATTCATCTTACATTCCATACAGTACGACATGGAATATATGTTGGTCTATGGAGATGTTGTTTAAAGCACTATATCTGCTGTTAGTTATTATATCCACCCAAAACCAGAGAATACTGTACAGTTGCAAAGTTAGTTAAATGTCAATACAGTGTCTGTTAGTTTCAATAAAGAGTAAATTAGAATTGTTTTAAAAATATCTCAGTCAACAGGAGATGGAGGGGGGGGGGCAGGTAGAATGAGGAAATGAAAAGCAAAATAGAAATTTTGTGAAGCAAAACCATGCACGTAGATGACCTACTGAGGCTCCACGGGTCTCATCTGGCTCCACCAACAACTGGTGCATTTGTAAATAAACACTTATTGCTGCTTTTACCACGAGTGACTGCATTTCAGCCATCCATTGTTTAGTAATAGCAGCAGTAGTAGTAAATGAGAAATGGGTGTTGTGTGAAAACCAAACGAGCAGAGAACACATGAAAATATTGCACAGAATAACTTGACAAAACACGAAACAAACAAAATCCAAGCAAAACCAAGTCATCAAAACCACACTATGACAAACGGATGTCTTGTCTTCGGGCCAAAAGGAAAAGGACCATCTGGATCGTTGTCACCGCTAAATACAAATTAGTGTGTTAGGGCCCATGGGATGGCTAACTTGCAGGCACCATAAAAGATGGAAGGTACATACTGGTTTTGGAGCAACATATGCTGCCATCCAAGCAAGATATTTTTCAGGGGCTTACCTAATTATTTTCGCAAGACAATGCCAAGCCACATTCTACATGTTACAAAAGTCTGCCTTCAAAGTAAAACAGTGCATGCATTAGACAGCTCATCCCCCCAAAAAACTAATATTTGTGAGTCTGAACATTAAATATTTTTATCTTTGTAGTGTATTCAATTGAATATGGATTGAGAAGGATATACAAATCATTGCATATTTTATTTTCTGTTTTACACAATGTCAAGACTTCATTGGAATTTGGGTTTATGTGTTCCCTTTTTTAACTTTTCCATAATATTTTAATCCAGTGATTTCCAACCAGATTATCAGGTGTGTCATGGGAATCTATCCAATTTAATTTCATTGGTGTCAGTAAGAAAACCAGTCACCACCTGGTGTGAATACAATTTGGTTCACACAGTGCAAGAGTTCATTCTCCATTTAATAGATGAATAATACATTCTCCATTTATCAACGACCATCACCTCGTGTTGCAGCATGATAATGCACTGACCCGTGTTGCAAGAGTCTGCAAACAATTATTGAAAACATCTCAATTTTTGCAGGTCAAGCATACCTAGATGTCGCTGATTGAGCATGTTTGGGTTGATACTCTGGATCAGCGGAGATGACAGCTTGTTCCAGTTCCTGACAACCTTCATCAACTCTGACAACCACTGTTGAGGAGTGGACCAGCATTCCACAGAATTTCACTAAAAATGGGATTAACTCTATGTGAAGCAGATGTCTTGCACTGTGTGAGGCAAATGGTGGTAACGTCAGACACTGACTGGATTTCTATTTTTGGATTTCTGCCCACCCCCCAGCAAACATTTAAGAGTGGCCTTTTGTTCTATCCAACCTAAGGCCCACCTGTGAAACAATTATGCTGTTCAATTAACATTTTGATGGATTGGCTTGGTCCCAAGATTACTTTGAGAAAGAAGAAGGATTCACAAACATACTTAGACAGCTTTAATTACAATATTTGAGAAAAAAAATAGCCTTCGGGACATACAGTGAATGTTTTAGCTTGGCCTATCCACCCACAAGTGGTGGGGGGCGAGTCAACTAGCCTATCCAGCAGAAGAGCCAACTCGGGGGAAGCCACTGACCACCGAGGACTCAGGGAGTTCCCAAGCTTGAGTAGTCTCAAGAGGAAGGGCAAGGGCACTGGACCACCGCCACCCACAACCCCCACCCAGACAGCCCCTCGCTGCCACCGCCTCTATAATGGGGGCAACAGCCATCAACAGGGCCCAAAGCAGGAGCCAGGACTCAGCCCTCCCCCAAAAAAACTAATGAAGAAAATTGCCTGCCTTGTAAAAAAAAATAAAATCTCTCCCTCCCCATATTTGCTTTACCACCAGGCGGTGCCACCGCTGCATGGCTCATCCTCACAGCCTGCAGTCCTTATTTCAGCCCCCATGGTTCAGTTGGACGTGGGAGAGTGAGCATGCCTGCGGGGGTTGCACGACTTGCACCAGGCCCTCAGAGCAGTCATCACAATGTCCCCTCTTGCCTTTTTGCCTTGCCATCAAACACAGTTTTCAATTTATCCCAAGAACTCCGTTCTTCCCAAGTGAGAGGAAAGATGAAGGTTACTGGGAAAAGTGGAAAAAGAACAACGACGAGGTAGCAAAGTGTTCTTGGGAGAAGTGGTGCCGACCAATGGCATAGCAGTGGAAATGCAGGTCCTCAGACCACAAGAGGAGAACGCCTGCCTGAGAGCTGAGGGCATCTCGCCATCAAGTTTCGTGATGGCCTGGTGAAGGATTTTTCTGATGTTTCTATCATTCCGATCATTCAGTTGACTCCCACCGCAACGTAGGGCTCAGATAAAGCATTAGACTTATATCAGACATACTCCAGCAACCACATCCATCACAATACAACACACATTTGTGAAAAGACAGCTTCAGTTGCCATCTGATGAGGTTGGAGTGTCTATTTCCTATCGTTTAAAAGCTTGAGTTTTTGGAATGCACTTTTCCTAGATAATTTCCACCGGAACTTTGTCCATGCCTACAGTCGCCATCCCTAATGGTTACATGACCGATGAAAACATCCCAAATTCACCTGACACTTTACGCAGTCTCTGACACAAGTTCCGCAGCAAATCTCCCAGAACTGGCAGGGAGATGTCTCCCCTGTCAGATCGTACACTCACTGGAAGGCTTATAGCCAGAGTTGAACTTGATGTCTTTGAGAGGAATCACCAACCAGGAAGGATCTGGATGATGGTCAGGTAGTGTGGTCCAGTGAGGCCTCTTTCAGGGATCCATTGAGAACATTGATCTCAAGTCTTCGATCAGGTGTCTCTCTCAAGAACTGTCTCAACTCATGCAGCTGCTCTTCTACAATGTTTGGAATCAAACACTAATTTGATAAGGATCATGATATTGATACCGATTTCAGCCTGTTATGGCTCTACTACAACGATTTAACAGTGCAAGAATACATGTGGGCAAGTAATTTTTGAGGTAATTCAATAACTCATTCAAAATAAAATATATAAAATTTTAATAGACAGTTATTCATTGGGCACTTCTTTTCACCAAATGGCCACGCTGTACCTGTATTCAACAGTTGAATAAAAAACTCGGAAATATGAATAACTAACCTATAGCACATCAATTTTCCAGCTGACCGGTTGAGAAAACTTTTATTTTTAAATGCATTGCATGGTTTTCGACGAAACTTGCCAGTGAAATTGAAGTAAAAGAGACCGATGGCGCATGGACACCAGGAGAGCAGCGAGACGCTGCATGAGTCATCCACCACGTCAGAAAGAAAAGCTATTTTTAGCTTGGAAGCTACTTTGGGGGACACTGATTGGCCAATGTGCCGAAGAGGGATCAAAGTTCAGAATATATCAACTGCTCGAGAATACAAATTGGATATCAGAAAAATGACACTGCATCTAGAAGCACTTAGTAAATGAGTACTCAGAGTAGACATGTTCTTTCTATCTCAGTCTTAATTATGATTCATTTAAGGACCTAAGGCATCAAAATGGCCTTTATTTCATTAACAGTATCTCCTAATGTGTTTGTGTGTGTGTATTTTTCTTTGTTCAAGTTGATATTACACCGTACAGTATATTGCTCTATACCATTGTACACTAACGTCAACACAACAGCACTCATAATTATGTTATATTCATTAAAATTGGTAATGTATGACTGCCTCAATGATTAAAATAATACAAACATGCAGACACCCACATACATCAAAGTTTGCTATGGTCACACAGCGCCACGACCGAACAAAAAGACTTTAAAAACAAATGCCTGTGAGACATCATTTTCACAAAGTCTTTTTCAAGGGAGAGCGATGCAATCAACACAACAATGAGCTGACAAAACCAGTGAATATGATTGGAAATTCCCTCCATGGCTCATGTGACTTTGTTCTGCAAAGAAATAATTGTTTTTACCAAAACAAGCCTACTCAAATGTATCTAACCTCGCTATTTTCACTCATTGTCTAATACAGCTGTCTAGAGATTCAAAATGGACTAAAATGACACCTCAGATTACAGACTAGAAATGTTCTCGTCTTCTGCTGCTAACGTCACGGGCTGACTTGTTTTCGACAAAAATATGCGCAGACCAAATGTGCCAATGTTGACATCAAAAACAGTTACTTTACCTATATGCAGGGTTGCCATCAGAAATACTGGATAGCCCTGTGAAAAAAATATCTTTGGCCCCCACCTAAATGCCCAGTATGGGACCAGTTTGAAGAAGGCTGTATCAGCAGAAAGTTTCGTAAAGTTTTTTCACAAGAAAACTCAATAATATCCTCTTCTTTTCCTTTTAGCTTGTCCTGTTAGTGGCCGCCACAGCATGTCATCTTTTTCGATCTAAGCCTATCTCGGCCATCTTCCTCTCTAACACCCACTGTCCTCGTGCCTCACAACATCCATCAACATTTCCTTTGGTCTTCCTCTTGCTCGTTTGCCTGGCAGCTACATCCTCAGCACCCTTCGACCAATAATATCAATTCCATCAAACACAGCAACAATTCTTGCAGACACACACAACAATTGTCCTTTTGCAAAATGTAAAGCATCTATGTTTTTTTTTTCAATGCTCTTTTCCTCTAGGTGTAATGGTCATGTGTCCCATTACATTTGTTCATATTTTGACTGCACACAGAACAAATTTTTAATGTTGGTCCAAAAATACGCTTCACAGCCACCATTGTTCTTGATGAAATCATTCTTGATGAGGTTGCCATAGATCCCATCAGCTAGAGCCACCATGCTTTTATGCGTCCATCCATTCATCCTCTCTCTCTTTCGCTCTCTCTCTGTCTCTCACACTCACATACACAACGTGTTCCATTTTCATTTATCCTGGAGTGACCCCCCGCCCCCTCAAAGCCCCCTCCCACACACGCGTGCGCGCGCGCACACACACCCCCGACCGTGATCCATATAGGAAGGAGTTGGTTGCCAGGCAGGCACCATATCATAGTAACCAAGGGAATGTCTAGTGAGAGTTGGGGGATGGTGGTTTTCACAACATACTACTGGTGGTGGGGGGAGGAGTGAGACAAGTTCAAGGCCACTGTTCATAACCATGATCTAATGTGGAGTGTGCGCATGCCTGTGTGCGAGAGTGGTTGCTGATGTAACTGCTAAAAAAAAAAATTGGTGGTGAGGACGTAACATATTATGTACATGCGCGTGAATGTCAAAGTTCTGCTGTATCAAAGTGAAATGTCTTCCTCAGGAAATCAGGATTGCCATACAGCTACATATCACCACATTAAAATAGTGTTAAAAGCTCAATTTAATTAAGGTGGTTCAATTGTTAAAAAGTGAAAACAGTGTGATAAGATGCACTACACAAACGGAGAAACATTTCATTTAATATGCATGTGTAGTTTTGATGATTGTCTTACAGCAAACAAAAACCCATAATGCACCATCTCTAAAAACTAGAATATAAAATTACGATGCATGTTCATCTTTTCTTGATCTTTGTTATAGAAAACAATCAGGAAACAATGAGAAGGATTTTTAATAGGGGAGTTGGGCTAGAATTTGCCCTCTAAAAAGTTCTTTCCCCAAATGTTCAATGACTGTAGAATACATGAGTACTCAAATAAATGGATTTTTCTACCATATTCTAATTTGATCTGTTATACATTACACACATCAGGGTTCCGCGCTGAGCCCCTTCCTGTTTGCGGTAGTAATGGATAGGCTGACAGATGAGGTTAGACTGGAATCCCCGCGGACCATTATGTTCGCAGATGATATTGTGATCTGCAGTGAAAACAGGGAGCAGGTGGAGGAACAATTAGAAAGGTGGAGGTACGCACTGGAAAGGCGAGGAATGATGATTAGCTGAAGTAAAACAATGTATGTGCGGGAATGAGAGGGGCGCAGGGGGAAGAGTGAAGCTCCAGGGAGAAGAGCTAGCGAGGGTGGACGACTTCAAATACTTGGGGTCAACAATACAGAGCAATGGTGAGTGTGAAAAGGAAGTGAAGAAACGGGTCCAAGCGGGGTGGAACAGTTGGCGGAAGGTGTCTGGTGTTCTATGTGACAGAAGAGTCTCCGCTAGGATGAAGGGCCAAGTTTATAAAACAGTGGTGATGCCGGCCATGATGTACAGATTAGAGAGGGTGTCTCTGAAGAGACAACAACAACAGGGAGAGCAGAAATGAAGATGTTGAGGTTCTCGCTCAGAGTGAGCAGGTTGGATAGGATTAGAAATGAGCTCATTAGAGGGACAGCCACAGCTGGATGTTTTGGAGACAAGGTTAGAGAGAGCAGACTTCCATGGTTTGGACATGTTCAGAGGCGAGAAAGGGAGTATAATGGTAGAAGTGTGCTGAGGATGGAGCTGCCAGGCAAAAGAGCGAGAGGAAGACCAAAGAGAAGGTTGATGGATGTTGTGAGGGAGGACATGAGGGCAGTTGGGGTTAGAGAGGAAGATGCAGGAGATAGGCTAAGATGGCAAAAGATGACACGCTGTGGCAACCCCTAAGCGGCAAGCCGAAAGAAAAGGAAGAAGAAGAAGATACATTAGACACATGATGAGCTGCATTATTTTGGAAAGTTGGAAAAAGTTGGGCACAAGGTTTACTTTACGTTACTACTGTGCAACACACAATAATAATCACCTGTATGTCAGATGTTTCCCTAATTTCTCATTTTACAATAGATGTAAAACGTTTACACACCACTGTTGAAATACCAGATTTTTGTCCCATAAAACAAAAACACTATTTCTAGATCTTTCCACCTCCATAACCTCAACAACCTCAACTGAATAAAACACTCGATCCTACATTTTGGCCCGAGCCTCGCCCCGCCCCCGCTATTTGATGTAGAATAACCCCGTTTGGAGAGGGGGAGGGGGTGCAGAAACACGCCGTGGGTGGCGGCGGCCGCAGTGCATGTAACGTGCGCGCTCTCGCGTGGAAACAAGAGGACACAAACGTGACGAGGCAGCGGGGCTGTTACGCAACCGCTGACCTACTAACACATATTTCCAGAAAGGCTGCCGCCGCTCCAAGTGGAGCAAAAAGTGTCCGCTAGCGCACAACGCGGGGGGGGTCCGAGCAGGCAGGCGCAGAGAGAGCGACGGAGGGACATTGATATGTTTTTGAGGGCCATTTTATTTGATTTTTTTTCGGGATAGGTTTTTGTCTCAAGAAAAGGAGGAAACGGGACCGAGACAGCTTTTGTGTCGGGGAAGCCAGTAGGTTGTGTTCCCCTCCTCCACCATTCAAAGGTATGTTTTGACGGCTCCACGCGCTCTCCTATATATATATATCTCTGTCCTCTACTTTTATTGCTTTAAAGTGTGGAAGCATTCTCATTCGGGTATGTGAACAAACGTTGATTTAATTTCATGAGAGTTTATCAGCACGCCGGTTATTGTTCACACGGCGACTCCGCCGGCAAAGCCGGCCGTCACTTCTCGACGTTCCGTCGGACAAACAACACGTTGTGTTCCCTTTAGCAGGACGTCGGCTTGTTTTTTTTGTCGCCCCAGTTCGTGTTTCACGTGTCCCCATTCCTGCGTTATTCGGCGGCCACGGGTGAAGTGGAAACGCCTGCCCCGCAGTGCGTGTTCAATGTCATGGCGAGCTCATTTGCTGTCGGTGGCGTTTTTTTTTTTTTCGTGTGTGTGGCTTTTCTCGTGAGGCAGCTGCGATATAACACGCCGGAACCGTGGAGAGCATTTCAAATAGCTCGACCGTGGCTTTGGTCATAAATTCAAATGAGAATAGTTCGGGAATTTAGCGAGATGGTGTTCAAAGAAAGAAAGAAAGAAACGTGGTGCGGGCTGTTTCGCGTCTATCGATTCGTTTCTTCCTATATGTTCACCAGAAGCATCAGAATGACTTGTTTGTATTTCAAGTGGATGTTAAGGAAATAAATAAGGAAGGCATCGCATTAGTTTGGGGGCGTTGGAAGCTATGACATAACCAACACGCAGCAGGGAGCTGCACATCTCTCCTGGGACAAAAGGTCCTGGGAGTTGATTTCCATTCACACCCTGCTTATTATTCGTGAGGTTATAATGAGAGCTGCCGTCTACAACAAGTTGGCAAAAAAGTGTTGATATAGAACACTAAAAGTGAGCTCTTTGAGTTTGGTTCAAATGTGGCCTCCGATGATGACCTCCTTGTGACTTGACCGACATTCAGGATGTGATGCAATGCATGGAAAAAAGGCCGTCAGGCAGGCAGGGTTCTGGTGAGCCCATGTAGCCCGCTTGCTGCCAGCTGGTCTGCTTTCAGAGAGTCTGCGTTGTTCTTTCCCAGTCTACTCTCAGAATGTAGGTCAGACCGGTATTTGGGTGACGGTACATAAGGCATACTAGGCCACTCGGCGTTTGACCACTCGGTCCCTTGCTCTGAGAAATAAGACAATACAGTCATGCAAGGGCTCGCTTAATTGTCCTTTCGGTCCTGCAGGTCTCGTGTTATTAATGCAACTTTGAACAACTTTTCTGTGGGCCCCATCCTTTTAAATGGTTTAGAATCCGACTTTTTCCTATAAGGGCTGAAAAACAAAGCTATGCAGTTTACATGAAGTCTTCCAGGGCCATACTAAATGTATAAAAATAACAGATGCAGGACTGAAAGAATTTCTCTGAGGACACATTGTATCGGATGAAACGCCCGCCCGTGGCAGGGGGGATGTAATATTTCACATAAAGAGAATGCGACTCATGTTTTTTGTTAAGCATATTTCCTTAGCTGTGTTTTGTTTGACCATTTTGTTTGACCATTTTAGTGATTTACAACCTGCTACAAATTGACACAAACAGGAGCGCTCGAGTTAAGCTAGAAGTGGCAGTTTGTAGTCCCTCGTTCCTGTCTCCCCCCCCTTTGAGCCCGTCGACACAAAGCAGCGGGGCAAAATGGACGTGCCACGTGTGTGGTTGGATCACTTCAAATGTTGGAGGAGGGGAGCAAGGATGCCTCGCTGTTGACTCACACTCACCCCATTGGGGGTCAGAGGTGAGGCATTCCTCTCCAAGTAAAAAGTTCCTGAAAACCCCGTCATTGTTTACTCAGCTCGAAACCGTAAGCACAATGTTTTGTTTCTACATGGGATGACTTTGCAGTAGTAAATCAAGACAATTAGCCCGTTCAATTCCCCCCCCCCCCCCCCCCCCCCGTACTGAGAGGGAAGTAGCAGGGAATTTAAAGTCGGGTCAACTGTAACCGCCATAATGTGGCCATTACACAAGACCAGTTAAGAGCACGTACCCAAGACGGGGGGAGCACAGCAGCCCCTCCCCATGCAGTCCAGAGAGCTGCTGTTCTGCGTGACTTTGGCTGCGGAGATGGGTGTGTGCACTGACGTCAATGCCATCTCCAGCTAAGATTTTTCAACTGCCTCTGATGCTCATTGTTCTGTGCTGGCTTTGTGGGCTCCTCCCACTGCACGGACCGATTTGCTGTTGTATTCAAATCGATCTGCAATTAAGATTTGATGCCGCTGACATATATAAGTTTGTCTCTATTTCCTCTGAGTACACGTCCTGAATTCCTCTTGTCATCCACCCATCTCCCCCCTCTTCTTTCGGACTATTTATAGAGCGCATGCTAATACTCTCTTTCCTTCTCCCGCCCTCCCTGTTTTGCAGTCCTACTGACCTATTTTATTGCGTACTGTCAAAGAGAGGAGGAGTGTTTACTGCATAGCGTTGTTTCTAGGTTAGTGGGACAGCGCAGACGTAGCCGAGCTTCCTTCCCACCCGCCTTTGTTCGCTTCCCTCCCTCTGCAGTCTTTACGAAAATAATTCATAGTGGGGAGGAGGGGTTGACCCCTACATTTTTCCACATCTGTTGTGGCCAAATCCCTCTGTTCTGCGTAGCAATGCTTGAATTCTTTAGGGGAACAAAACAGTGATAAAAGGCAGTCATACTGGTTTCATAGCAAGCCCAATTTTAGCCCCTATAAATTAAAAAAAAAAAAGCTGTGAATAAACAAATGCTGCGGTATTCTTATCATTACACAACCTGGTTCAAGGTTACTTGTTTTTTTTTTTTTTTTTTGGAGTCCACAGTTAGATGATGTAACAAGTTCATTGTCTTCTGGCTTAAGTGGCGTAATGCAGTAACCAGATGCCGGAATGTCATAGATGTGTTCAAAGCACACAGATGTATTATATACTGGATTTACCTGTCTATCTGTATTTAGGATAAGTTTACAACCTTTAATTTATGAAGAAACCAAGCAAATGCGTTTAGTGTCCATGGCTGTTATGTTTTTTTTTTTTTTTTTTTCAAACATTGGTCGTTGTGTGTGGTTAAGTAATCATGTGTTGAAGTATTTCAGGAAGAATAAGGTCAGTCTCAACTGGTTTGGTGTCTTAAGCAAGAGCAACAGATCAACTGAGAAGTTGTGCAATGTCAACAGTGTTTTTTTTTTTTTTTTTATAACTGAAATGTAAATTGAACTGCTTATCTAATCATTAGCTTTCATCAAAGTCGATCAAGGAAATGTAAGATCTAGGAAGACGTGATGGTCTATGAGATGCTTTGAGTCCGAAAGTCACTCAAAGAAGCAAAGATCCTATGAAAAAAAAAAATCTACTGGCGTATTCATACCCCATAGCTCATCTTTCTGTCCACCATGATAACAGCAGCAATTTACTATTATTGAACACATAGAAATCCCAATGTAAGATAATCAGAAGAGAACGTAATTAATTCAATGTTCACCTTGCGGGGCCAGACATGTTAGGTGTGCCGGCTTTCTTTTGGGCAACTGTGTTCATCCAGTTCGGGGAAGTTCAGTAGCTTGTCCCGTGTTAGTCGGGAAATTAAAACAATTTAAAACTGATTGTAGGTGATCAAATTATACCGAGTGGACACTTAATTACATTCCAGTCAGCACTAAATTAAAACCAGAAAAACGAGTTGCGTAAAGTTCGGGAAGTATTTTCTTCGCGTCTATCATGCCAGCACTCTTGTAAATGTCATTGGACCGAAATGTTGATTGTATGCTGACTCCATACTGCCAATCTAACTTTTTGTTTTCTCTCTCTCTCTCTCGCCAATTCCCCACCCCACCCCTTTTTCACTACATAACAGAGAAATTGAAGCTGGATCCTCAGCCAACCCCAAAGGAAACAGCCCGACCCACATCTTCTGTACGACATTGTGATGAGAATCGCTGTGGCCTGACTGGTTTCGCAGATCCGGAGAACATTTGGGAAAACATCAGCAAGATCCAGTTCACCTGCTGTGAGACTCCAGAGAATTGGAGTGTACCAAGAAAACCAAAGTACTCAAAATCCAAGCGTTTCTCTTTTATTTTGAAGGCCTTTTGATTTCAATGTCTAAGGTGTTCATGGAGTTCCATCTATTTTTAATCTTCTTGGCTAATTTGGACACTTGAACATTCTGCTCGAGGAAACAGTTGGCAAAAGAAATCAATGAGGCTCTATCTTAGACGTTCACAAATACCTCATTCAGAAGTCTTTGCTGATCCCACAACATAGCGGAAATAGTTGTACAACAAAGTCTTTGTGTTATACTTGTGCATCTTTCCTTACACTCTTTGCTAGAGTTCCACTCTGGCTACACCTGTGAAAATGGAGAACCTGAGTCTCCACCTCCCATCCAGCACCAACAAAAATTCCATGGATTTGGAAAATTTCACTACCTATAGCGATCTCCCATCCCCTCTTCCTGAGGGTGGCGCACGCTCCAGCCGGCAGGCTAAAGGATCCAAGCCGACTGTGGCGTCCCGCCGCAAGCGGGAGTTCATCTCTGATGAGAAAAAGGACGATTCATACTGGGAAAAACGGAGGAAGAACAATGAAGCAGCCAAGCGCTCTAGGGAAAAACGGCGCCTGAATGATATGGTTCTTGAGAACCGGGTCATGGCCCTCAATGAGGAGAATGTTCGTCTAAAAACAGAACTGCTTCAGCTCAAGTTGCGATTCGGCCTCATCAGCACGGCGTCCTACATGGAGAAAAGCCAGCAGATCGCGAGCAGCGCAGCGGCTGCTAACACAAGTAGCAACATCAGCAGCAGCAACGGCACCCCCAACAACACCTACAACTCAAGTAGCGGCTACTCTAGCGCGTCCCAGGTGATGCTGAATTCAGACTCGTCAGAAACTGAACAGCCCAGCCGCGGTGAGCGGCACTCGGCGCTCCACAAGTATTCTCCGAGGGGATCCGTGTCCGACTTGTCTGACGGCTCCTCAAGGGACAGCCCCGAGCCCTTGGGCTACAACATAAAGAAGGAGCCTCCCAGCATGGAGATGGCAAGACTGGACAGCAACGGGCTCTCTGCTGGCATAGTCAATGGATTGCCAAGTGGTGCCTACCATGGAATCCATCCTGCTTTGATGTCTCCTCGCCAGCAGAGTGCACAATTGGCCGAAGCTTCTATGGATTACCAGCAGCAGCAGGGCCACACGGAAGCCCCCCATTCCACTGCCCAAGCCACGTCTTCACAAAGGAGCGTCATCCTGTTTCACCCTAGCAGCGGGTGCTACCCCGTGGCGAGCCAGAGGCCAGATGAGCAGGAGAGCAGGCCGCAGCACGGCCAGAACTCTTTGACCTCAAAGTTCTCAGAATGTTCAGTGACCATCGCCGAGGTCGCCGAGAAGCTAGAGAGGACAAAGACGATGGACTGTGAGCAGTATGAATACTCTGAGGAGCTACAGACAAGGTACAGCAGCCAGCCGCAGCATGAGAGCCATCGCGAGCCTTACAGCTGCCGGGGTCAGGAGAACAGCCTCGAGCAAGCCGAGAGCCGGAACCCATTTGCTCCTAATCTGATCCGCAGCACTGAAGAGGGCATGTCTGCGTTCCCACAGCACAATGGCTACCTCAATACAATGGACGAAGAGCCTCCAGCTCTCACCTATGAGGGAGGGCCGAGAAGCGATGGCTTCTACCAAGAGAATTCCTCCGCTAAAGATACATCATCGAGCGACGGGGACCCCCGGAGCTCCGACAAAGAGGCCTCGACTGATGACGAATCTCCCTCCTCCTCCTCATCATCCTCAGACATCAGCAGCTACCACCAGAAAACTTCAGCAAATGTCGGCCCGCACGGAGATTGCCAAACTGAGGTCAAAGCGACCGCCCTGCCCCACAAGTTGCGACTCAAGAACCGAGCAATGTCCACCGGGGCGACGAGAGCGCAAATGGAATTCTGCGTGAGCGTCTCTGTGTCCCCGCCCCCCACCCTGCCCCAGCACCCTTACCTGGCACTGCCTGGCAACTCCAACGGCGGCCAGCTCAGCGGCGAGAGCAGAGAGGCAGAGAATGAGGTGGAGTACACTGAAGACGTCACGCCCCAGTCGGATGAGCGACTGGACTCAAAAAAGGCACCAAGCAGTGGTTAGAAGTGTATTTAAGAACAGTTGGGAGATGCTCGGTAGTTTCTGACTCTACAGGAAAAAAATGAGGCCTAGGAAATAATTTCCGCCCAGCTTCACTGTCACTTGTTTCCCTTTATTCTCTCCTACCTCCCACATGTCCCCCCTCCAGTTTAAAGAATGCATCACTCACTGAGGGAGGCAATGGAATGAAATTGTTTCAGTCTGGGGTACTTCTGGCCAGCGTTTTTTTTTTTTTTTTTTTTTTTTGGGTGGCATTATGAGAACATTTCTTTGACCAAAGAATATTCTTTTTTTTTTTTTCTGTTAATGTCACTTTTTGTTGGTACAGTAACTGTGTATTTGTTCTCTGAATAACTGTCAATCCTTTGCTTGCACATGTCCTCTTCACTTTTCAAGCACTTAGACTGTATATTGTTGCGACATTGCATAAATGAGGTATATATTTTAAAAAGAAAATCTGGGAAAAAGAAAAAAAAAATCTTTCTGACACAGAACTTTGACCTGCTTAATTTTTGAGACAACTTACAAAGTGATTGTCTCAAAGATCTCAAGCAAAAAAAAAAAAAAAAAAAAAGAAAGATAAAAAGCCACCAGGATCGACTTTGGTTTGTGGTTTTGGGTGAATTCATTTGTGCAACACACAAAACGGCCCAAACAGTTGAGTTCAATTGTCATATCAGTCGAGTCAATGCAGTCGCTCAATGCTGACAAGCACAAGGCAAACCTTGCTTGGTCACGCGTTTGAACACAATGGCTACACCTTCACTTTGCAGGTGTCTAATAAAAAGATGACTGCCATCTCAAACCAGGAAAGCTGCTGTTTTGTTTTGTTTTTTCTTCTTGTCATAAGGTGCCTCTCTCATTGTTACGTCTCTTCTTGTCCCCACTTTGGCCGACGACGTATCGAGGCCACTTGTCCACTGTGCACTGAGCTTAAGCGGCCGCGTTCAAATTGAAATCATACAATCTGTTCAAGAGTTGACTTCCTGGTGCCTGCCTCTGGCCACTGTGTAGAAATGTAAAGTTGTCCAGATCACTTGTATACTGTGGTCACTATTTTTATTAATATTGTTATTTTCTATTATATTGGGTTCATATTTTGTCTATTCTGTGTAATTTTATTGTCCTCCCTGTCGTGTCATTTTGCTCTCTGCTCTTCCCAGTTGTGCTGTGTATTTTGCTCATGCGACCCAATGCAATGATTTGTACTCTTGTGTTACTCTCTAACCTGTTTGCCTGAACCTTTTGTGGAAAGGAGAAGGAGAAGGTTCCTCGTAAGTGAAAATGTATGGCTATACTTCACGTGGATATGCGTAATAGTTGAACAGGAAAAAACATGTTTTATTTTGATTGTAAACGTTGAAAATGGGGAAGAATAAAAGGCTGTTGAACTGTCATTGGTCACGTTAGAAATTTTTTGTGTTGACTTTCATTACGATGGATGAAATAACACTGGTGTGGCAGCATGGGACCAAAAATTAAGAGCAACATCCAAACCCACCAGGCACCACACAATTAACCTGGATACTCTTCATCGTAGCATAGACATTAAAAATGTACACACCACTGTTAAAATCCAGACATAAATATGAAGTATAATTTTTGCACCATCTAATTTGTGCCATCAACAATTCAATAGAATGATATATTGGAGAGTAGAAGGAGAAACATCTGAGCTATTGTGGTTGCATAAGTGTGCACACCCTCTTGATGGAGAGGTGGTTTTGTTCACAGCTAATCACATTCATACTTACATTAAATGGGAGTCAGCACATAGTTGCTAACATTTAAAGTGTCTCAAAGTAACCCCGATGTTCAGAGGTTTAAGTATGCTTTTCTTGATGTTTTTAGAGTTGCATCTTTCAGCACAAGCCTTAGTCCCCAGAGAGCTTCAATCAGAAGCTTTGAAGATATGACAAGACAAAAGTCTCAAACACTTGGAAGTAACCCAAAAGCATGTGGGAAAATATGTTATGAAACTGACGTTTTGGCCCTACTACAGCAATTTAACTTTATTAAGTCACTTTAGATCAGGGGTCTTGAAATCGATTTACCTTGAGGCCGCTGGAGGCAGAATCTGGCGAGGCCTGGGCACTTAAATTGGGGGGAAAAAAATCCAATCTTTTTAAACATATTTCTTGTTTTTTTTTTTTAACACAAAATAAGATAAACAAGGATGCTAGCATAAACAAGTTGTGTCCAAAACTACTAATAAAACTCCATGGCAATGCTGCTGTAAATTTCACTCTGAAAAATCTTTCTCTGCTTGCATCAAGCCCGGTCGATTTCACGCCCCCGAGAGCCACTGATCTGTCGGTTCATCAGCACTGCACACAACATTGTAAAAGTGCCATTCATAAAAAAAAAAAAAAAAAAAAAAAAAAAAACCTCAAGGGCTGCACGAATAAACTTTAATATTAAGGTGGGGGCCACAAAATATCATCCTATGGGCTACAAATGGCCCTCAGGACCCCATTTTGAGCCCCATACTTTAGATGGTGACAGGTGGGGCATCTGGTTAGATTGTTGGCCACGCAATTCTGAGGTCAAGGGTTTCAAACCCTCGCCCTGCCAATGCAGAGTTTGCATGTTCTCCCCCAGGCGTGGATTTTCTCTGAGAACTCCGGTTTCCTCACATATCCCCAAAACATGCAACATCAATTGGACACACTAAATTGCACCGAGGTGTGATTGTGAGTGCCGCTGTTGTCTGTCTCTATGTGTCTTGCGATTGGCTGGCAAGCAGTTCACGGTGTACCCGATGATAGCTGGGATAGGCTCCAGCACTCCCGTGACCCTTGTGAGGATAAGCGGCTTGGGAAATGAATGGCTACATAGCGACACCATGTGCTGACTTCTTCTTCTTCTTCTTTCGCCTTGTCCCTTTCGGGGTCGCCACAGCGTAATATCCCAGATGAACGCATATATATGTTTGGCACAATTTTTACGCCGGATGCCCTTCCTGACGCAACCCTTCTTCTTGTAATTGTTCAACACAACCACATTCCTCTCTAAAAAGGGTGTGTCCACATTATCTGAATTATTCAAACTTCCCTGCTGTAAAATATTTCAGGTCTTTTTTTTCAGTTGAGTTGTACAGCTTATAGGTCACAGTAATATAAATAATAAATACATAAAATAAAAATCATCACATCACCCTATGTTGAAAAAAGCAAAATAATTTTGTCACAAATTTTATGTATACAGTATTTATACACATAATTGTTTAAAGATTATTGGTGGAATCTATTAACATTATTGAAAAAGAAAAATTTTTTTTTTTTTTTTTTACAAAATCTTACATAATTCTCAAACACGTTTTCCATTACTGGTACTGAAATGCATGAGTTGGATTATCTTAAAAATGAGTACGATTGTGGTACTGGTTTTTGGTAAGAGAAGGACGTATCCAAAATAGCAGTTCTCAGGCCATCAGTATGTTTTAGTGCCTTTGCCAGTCAATATTTGCCTTCCAGGCTTTTGGTTTATTATCATTTTCACACACTCATAAACCTTTTCTTTCGGCATAAAAGTCACACACTCACAATCTGCAAGCTGCTGGCTCGTTAAATGAAGCCTCTTCAAATCTTTACAACCACATCAGATTGTGATAAATTGGTTGGCCATTTAATAGGTTGGGATGTTCAATTGACATTCAAACGCATACAGTATTTGAATCTTATCAAGATAAAGGTAAGGAAAAAATAGAACATTCAGCACCATGAACATATTGTCACAATTCCTGCTGGAGCTGAGCACCAAGCAAAGTTACACAAGTGTTATGAAAGCGATGGAACGCTTCCATCTGAATGTAACTCCGATGGATCGGTAGCAGTCGCCGTTGGCTGAGGCGTCGCTGTCAGGTCGGGTACTGCATTAGCCAGTGCAGGAATGTGAGGCAAGCACTGCAATACTGAGCAAACATCCTCATCTCTCTTGTTGAATTTAATATTTTCAATGCATTTTCATTTTGTCTTCCTTACAAACAACCCTCCCTCCCCCCCAAAAAAATCCCCATTCATTTCTAATGAAACATTCAAAAAAACACATTTGCGTGGTCCATTCAAAATGTTTAGCTCATTCAATTCACCTTGGGATCGATTTTCAACATTCCGAAAATTCCCACACACTGAAAGTTTTACGTATTTCACAACATATTTCCATATTTTAACCAACACCATTCCCCTATTACAACAGCTTGTACATTATTATTCATTCCTCCTTCAACCTTTCTCGACCAATTGAAACCATTCCAACCACAAAATTTTTACATTCCCACGCACCAAAAATTTCAAAACTTTCACCAACTTTTTCTATATTTTCAACCAACAAAAATTCTGTAATAAGACCTTGTCTACATTTTTCCCACCTGCTTCCACATTCAACTGATTCAAACCCTTCCATTCCAGGAACCGACTCGGAGGTGCCCCAAAAATTTGCAGGAAGTTCCCCAAAATGAATGGGAAGTGGCTTCAAGAAAAGGAAGTGCCCCAAAACTTCACCAGAATTTACCCCAAATTAAACAGAAGTAGGTGGCATGGCGGATCAGCTGTTCTGTTCAGTTCTGAGGTCCCGGGTTCAACCCTGGACCCATCTGTGTGGAGTTGCATGTTCTCCCCGTGCCTGCGTGGGTTCTCTCTGGGCACTCCGGTTTTCTCTCAGATTCCAAAAACATGCAACATTAATTGGACACTCTAAATTGCCCCTAGGTGTGATTGTGAAGTGCGTCTGTTTGTCTCTTTGTGCCCTGCGATTGGCTGGCAACCAGTTTAGGGTTTACCCCGCCTCCTGCCCGTTGACAGCTGGGATAGGCTCCAGCACTCCCTGTGACCCTCGTGAGGATAAGCAGCAAAGAAAATGGATGGATAAACAGAAGTACACACGATGTAAAATGTTCAGTCATTCCCATTCCAATTTGTTTTCAAAATTTCAAAATAAAAGGACAAAATTCATCCATCCATCCATCCATCCATCCATCCATTTTCTTAGCCGCTCATGAAGATCACGGGAGGCCAAAATTCAGATCCGCTCATTCACATACTTCTTGACCAATCCGAACGTTTCAACTTCCAAATTTGTCATTGCATATCAGTTCATATTATTCAACATCATTCTTTCTCACGCCACACAATTCTGTATCATTTTTTCATTTTCTATCTGATTTCATTGAGCATTTTAGCATTCCCGTGCAATATCCCCAGTATTCCCTATTCAAGCTACAACGCAAATGAAATGAAACTGCAGTGAATTATGCCACATAGCTCATCTCAATGCTTGTACTCAAACTCACTCTTTTTTTAAATCCAGCCCACCGTGGTGGTGTGAAAAAAAAAAAAAGGTCAGAGTAAAAGTAGGTCAGTGGCAAGGAATAGGGGAGGTTGGAGGGGGGAGACGGAAGGGCGGGGGGTGCTTACATCATTTGCCTCTGCATTGTATATTCAGCCAGACTATTCAGAAGTGAGCCCGCTTCTTGCTGCTTGAGGAGCAGCTTAGCGGAACAAAGCCTTGGACATGTTGGATGCTCGTGGCATACTTTGCGGGAACATGATGTTGCCTCAATGTTCCGTACAAGAAATGACACTGCAAAACTTCAATGTTCTGAACATTAATTAATGATTAGTCCTGCGCTCATATTAAACCGGGGTAGGAGATGAACTGACTCAGGATGGTAAAAAAAAAAAAAAAGTAAAGTGGTTGGAGGCAGTGTAATTAAGAGGGGCAAATTAGGGAAATAATGATGTAAATTAAAATGACTACGGGGGCTTGGGGGGTGTTGTTTAGGAGCTGGGTCGTGTTTGCGCTCTAACGCCTGCAGTTACGAGGCCTGGCTTGTTATGTAACCAAGATGCTGCAGTATGTAGGTCAGCAGCACACGGAGAGGTTGGGTTGGGGCTCGGGATGTAACTGAGGAGCCTACGTGCGTCTGCCCATCCTTGGCTGTTATTTAAGATGGATGTCGCTATGTTGAGCAGATTCGCAATGCCATCACACGGCTGGGAACATTTCGTTCCCTCATGAGGGAACGAACATTTGCATCCCACGTAACAGTCTTAAATAAGAACAGTGGAACAAGTTTGTGTTTGTTTTGGCCAACTAGACCTTGCTGGTCATGACTCCTCTTATGACATCGGAACTTGTAAGCCACCTAAATGGTTAGTATGCTATTTATTGTATTATATTAGTTTTTATTTGGGGGGCTTGGGGGTTGCACATATTTCTGTCCTGGCTATTCAGTCCATCAGTCATCCATCCATCTGTCCATTTTGACTATCACAGTATGATGCAGGGCTGTGCAATAATTATTAAATATGACCACATTGTTGGGGGGGCACGGTGGATCAGCTGGGAAAGCGTTGGCCTCACATTTCTCAGGTCCCGGGTTCAATCCCGGACTCACCTGTGTGGAGTTTGCATGTTCTCCCCGTGCCTGCATGGGTTCCCTCCGGGCACTCCTGTTTCCTCTCACAGCCCCAAAACATGCAACATTAATTGGACGCTCTAAATTGCCCATAGGTGTGAATGTGAATGCGGGTGTTTGTCTCGATGTCCCCTGCGATTTGCTGTGGCAACCAGTTCAGGGTGTACCCCGCCTCCTGCCCCTTGACAGCCGGGATAGGCTCCAGCACTGCCCGTGACCCTCGTGAGGATAAGCAGCAAAGAAAATGGATGGATGGACCACACTGTTAAAAAATCAAACAATCAAATATCTCTGACAGTGTCACTCCAAATTGTTCATTCTTCTTTTTCTAAGGGCTTATATTGGATCACAGTAGGTTCCACTAATGTTATGGCAGGTTAGTGAATAGCAACGAGGTTCTGTAACAAGAACTGAGCTGATTGCTTCAAATAAACGTTCAAATAAACGTGATCATTGTTTTCGTCAAAATCATGATTTAATCATTCCCAAAGGATGTGAAGTAAAAGCAGTTCAAGTAAAAGAAGGTTGACTGTTTCAGACTGGATTTCTGTTGCCTGTCGTGACCCATTCAGTCACGGTGCCTCTGTTCTACATGGCGCTGTCAAATTAGGTCAGTGTGTCCCTGTGTGCGTGCACAACAAGATGCTTGTGTGCAGGACAATAACTAGAGGACACGTGATTTCAAAGACACGCACACACACGACGGATGACCTCTATCAATGCATGACAGAGGGATAGGTGGCAAAAAAAAAAAAAGTTATGCACCTCTAAAATGAAAGTAGGCCACTCGTGTGTGTGCGAGAGCGAGAGATCAGCATCATGTTACGCAATATGAAACCATCCCCTCGGGCCCAATTAGCATATCTTGTGGCCTCACGCTACAGGAAGTGACCTGCACTTCCGTGTGAGTCTGTACAAGTGGAAATCATGGACAACAACGTTTTGGCAGGTCATCCGTCATCTACTCGCTACATTTATGAACTATTACAGCATTCCCAAACAACACATGAGTGGATGCTGCGTGTGTGCATGTGAAATAACAAAAAAAATTACTGATATACGTAAGGTAAAGTCTTGATAAGAACGTCAAGGGGGCCGCACAAATTTGTAATGCCTCAGCAGTGCCAGGAGGTAAAGCTCAGGGTTCAAATCTCGGCTCCGGGCTTCCTGTGTGGAGTTTGCAATCTTGATGTATTTACCTAATTCTCTTCAGCTAAATTCCAAAGACATTTTGTCAGGTGAATTGAAGGCACCAAATTATCCGTTCGATATGAATGTGAGTGTGATTTGTTGTTTGTCTTTGTGCCCTGTGACTGATTGGAGATCGTCAGAATGTACCTCAGCTCCTATACCTCACAGAGTCAGCTGTGACAGGCTCATCTCACCAGCAGTAATGCAAATGGATACCTGGTATTGTATTTTTCTTGGACCTGTTAAAAGCTCTGAGACCCCTTTGTGATTAAGGGCTATACAAATAAACTTAAATTAACTAATTGCACAGGAAGCGCTCCTTTTTCTTCATCAAAATGAATACAACGCCATGTCTTGGTGTGAAATAAGCGACAAACTTGGAGACCAAATTCTGTGGTGTGGGCAAAATAATAGAAAAAATATATATGTGCGCACACACACACACACACACACACACACACACGCAGAGAATTATAAACAATCTTGAATTCCTCCCTGCTTTCTTACACTTGGGCCATTTTGCTTCAACACCACAATAACCTTCAACTGTGACGTTGGTATTACAACAATTTAAGCAGGGTGTTGATCTTGATCTTGTGATCCAGATGATCAAAGGGACTACAATTGATGACCAATTTATGTAAATCCATAGTTTCAAAGAGTTGACATACTTTTCCTCCCACTGCAGGCCCATGATTGATATTGCAAGTCCACATAGCCTAATACAAAAAATCCTTCCATCCATTATCTTAGTGCTGGAGCCTATCCCAGCTGTCAACGGGCAGAAGGCGGGGTACACCCTCAAGTGGTTGCCAGCCAATCCCAGGGCACATGGAGACAAACAGCCGCACTCATAATCACACCTAGGGGCAATTTACAGTGTTCAATTCATGTTGGATGTTTTGGGGCTGTGAGAGGAAACAGGAGTGCCTGTAGAGAACCCACGCAGGCCCGGGGAGAACATGCAAACCCCACACAGGCAGGTCCAGGATTGAACCTGTAACCTCAGAACTGTGAGGCCAACGGTTTCCATCTGAGCCACCATGCCACCCCTTACTTAAACCTAAAATGACAGACAACAAAACCCCAATAACACAGAAGATGAGTGCGGTCACCTGCAACTATTAAGTGGATTAAGCAATCCATTTAATTAGTCTCATCCATTTCCATCTGTCGACAGTCACTGCAGGGATCCACTTTTGTGCAACCCCCGACACGCACGGTTTCATGCTGAAGTAAGCAGATCTCTCTGACATGCTCTTTGACTCGGCCTGACATGAAACACACACACAAATGCAAAGTGTATGACACTTCCCAACATATGACATGCATGCACTTTCACACAGTGATCTCGAGCTCACACGCACGCACGCGTGCAGGAAAATGCACACAACCACTAATACGTGCTTCTTAAGTCTTTATGGGGCATTCTTGAGATATTAGTAAAGTGACACAAGAGAATAATAAATATGATAAACACCTCTCAGTGTTCAGTTTAATTCCAGTGTGACCTACAATAATAAACTTTGAAACGTTCTCTGTGTCAGTCCAAAACGAGTATTTATATAAAATAGCTTGTACCTGAGAGTTGAATCATGGCAGCCACACGAGAGCTGTCTTTTCCTCTCTAGGCGAATTGCGACCTCCTGTGCTCGCAGCAGGAACACGCAAAAATTGCAACAACTGACAGCATTTCATTTTAAAAGCAAACATCGGCGAGGTCATTCGTAGATGAGGTTGAAAAAAAAAAATAAAAGAGGTAAAATGTATTCGTAAAGTATATCAAATACTTTAGTAACATTCACTACATTATTGATCCCTGGCCCCTGAAATTTAAATATTAATGGAAATGACAAATCGTTTTACTTTACTGCAATTCTTTTTTCTCTTTAAAAAAAAAAAAGCCACATTTAGCACTGTGACCTTCCATAATCAGCAGAGGTGTACTTCCTTCCTTCCTTGATGTATTTCTGTTATAGCTGCTTTCCTTCCCAGAATGTTAACTTAATGACAGCTCTGTGGGGTTGTTTTCATTGAAGCCAGGAAGGACAGTTTTAGCCAACTAAAATACATCGTAGCCAGCAAACACAAGACTGACACTCACCTAAATAGTGTATAGTTCATGGTCATGGTCGGTCTGCAACCCTTTCTATTTAGATCAAATTATTCTCAGCATTATAAGAAATACAATGCCTTTATTAGCCAGTATTTAAAACTATGAGCAGCTTGGGGAAAACATAAAAATGCAATAAAATATTAATATACGCAGACAAGGTCACATAGAAGTAGGCAAACAGTTGGGCCAAAATCAGGAAAAATAATGTTTGAGCTTAAGCCAGTGAAGCAAATTCTAGTGCAAACCTGCGTGCAATTTAGCAATGTTTCAAAATTCATTTTAACAGGGTCAGCAATTACACTGAACAGTTTCAAAGGATTTAACATCACTGACAGGTCATTTCACTTACTGGGACACTTCATTCACATACAAGAACCGTCCTCCATGCTAACTCTGTTCATAGCATCACATATGAAGGATGCCATCTTGTACTAGTAACATCATCGCAAGTCAATCAGCAGTCTTCCACTGTACTGTATATACATTGTAAACAAACAGTAAGAGCATGACTGCAAAAGCGCATGATCTCCTTCACTTGACAGGGGCATAATGAGCTCGTATCCTTCATATTGTACAAGTGTGCCCATGTTCACATACAAAATTAGACAAAACAATGCTGCAAAGCAGAATACTGATTCTGAATCCAATACTCAAGTTGATTTAAAGTAACATTAAAACAATAAACACTAAAATCAGGTGCCAATGTTTAAGATGCATTCGGGCGACTTGCAATCGCAGAATGTTCACAAATCAATGCAGGTTGCAGTTAGCAGCTGGCTCCCATTTGCTGCGTCACAGTGAGACATCTACTTGTGCAAAAGCTTTAAACGGGCTTTGTGAGAGCCTAGAGCAGGTCCAAAATCCTGATGTCCGAATGCAGCCAAGGCACTGACAAAAGACATCTAAGCACAGCTCGGAGGTGTCCGAGGGGCTCGCTTTGGAAGCCAAACAAAGCAGCTGTGAGTTAGGAATCTCCTTCGACAGCCGCTCGTCACTTGGCGTGGCGGACACGGGGCGGCACTGCAGGACTGGAGGAGGAGCCCACGTGTCTCCCGTGGCTCCTCCAGCGTTGATGCAGGACAAAGTTGTAGTTGGAGGTGGTGCACATGGCGTAATACACGTTGGCGTTGTCGGGGAAGTGGAGCTCTATAAAACAAATGATGCCGTGTTAAACTTCCACTTATATGTCACCTTGACTTACAAGTTCAATTTGTTCTTTGCATTTGTATCTCCAATTTTGGACACCATTACACAATCAAACCAAAAGACAACAACTGAGTAAAATGCCTGATTTGGAAAACTCCTAAACTGGTGGACTTGTCAATGCATCACTCTATCAGTGCTGAAATGATTCTGAACTTATTATAGTTTATGAACATGTACCATTTCCATCGTTGAGCATCTGGGAGAGGCTAAAGTCCTGACAGCTGAATGTCTCGTCCAGGTTGTGTTTGTCCAGGGCCTTCTGAATGACCTGAGGTGTGTGATCCTGACTGGTCAGCTGAGGAACAAAATCATAATAATTCATCAAAAACGACACACATTGAGTTAGATTCAAGATCCATCAAGTATCAATTCATAGAAGGTTTCTAATTAAATGCCCAATTTTGCTGCGTATAAAAGCATACAGATCTCTAGTGCTCAGGCTGTGACATTATCAATTTTATTCATACCTATTTTACATTATATACACTGCTGACACAAAGTTAGCATTTTGGGCTTTCAGCTGAGATTTTAGAATGAACCTAAAATGCACCTTGACCTTTACAGGTGAATTTAATTTGCACATTTCTTTGGAACACGCAAGTCCTACTGTTGAACGTTTCCATACTTTTTGCACAGCTCGCTGCGCTCTGCAAGGAGCTCAACAGCAAAATTCACCAGCAGGTGTTAGATCCATGAAAATACTAACATCGATGGCACGCTGTGAAATTGAACGGCATTCCAAAGTTTACATAAGGCCAAATTAAGTTCACACATCAAGGTTAAGACGCATTTTTGGTACATTCTAAAAACTTCACTCAAAAGGCAATATCCCTAAAATTGAGCTATTCAAATTCTGTAATGATTGAAATGGTAAACATAAATTACATTCAATCTGCACCTGATCCAGAACCTAGCCAAGAGATTTGTGTATAATTTTCACCATGCTGTCCCTCACCAGAATACTTTTGTAGACATTGCCGTTGTCGAGACACTGCAAGCTGACTCTGATGATACACGAGTCGGCAAGCTGTTTGTTGTAAACTGGCAGCACGGACTGCGTGGAGGCGCTGTAGGGGCATGAGGAGGAATCGGACCTTGGCACCAAAGAGGAGCAGCGCAGGTCGGGATGGGAGGAGCTGCAGGAGGAGCTGGAGAGGAGAGGAGAAGAGGACGACGACGACATGGAGATGGTGTCCTCCGTGATGTTGTGCATTGAGCTGGACAGGGACTGTGCAAGGAGGAATTTGAACAAAAACATTTTTATCATGGGGAAGTACTCAGATATTAATTAGTAAAGGGGACAAAAAGATTTGGGATATTCAGCTTTCGGGTGAACTTTCAGGATGAACCTAAAATGCGCTGTAATCTTTACAGGTGATCTCAATTAGACCGTTTGAGTCCCTGTGTCCAATTGTTCGTCGCTTCAGTTGGTCTACCACAAGTTGCTGTTTACTAAAAAGAACCTCCATCCATCCATTTTGTTTGCCGCTTATCCTCACAAGGGTCACGGGAGTGCTGGAGCCTATCCCAGCTGTCAACGGGCAGGAGGCTGGGTACACCCTGAACTGGTTGCCAGCCAATCGCAGGGCACACTGAGTCACAGTCACAATCACACCTATGGGCAATTTAGAGTCTCCAAATAATGTTGCATGTTTTTGGGAGGTGGGAGGAACCTGGAGTGCCCGGAGAAAACCTAGGCAGGCACGAGGAGAACATGCAAACTCCACAAAGGGGCGGCCGGGATTGAACCCGGGTCCTCAGAAGTGTGAGGCCAACGCTTTCCAGCTGCGACACCGTGCCGCCTAACAAGGAACTGAATGGCAAAATTCAGGACAGGTCCATTTTTCATGCATCGACCTACATTTCGTGCTTCAAGGAAAATTGGTATCCTGGATGATATCTCTCTTGGGATTCTTCATCATGCTGTTCACATGTTTACATGTGGACGAGGACGTACTTGCAAATCTGTTGGTCGATGTCGTTGACTTCATGTTCAAGAACAGTAAGTAATGCAAAAAGCACAGAAGTGTTGAAAAGTTTTCAAAACGTTGCGAGGTCAAATTAAGTTCACTTGCAAAGCTCATAGTGCATTTTAGGTTCATTGTGATTTTTCACCCAAAAGCCCAATATGATACAGCATCGCGAGCTTTATGCTTTACGAAAAAATGAACTTTTTTTAAAGTAAATATATTTAAAGTAACACATTTTCCTAAAATCAGCAATTGTGGCTGACTTCATTTTTTTGCCCCCCCCCCGTAAAATGTATGGACAGCAACAATTTCAAGCGGCCCTACCTTGAGTTTGAGCCTGAGCGGGGATGAATGAGGGACGCTGAGGTCGTCCATGTCAGAACTGCTGGAACTCGAAGACGACACACTCATCTGGTCGGTGGACGTCTTGCGCAGAGAACGGTCACCGCTTGCTTGTGATCTGCACCCAAAAGGTCATCCATGTTTTGCTCTTGGAAGAATGAAAAAGGTTTGCGCTGACCAACCACAGCTTCATGAGCACATCTTGTAACGTATAATGTAAGAAATGTCGTGACAAGTTTTGCCTTTAGAGTGACAGTACAACTTAGTTTTGATTCACACTGAGAAATGTTCATAATAAGCTGGTGTACTGTCCAGTAATAAGTGTAAAAACACTAAACAACGGTATGAGCTCCTAAAAAAAAAAAAACACACCACCTAATTAAATGTTCAAACTATACATAATATAGGAGAACTTAATATTCTTGAGTACAATACATTCCCATTTAATCTTTTCGAAGTATTAGTTTTCAAACGTATTTAGGTAAAATATTATGTGCTTTTGTGTTAATACATTTGAACTGAATCATTTTTGGAGAACTTTTTTTATTTTCCTGTATTTAAGTGCAGCGTTACTCTTCAAACTATCTACGTTGCAGTGGCCTACAATAATCTAAAATGTACATTTTAGCAATAAAACATCGGCCTGGTTTACTTGGCACTGGGCTGCTGCTGGATTTTTTTACGCTGGTCATTATGATGCTAGTGCTTAGAAAGCCAAGTATTTTTTGAGGTGATGGTTAGCGTAGAAAGTTTAAAAACTCAGACATGTGATTAGACTGGATGAAAAAAAGACCTGGGGGCTGCAAGCATGATCAAAGAATGATCACCAATTTTAATGTAAAGTTTTATAAATAGTATTACGAATGAAATATATCTAGTACATCTATAAATAAATCAAAATATACACAATATGATCATTCATTATTTAGGCGCATACCTCTACCCCAAAAAAATTTCAAATACAAATTCAACTAAGTAAACTACTAAATTGAACTCAGATTTGCATCATGCCAAACAAGCGTGCTTTCATAGCGTGTACATCGTATCCATTCAAAAACATTTTAATTTCTTGTTTTTGTAAATGATTGAAATGCATGAATTTGTCAACAATTATGAATGTCAAGTAAATAATACAAACATTTTTACAAGTAATTGCTTCTGAACGCTCACCTTGTAACTGACCACCCTGTCTGCAACCGGGGTTGGTTGGTTGTTGGCCTTGGGTTGACATCCGAATGTGCCAGCTATGGAAAAGTTCGTTTTCGTTGCTTCCAGTTGTTTGACATGTTTTTGTCGTTTTGCGTGAATTTCCAATGGCTTGAAACCTCTTGATCCATAGTCAATAGCATCCTGACCCAATGTGCACTATGCTTTACCAGGTCGATCGATTTTGCGAATGAAGTCGCCTAACAGAGTACCAACTTCCTTCTTTCCAACTGTATCGACAATTTCTCATTCCATCGGAACTTATTTTTGAAATATCAATTTCTTTCACTCGAGAACGGCCATCGTGTTGATGGCCCCATGAACCGCCTTGTTTACAACAAGCGTTTTCATTGGTCAGGAGGAACACATTCAACCAATCAACTGACACGTATCTAATCATCCACTTTGCTTCCACAAATTGGACCGGAAACTGAACGAGTGTGGATTTGGCACGGGTTACGGTCGGAACATTGCAGAAATACAGAGAATACAGAGAGTTTCTATTCTATTCAGTCTGAAAGATTCCATCAGTCAGCAAGTGCAACGTGGTTTCATTGCTATTCACTGTTAGGTGGTTGACAAGTTACAGCACCAAATTTGGGATTAAGCATTATACTTACGAGATGAGCTTCTTAGTCTGCAACCGACTGCTCCAAAAATTGGGAGAAGTGGGACATGGATCGACGGGAGGCTCCAGCTCACGAGAAAGTTCATAACTTCAGGCCACAAGAAAAAGAGGCTTCATTAATTAACTGCGAACTGTGTCCCCTGTTTTGTCTGGGCATTGTACTGACGGCAGGGGAAAATTGTTCGAACCTTTCCTGATCAGTAAGAACGAGCTTGTGCGCCAGCAGCCAGTTTCTTATTCGAGAGTTTGCAGGAAGTTGGTAGTGAGAACAGGAAGCCTGGAGTTGACGAATCTGATCGAGAATCTCAAATTCCTGAAACAAATATCGGGGCACCAAAAGTGATTATTTTGGGAAAACAATGAAGCCAGCAGCCAGTTGACAAGAAGAGATTAAAATGAGGCAGCACTAGAGGGCCAAACCTACCCTTCTGCGCTTCTCAAAGTTGATGAGGCCACCCTTTCCACAGAAGAGAACAGCAAGTCTTAATAAACACTGCAGTTAAGTGGCATAAAAAGCATCTACAGTATTCTAAACAGGTGGTCTTTGCGTTTGGGAGTTCTACTCACCTCTGCAAAGTCAGGGAGAGCCGTGTCCAGCATCGTAAGGACACTCAGGTAGGAGCCCAGGTAAGGTACGATGCCACTTTGATGCTTCTAAAGACCACAAAAGGCAATGATTACTTGCTCGCAAGTGAAACAAAAAATCACTGTGGTAGAAGATATGATGTCATGAACATTTTCATATTGGAAGTTAAGGACTGATGTCATACATAAATATAAGTCAGTCAATCTTCTACTTTTCCTTTCGGCTTGTCCGTTAGGGGTCGCCACAGCGTGTCATCTTTTGCCATCTTAGCCTATCTCCTGCATCTTCCTCTCTAACACCCACTGCCTTCATGTCTTCCCTCACTACATCCATAAACCTTCTCTTTGGTCTTCCTCTCGCTCTTTTGCCTGGCAGCTCCATCCTCAGCATCCTTCTACCAATATACTCACTCTCTCGCCTGTGAACATGTCCAAACCATCGAAGTCTGCTCTCTCGAATCTTGTCTCCAAAACATCCAGCTTTGGCTGTCCCTCTAATGAGCTCATTTCTAATCCTATCCAACCTGGTCACTCCGAGCGAGAACCTCAACATCTTCATTTCTGCCACCTCCAGTTCAGATTCCTGTTGTTTCTTCAGTGCCACTGTCTCTAATCCGTACATCATGGCCGGCCTCACCACTGTTTTGTAAACTTTGCCCTTCATCCTAGCAGACACTCTTCTGTCACATAACACACCAGACACCTTTCGCCAGCTGTTCCAACCTGCTTGGACCCGTTTCTTCACTTCCTGACCACACTCTCCATTGCTCTGTATTGTTGACCCCAAGTATTTGGAGTCGTCGACCCTCGCTATCTCTTCTCCCTGTAGCCTCACTCTTCCCCCTCCACTTTTCTCATTCACGCACATATATTCTGTTTTACTTCGGCTAATCTTCATTCCTCTCCTTTCCAGTGCATGTCTCCATCTTTCCAATTGTTCCTCTGCATGCTCCCTGCTTTCACTGCATATGACAATATCATCTGCGAACATCATGGTCCAAGGGGATTCCAGTCTAACCTCATCTGTCAGCCTATCCATTACCACTGCAAACAGGAAGGGGCTCAGAGCTGATCCCTGATGCAGTCCCACCTCCACCTTAAATTCCTCTGTCACACCTAAGGCACACCTCACCATTGTTCTGCTGCCATCATACATGTCCTGTACTATTTTAACATACTTCTCTGCCACACCAGACTTACGCATGCAGTACCACAGTTCCTCTCTTGGTACTCTGTCATAGGCTTTCTCTAGGTCCACAAAGACGCAATGTAGCTCCTTCTGACCTTCTCTGTACTTTTCCACGAGCATCCTCAAGGCAAATAATGCATCTGTGGTACTCTTTCTAGGCATGAAACCATACTGTTGCTCGCAGATACTTACTTCTGTCCTGAGTCTAGCCTCCACTACTCTTTCCCATAACTTCATTGTGTGGCTCATCAACTTTATTCCTCTATAGTTCCCACAGCTCTGAACATCCCCTTTGTTCTTAAAAATGGGAACTAGAACACTTTTCCTCCATTCTTCAGGCATCTTTTCGCCCGCTAGTATTCTGTTGAATAAGTTGGTCAAAAACTCCACAGCCATCTCTCCAAATTGCTTCCATACCTCTACCGGTATGTCATCAGGACCAACTGCCTTTCCAGTTTTCATCCTTTGTAGTGCCTTTCTGACTTCCCCCTTAGTAATCATTTCCACTTCCTGGTCCTTCACTCTTGCCTCTTCAACTCTTCCTTCTCTCTCATTTTCTTCATTCATCAACTTCTCAAAGTATTCTTTCCATCTATTTAGTACACTACCGGCACCAGTCAACACATTTCCATCTCTATCCTTAATCACCCTGACCTGCTGCACATCCTTCCCATCTCTATCTCTCTGTCTGGCCAACCTGTAGAGATCCTTTTCTCCTTCTTTAGTGTCCAACCTGGTGTACATGTCTTCATATGCCTCTTGTTTAGCCTTTGCCACCTCTACCTTTGCCCTACGTCGCATCTCGATGTACTCCTTTCGCCTCTCCTCAGTCCTCTCAGTATCCTACTTCTTCTTCGCTAATCTCTTTCCTTGTATGACTCCCTGTATTTTGGGGTTCCACCACCAAGTCTCCTTCTCCCCTTTCCTACCAGATGACACACCAAGTACTCTCCTGCCTGTCTCTCTGATCACCTTGGCTGTCGTCGTCCAGTCTTCCGGGAGCTTCGGTTGTCCATCGAGAGCCTGTCTCACCTCTTTCCGGAAGGCCGCACAACATTCTTCCTTTCTCAGCTTCCACCACATGGTTCTCTGCTCTACCTTTGTCTTCTTAATCTTCCTACCCACCACCAGAATCATCCTACATACTACCATCCTATGCTGTCGAGCTACACTCTCCCCTACCACTACTTTACAGTCAGTAACCTCCTTCAGATTACATCGTCTGCACAAAATATAATCTACCTGCGTGGTTCTACCTCCGCTCTTGTAGGTCACTATATGCTCCTCCCTCTTCTGGAAATAAGTGTTCACTACAGCCATCTCCATCCTTTTTGCAAAGTCCACCACCATCTGCCCTTCAAAGTTCCTTTCCTGGATGCCGTACTTACCCATCACTTCTTCATCGCCCCTGTTTCCTTTACCAATATGTCCATTACAATCTGCACCAATCACAACTCTCTCGCTGTCTGGGATGCTCAGAACTACTTCATCTAGTTCCTTCCAGAATTTCTCTTTCAACTCTAGGTCACATCCTACCTGTGGTGCATAGCCGCTAACCACATTATACATAACACCCTCAATTTCAAATTTTAGTCTCATCACTCGATCTGATACTCTTTTCACCTCCAAGACATTCTTAGCCAGCTCTTCCTTTAAAATAACCCCTACTCCATTTCTCTTCCCATCTACTCCGTGGATGCACAGAATATCAACCTTTCTCCTAATCATCATGTCAACCAACTCGTGTGCTTTTCCTGTCATAGTCCCAACAGTCAATAATAGAACTTTTTTAAAAAAGCTAGAAAATGAAAATTTCACATTTTATTCTAACCTAGCACGTCAACGTGCTGGGTCTTGGTGACTTTGTTAACAGAGTACTCATCACAGATGAGCCATTTTCATGAGGGAAAAATGTGATTCATTAAATATTTAAATATAAAATAGGTTCGAGGTTTTCCTTACCTCATTTCTATCCCAACAATAATTGTTTTTTTTTTATGTAAAATATTTTTTGGGGCTTCATTAGATATAAACTACAATCATTTCATAAGCATTCAAAACCAGGAAATATGTTGTTGATTATTAATCACATTAATAAATATTGATATTTAATAATTATTTCTATAAATGAGTTTTACATGTTTAATTGAACTACTGAAGTAAATTAAATACCCTGTATTTTTATATTATTTAATTTAATTAGTTAATTTAATTTTAATTAGTAATTAGTGTCCAGAAAAGGCTCTTCTGGCAGCTACCTCTGTTTGACCCAGCTTTGTATCTTCTTTGTCTATATATGGCTAAGATCGCCCCTTTCCTCTGATTGGATGCTTCCATGTAGAAGCCCCACTTGTGAGTGCACACGTGTGTTATGTTCCGTGCGCTGGCTCAGGAGTGGAGTGGAACAGGGATATTTTTGCTAAGATGTGACAGAGAACCTCAAGAAATCGGAAAGACCTGATTTCAGGCCTTTCAGCAGAAAAACGCCTGGAGCTCAGGAATGCATGGATGATTTTAATTCATATTTCACATGTTTACTGAGTGTCATACAAATACTATTATATTATAAATACTAGGGTTGGGTCAGCTTTGATTGAATAGCCTCACAGCACTCAGGAGGCCGATGTGACAAAACGTAGGGTGTGGTAGATCACAACAGAAATATTACATAACTGTTCTTTCCCTCCTGACTGGGTGGTGTCAGGAAAGGCAATCCCAGTTGGGGTTTTCAGTCTTGCTATTTTTCTGGGTTGGTGATAAACGCACTCTTCCTAAATAACTAGTTCTTTACCATGCAGCAACACTGAGAATAATAGTGGCTGAAAAAGAAAAGGTGAAACTGGAGTCTGAATTTTCCTCAAGTGATGAAAAGAAAAGGTGTTTTGTTGACCTGGCAAAGGCCTTCAGGACACAGTTACAGTCCACACACTTGTTAGGCACACAAGGCATGTGGAACATTTTGAACAGCAAAGTTAAAAAGAAAAGTACACCACTAAATAATATGTATTAAAGACTCCATTTAAAAAGTCTCCTTATGTAAATCATTAAAATACAACTTTTTTCTTCTGTTTATGTACTAAAGAAAATGATGTACTTGTTTTTAAGCTATAAAATAGCTAAGCTTGTTTTGTTCGTCTTATATATCCTTATATAATTTACATCTGTCTTGCATGTCTTCTTGCACAACATAGCGGAAAACCAGCACAACTTAAACCAAATTTCACACACACAACACTTGTAGGGGTACTACTGGTGGCATTTAGAATTAAAGTACACAACTCTACTTACATCCGTCAAGATCTCTCGGTTAGCTAGCACACAGTTCTCGTCAGGAAATGTCTTGCACAGCTGCTTGAAGGTAGTCATGCTTTCGCTGAAAAGAAGACAGACTTTGTTGGCTCCTTCCCTGAAGTCAACTTGACTAAGGCAGTAAAATGCAAGCACCAAAAGCCAAAACACCACATTCTGACTTTCACAAAGATGGTTAGAGCGTTCATCAGCAGGGGTATTTTTTAAGTTTTTGTGTGTATGTGTGTTTGATGAATTCAGTTTTTCTGATGGTACTGTAGATTATTTTGTCCTTGACACTAGTGATGATAAGTAGTATAGAAAATGGATAACTCGATATTCTTTTTATGATGGTACCCTAGCACTTGAGAAATGAGAAAATCTAAATCTGATCTGCTTATTTGCATGCAGAGTCAGACGCTGTTGTGTCAAACTAATTTTAATTTGGACCTGATCCCAACTGCAATTGAAAAGTAAAGTAGAAATTCCCACATAACATGTTCAACCTCTATAAATGTACTACTCCGTATTTTCCTGCATAGTGGTTTAAGCGTTTTACAGGTTGCTCACTTGCTAACAGCCATCCAGGTCTTCTTGAGACGATACACAGCATTGGACTGCAGGGCAGAGAGGATAGCCCATAAGGAAGAAAAATTCTTCAGCTGCCTGCACGCCTGCAAGATGCCAGCATGAGAAAAAATTGGAGCCTAATTCTGTCACTTTACGTCATCAAAGCGTACTTCTTTTCCACACACACACCTGTGCTACGCCGATCCACCTCTCGATGATGCCTGCTCTGCAGGAAGGACCGGTTTGAGAGGACTGAGGTAGGGCTGGAGCACTCGAATGGTAGTGGAAGCTCAAGGAGGAGCTGGGTGATGAGATGGGAGAGGAGGTGGGGGGGGAACGAGAAAACGGGCAAAGCAGCGAAGTGATGACGAGGTTGGTGACTGCATTGAACTGGGAAATGGTGGCACGGACGCTGGATGCCAGATTGCGGTTTTCCTTCTTGTCTCGTTGGGACCACACGCAGCCCAGGCAATGGAATGGCAAGACCTGGACAAATAGTTCCTAGAAAAGAAATAATCACAAATACTGATATTTTAATTAACATTACTTGTCACATGACTTGTCAAGAAAGCACAACACAAAAGGTCAGAAAAACCCACCATGTCCAATCTGGTCAGCTGCTCTGCTACATCTGTGACACGGAAGTTTACAAACACGTCTGTGTCTTCCTCCTTGCAGAGCAGACCCCTGTCGTCCTCTGACGTAAAGTGGCTGCGATCTGTTGCAAATATAATCGTGAAGGACACAAACACACACTGAACAGGTCACATGTAGTTATGTCGCATACCAATAGAAAATGGAAGACGGTAATTATTTCACGGCCATTTTAACAGGACAACACACATACAGGCTCATCAGAAATCAGGTACTCCTGCACAGTCTAATGTCACCCAATTGAAGATATGTAACAGGGATTCAGCCTTTAAAAATGTTGTTGGAATAAAGCCCAGAATACAGCAGAGCCTCTGCATGCACAGTACGTACAGTATATCACATTTATTCAAGAATATCGGAACACAGGGCTGTTTTTGCTGTGATGGTCAATATACTGAGCATAGTGTGCATAAAAAGTGAGAAGCAGAAAGGCATTAGTCCCAAATCTCATTATGTTTAACCCAAATACTGTATACACCTAGTATTTTAAATAAGGTTTTGTATAAAAGCAAGACGCTACGGGCACATTAACCAAATTAATGTGTCTCGTGTTCTGGTCCAACTATGTCCTCGTATGGTACTGTAGTTCTACAACCATAGTAATAACCTTTTAATAGAATACCTCTCCAGCAGAGACAATAAAATAAATCCTTAATACTTGATGGGATTTCATCAGATGGTGATTGCAATTTGTGTGTTGATTGTGAGTGAATAAGCAGTTGGTTATGGCCAGTTGGAGAACTAGAAGCTTCCTTTACCTTGCTCCTGGAGCGACTTCAGCAAACTCTCTGCACTCTGAGCCAAGCGTCTGAAGCAGAGGCGCCGGCGCAAGTTAGCACACAAGAGCCGGAGAGCTTGATATTGAGGGGGGTCGTGGAAGTCTGCACTGTATTCCCTCAACCACAGCTTGATTACTGGCAGCAACGGACTAAAGGAAGAAAAAAGAAAGAAATGAGCAAAACAGAAATACTCGTCAAGACTTTGATTGTTGTGGTTTCACTACTGAAAAACAATGAAGCCTTGAAATGTCCAGTTCAAGTGGACAGATGGAAAAGAACAAAGTGAATGCACTCACCTTTGCGCGCAGATGGTGTTTGAGTCATCACTGCAAAAAAGGGAAACAGTATTTGCTAGGATTAATCATGTGGATAGACAGTCATTTGGTCTGCATCTCACATAATTTGACGACACGATCAATTTAACGGATACCTCTGCCTTAACATCTCACCAGTTGATACTTTTACAATATCATCACTCACAATAGAAGAGAACTGGAGTTGTAATTTAGTCAGGAAGTTGTGCTACAAATCAGTTGGAACGACAGCAGAAACTTATTGTGACGTTCACAATGAGTTATGCCAGTGAATGTGGGTGGAAAACGTCCTGAGGCACTGCATCAACTCAGGATGTAGAGTTTTGGGAAGAGAGACTCTCGTCTTGAGCGTATTACCAGACAAAGATTTCGCTCAGAAATAAATGTCCTTATATTGAGGTCATCAATAGTTGTTACTCTGGTTGTCTTCAGAATATAAAACAATAAATGTGCTAACCTAAGAAAGAAAATAATTCCAGAATTTGATTTTTATTTAAAAAAAAAAAAAAAGTCATGAAGTTGGATTTTATGCAGTTTGTGTTCAATTTAGCAACATCCTGAAAAAAATCCTGTAAGACAAAGGAGGAAGTTTATGATCCAAGACAGACAGAAAGCCTGTTGCCACCCGCAGACCAGCTATGGGGGTGACTGTTTGGCAAAAAACATTGCACCGTCACTTACATTGCCACGTCACCCTCAACAAAGAGCTACATGTAAACAAAGAAAACCAAAGTTGTCTGATAAATCTTTACAATTTGAAATTCTAGAAATTAAAATGTGATGAGTCAGAGCCATGCAGTTTGTTTCTGTCTCCTGAGCCTCGCTGACGAAGGGTTAGCTAACGTCATGATGAAAAAAACAAAACAATAAAAACCATCTTTGTTGTTGTTGATGTCATAGAAAGATTCCAGGATTTCAATAGAGGTTTCGCTACACTTAGCTGGAATGACGTCATGAGGGTGTCTGACAGCCTCTTTCAACCTCAACATGTGACTCACGTTGCAGGCAGTGCAAACAGGTGAGGCATACCTGGACTATTAGCCGACTGTCCGGTTTTACGTATTAGATGACGTAATACACATCTAATAGTTTCAACGCATTAATGATGACGTTGTAAACAGGCTTTTACACATGTTTATCTGTTACGGATGCCTGCAGTTCCTTGATAAAGAACCACAATGACACGGAAGTGTATATTTGGTTCCAAACTGAAGTTTTGAGTAAATTGAGTAATTTGAGTAAAACGCTAAGAATGGCTGAATATGTAGAATAGCAGACAAGTATGAAACCAACATTTTGGTTTATGTTTGTCCCGCAGAGCGAGATTCTCACCTTTGAAAAAGCAGCTCAATAAGGTGACTTATAGAGGTGAAGGCTCTGTAGGTGGAGAGGAAAACATGGACGTAGTCGCGCTCCTGCTGCTCAGGATCCAGGAGGTGGGTGACCAAGTGCTCCAGGGTGCCAGCTTTAAGCCTGCGCAGCTTTACAGTGTTGTAGTGGACCGAGCTGGAAGCTGTGCCGTCTGTCGCCATGGCCACGTCCATGCTTGGCAAGACGGGCTCTCGGCGCAGCGTGATGCCAAACACAGCCCCGTTCTCCTCTTCCTCCCCCCATTCCTGCACTGGTTCCTGTAGAGATAAATGTTATGTTCATGTTAGTGTACACAACACACACTAGGGTAAAGCGGTATTGCCTTAAAACAAATTTCCCCTATGCAGAAAAAGCAAATGCAAATAGGAACTTTATTCCTTGATAGCAATACTTACAACTGTATTGTAGTTTTTTTTACCCTCAGCATTAACTTCCAAAAATATCAAAGAAGATATGTGTGAAAAAAATTGCTTTTATTAACAAATTATGTAATAGTAGATGTCAGTATGTACCTTGAAACACAAATGCAAGTTGTTTTCCTCACATAAGTTTTTTTTTCCCCTCAATATTTCACCCATCAAACATCATTTAAATGCTTGCCCCCACCAAATTACTTTTAAAATTGTTTATACAAAAACCCACTAGCAAAAAACTGACGTTAATCAGTAAAACTGAACAATTAATCAGCAAGGCTAATACGTAATTATCTTATGAGTAACCAAACACGATATGAAATAAAATGTTCAGAACTTTGGATTTGTTTTTCTTCTTGGATAACTCTGTAACCTTGTACTTGCTTTCTACGCACCACCCAAGTGAGGTCCAATTTAAATTGGTGACAAACACACACACATGCAGCGCAAAACCCTCATGACAAGCTGACTCATGCATTACAACACTAGAATTGAGAGTCATTGCATCCAATTTTTGGGATTTAGCTTGTGACTTAGTCCAATGACTGGGACATTAAGTGCTATTGAATGTTCACCAGTGGCACAATTTGTTCAGAAATGATTTGCATGCAGAGACAGTTTCCACAAAAACATTCTAACAGATGTTCGTTCCAAAAATGTAATGTTGCACTTCAAAAATGATACACAATATAGACTCGTAGGTTGTCAAAATAACAACACATCGGTTCAACGACTGTAATACAGTACCGCAACACACTCAAATTGGTAGTAAAAATGAATGACAAAGTCTTGGAATAAGCACAACGATTTTTAAAGGTAATACTAGGCTACAGTGGCAAAAAAATTAGGCTCAGAAGGACCACAGTGCAGGAAAATTTCATCCCTTGAAAAGGATTGAGGGGTGCATGCATTGAAACCATTAAAGCACGTGAATAGAGCACAGCCAGGCAAAAAAAAAAAGGAAATTATTTAAAGATTCTTAACAACCATGACGATACGATAATATAGTCGGTATGTAAATAAGAGCATTTTTCGTTGTCTTAACTCACCGTTGGTAACTGGCCTTTTCACTCAGGTAGCGTTGAGTAAATATGCGCATTGCTCACAAACTCTAAAGTACATCAAATATTCATCTTCATAGCATTAGTTTGAAATGCATCATGTGCCATCAAAGGAGAAACAGACAAAATCTCAGACAAATGAGACCAATGGACCTTTCCGACCTGTCAATCACTCGTACGACAATAGCCAGTCAGATAGCCGCATTGTCTTAACCCCTGGCTTGACACGCCCCTCTCGCTGCCATGTTGTCCCACAAGCAGTGCTGGTTGTCAGTAGCGTGTGCTTGGGAAAGTTATTGTTACGAAGAAAATGGTCCTCAGATGCGCTTGGGGAACATGCAATTCTGATGAAAGATATCCTGCTAAGTTACAAGGGGCCCGGTTGATACATTTTCCAAAGCCTTAAAAATAGTTGACGAAGTGGATTGGATGGATAAAGGCTTGCAGACGACCGCACGTACAACTAAATGTGGACAATATCAACAAACACAAGGCTGTATGTTCGAAGGTAAGTGAGGGAGAAGTATCGTCTCTGAGTTTGATTGAATTATTATGCTTTGCGCTTTATAGATTGCAGGAGAACAATTTTCACTTTGTTAGTGTATCACTGACCTGCTGAAAGAAGTTTGTAATGTTTTATGCCGAAGAGTCCGGTTAGTGATATGTAAATGCGCGATGTAATGCATTAGAAATGTCTATTTGCCCATTTGTATCACATCAGACTTTTAAGACAGAGCACTGGGTTCCATTACGAGTCAAGTCAAACTTTTTCCATCTGGTGACGACGGTACTGACTGAGTTAATCACCACTGTTTAAATGAACTTGTAGAAAATCAAACCTAACTCACTTATAAAGACTACAATGATATTACTCATGATCTTTCCATGTAAAAATTACTCATCCTGCTTGACATGTGCAGTACGATTCCACTATTTTATCCTGTTGGATTTCAATATGAAGTTTATGAGGCCATTTTGCTGTAACTAACATTGCATCCTGCTCTGTCCAACATCTTAATTCCGTGTACATATCCTTGACCTCTCTGTAGAACTCCCTTGGACAAGCCTGATGCATTTGGCAAAAAACATACCGCAATATTATCTGGAATACGCGATAGAGAATCCACTTCAAACCTGTTCTGTTCAGTCGCCATTTTGGAAGCTTGTGGGAGGTGGCAACTGCAGTTAAGGGGGCGGAGCTTAAATCGCCAGTTGGAAAGGTCCATTTCAAAGAGGGGCGACACGGACAGGTGACAGTTGAGGGCAGGCCAGCACAGCGGAAGCAAATGCTAATTTATAAAATAAAAACGTCAACAGCAGGCTATGAAAACAAACTAACTCCTTCAAGTTGCTTCTTTACACTAGAGACAGATTAAAATGAAACAATCATCTTTACAAATCTGAGCTCACACAGTACATTTGTTGGCAGTACACACAAACCCAAAGTCCTATCCTGGCATTGATTGGAAGAAAAGCTTTCCAGCTACTGTCGTTCTAAAACAAGCAAACAATAACATTTCATTTGTATGCTTTATTTGTAACCTTTTATCACTCCAACCCCATTCAGAAGACTCTCTTACTCATTTCTGCCGCAATTGCAATGCAACTAAAACTAAAATGATAACTGCAACATATATGAGAAATAAAAAAATAAAATGATCATCAAAGTTGCCCAGTCCTGTAGCAGCCAGCCCAACATCAACATGTTGTGTTTAGTATACTGCTACCTCCAAAAGAATCCAGCTTGGAGACTTTTGTACCGGGGAGTGGCGTGGACATACCTACAGCATGAAACAGATCTGCTGTCATCTGCAAAAGGAACTTTAGCTTGTCAGACTTCATACGGATAAAAAGGATGCACATGTGCACCGTTTAATTGAAAACGGTGGGGGGGAAAAGCTGGCATTTAACAGAGATGAATGGAATAACTGAGAATGAATGATTTCAATTCTGTTGGATTGCTTGTTCATTAATTGTGCCATGACGCAATTCATAATCAGAATCAGCTTTAATGGCCAAGTATGTAATGACACACAAGGAATTTGTCTCCGGCAGTCGGTGCCGCCCTGGTACTAAGTTCACGTTGAGTAAGGAGAAGAGAAACAAACAAAGCCACAAGAAGAAAGAACAACAGGCATTCAATTAATAGGGAACTGTTGCTTATCAGAGTCACAGTTGAGCAGAGATGCAGTCTTCTGGCATTTATATTAAGCTTGTTCCGAGTGTCCTTACGTGTTCGCAGTTCACCGTTGTAGACCAGTGCAATGACAATTGTGCAAAGGGTGCAGTTTAAAGTGACGAATTGTGCAATACTCTACAGCAGGGGTGTCAAACTCATTCTTGTCAGGGGCTAAATTTTACTCTGGGTTTCCCTCAGAGCGCCATTATGACTGTGAAACCATAAAAATCTTTAAATGCCGCGTCATATTTACACATTAAATTTATGAACTAGTTTTGGAATCAGAAATCAAGGGTAATGGGTTTTCCAACTATTGTTGTTTGTTAACCCAAAACTGCTTGTAATAGCTCAATGTTATCATTTATGACATGACAATTTGAAATTTTGGGACACATTTTGACAAAAATCCTGGACGTTGATCCACATGATTTACCTCTGCGAGCCAAATAAAATCATGCGGCGGGCCGGATCTGGCCCCCGGGCATTGAGTTTGACACATGTGGTCTACAGTATGTTTTACTAATACTAATACTGACTGGACGAGCAGGATGCAAGGGTGTGTCACAACAATGGCATAAGGCAGATAATAGTAGATTCGCTGATCAAGAATTTAATGACTTGATAGCAAAAGGGATAGAAAAAAAAAAAAAACGTTTGAATGCATGCTAGTTTTGATTTGCATTGATTGGTAGCACCTAGCCTAAGGAAGGAGATGGAAAAGCTTGTGACCAGGATGTAGAGGGTCTGACAAGATCCCGCCCGCTCTGGACCTAGTTCGAGTGGCGTGCAAGTTTTCAAGGGTGGGTAGGGTGGTGCCGACAATCCGTTCAGTGGTTTTGATTGTATGTTTTTGATTGTCTCATAACTAGTGCGCATTAGTACTATGTTACTACTAGTTACATTGGACTGAAAGAGTGACCAGGGGGCACTAGTGGAACAGCTACATGTTACTTGTGAGGCAAAAATGTGCACCAGTTGATATCTTCATGCTACTACTAACTACTACAAGTAATGCATTAGAAATAATTCTGTATAATTTTACTTAATATGTAATATTTTGTAAAGATTTTGAATGGCATGAGTCTGGTGTACAGTTCGGGCTCACTGGTAACATGTTGTTCTACTAGTGCACCCTAGTTGTTCTTTCACGTGAACAAAAATGACATACTTGGAAGGCAGTAGTAGGAAAAAACACCACTTGAAAATCATCGTTCTACAAGTGACCTCTAGTCATTCTACTAGTGCGGTGAATTATCTTTGTCGTGTGGATAATAAGCATATGGACTTCAGCGCACTAGTAGGATACTGCATAAATGCTCAAGGTGCTTTCCATAAACATAGGAGGGAAGTTGAGCTACAGTCTTGCTATACTGTAACTCAACTCCGCCAGGCAGCATTATTTTGCTCAATCCAACAAGGACAGCAAAACAGGAGTTTAGACCAATCTGACGGACTCTCATATCCAATGAAGAAGAATGTATCTAAAAAAAAAAAAAAACCCGTCTCTTGAAGTGCAAGTTTTTAAAAATAATAGTCATTTGCTATCATGCTGCATTCAGTACAGGTAAACTAAAACACACTTGTGGTACTCTGATTTAAAAGCAGTTTCAGGTTATAAATAAATATGTGGTGCACATTATATATATATATATATATATATATATATATATATATATATATATATATATATAATTTTTTTTTTTTAGGATGAACACAGAATTACTAGCTAGTCATGTGAGAGGCACATTTGAGTGTTTTTTTGTGTGAACATGTGTCATTTTTGACAACTTTATTGCCTGCATGTTAATCTGTCCAAAAATGCAAAGAAGCATGAAAAGTTTTTATGAAATTATGGTTGTGTAAATGTACCCTAAATGCAACCGTCTAGCTACATATTATGAGAACACTAACAAGCAGACAAGATGAAATGTTAATCAAGCATGCCGGCAGTGAGTCCAAGAATGAGCCTTTTGTTGCCTTAATGAGATTCCGGCCATGAATAAGCAATAAATCAAGCATGATTCTTTCATGTTTGCCCATGCACTTTCTTTTCCACTAAGAAAACAAAAGGGTAGACAGAGACAGAAAAGACTGCAATTATGAACAATAACTCACTTGAATGGTGAGGAGGAAAATTGCCAAAGTCAGTTGTGCTCCCTAAAGCATTAGACCAGCTTGCAGGACTTGCAAAATACTCTCATTCCGATATGACATAAATTTGTGTGAAGTGTTGCGCAGTACCTTCAGAAAAAAAATCTGACAAAATACATTTACAATTTAATACATACTGTGCACATTACTGTACATCTAATGAAAGTGATTTCAGTGTGTTTGCAATTTGGGTTAGTAGTTTGTCTTGTTTAGAGAAACGCACTAATAGAATACTGTAGCATCCCATTGTTTTCAAACTTATTGAAAAAAAACATAATTTGTCGAAAGGTTAAAAATCATCTGTCCCTGATTGTCTGTCTCGCATCAGGGATTCCCCATTTAGGAGAGGATCCTCCTTTTCAGCCATCAGGTCTTCTTTAACCATGTATCAAGAAAGACCCGCCACTACTTAATACGTACTACCTCTGTTTTCTATGCAGTGAATTCCTGCAAATAACAAATATCAACAAGCATGCGCTGTCAACGTAAAAATACAGTCAAACAAATGAAGTGACTTCATCACTGGGCTCGAAAAATGGCCGTTCAACATGGAAGGTCTTATTCCAACCACAAAAGGAAATCTCCTCCCTCCAAACTCACAATGGAATCAGACTTTTCAAGAGCAGAGAGTGACACAGTGGGAACCTCAAAATTTTTAAGTCCTTGAGGTTTGTCCCGGTAGCGCCACATGGCCTATTTAGCTATTCGTCAACATTTTATATTTATATATGTTGTACATATTATATTTAGATACTAATATTCATTGGTAATAATTTCAGTGCCGGCATTTTTCAGACTATTTTACATTATTTACCTTTTTGTATATTGCATGCCGGTTTGGAGTTTGTCTCAAATCGCCTGTTGGTCTGAAAGCGATGGTGTGTTGGATTTTTTCAACATGTCCTTTTAATTTGATTGCTGTCATGAATAGTCATGAAATTTGTTCAAGTGACGCGCCTCTGTTGTGTTGTGCTAGTATGGTTGCTGGGCAACACTGATCAACAGCTGGCTCACTCACTTTCGTATTGATGGCCGACCAAACGCGTTCATGAATACGCACAGTATTCTATAAAAAAAAAAAAAGACAAAAGAAAGATTTACAGAGATGAGCATAGTAACTGAAAATTACGTCAATTCTGTTGAATTGATTGTTGATTAATTGTGTCATGAAGGAATTGATTCAACCTGCCTTCGATAAACAAGCGAAAGCCATGCTAAACTGTAACTCAACTTCACCAGGCAACGTTATTTTGCTCAATACATCAAGGACATTAAAACAGGAGTCCAGAACAGTCTGGCAGACTCTCCTATCAAATGAGAGTGACTCAGTCTGTGACCCGTTCATTTTTTAAATCAGGACTGATGAGTACAGAGAGTAACAAGTGAGACATTTCCAGGTCCTCGTGCTTCTTCTGATTCAACTGGAAACTTGATTGGCAGTATATTATTGTCTGTTTAGGTATTAATGTATAATGTACATATGTGCCAAATTGAAAGCAATTACCAAGACAGGCCTAAGAGAGAGAGAGAGCAAGAACAATGGAAAACACAAAAATGTTACAATGTAAAAATCTGCTATTTAGTGGGAACCCAAAGCAATAACCATGATATAGCAGAGGATTGATTACTGTATCAATATTTGGAGAAAATGAGTTGCAGGGACTCATTGTTGACATGTGGATCCTGGGACTCACACAGTCTCAAGTGTTAAATGATCTATGGTTATGAATTAAATGTTTTCATTATCTTGAAGGGGAATAATACAGTCTTGCAGTCATGTCACTCAGAAAAGACGCTTCAGCGTCTAATTCAGAACAGATTAATGTATTGATCTGCCAACTTAAAAGTAGACGATATTAATTGATGCTTCCACCCACCAAGTAGTTTGCGATCTCAGTTGTTAATTTAATTTTGATTGCACTATTAACTCGTTGAAGGGCAATTATTCACTTTAATTTTCAGTTAATTGAAAACAATGGGTTTGGCTGATTTTGTGACATCACAGTGACCTTTTCGCAGTTTTCCATACACTGTAACAATTTGTGTATATTTTTTTTTCATTATGGGATTAATGCTGTAAACATGCTTCCTGTGTTTGTGTACTGTATTAAAAAACAGACAGAATTAACACTACAAATGTAACAGTGACATTTAACTTTGATCCAATATGGTCCTATAAAATCTGTCCAAAAATGTTAAAGAGCTATTCCTCAATCTTCTTTTGTTTGTGAAAAACTGTATTGGCACGCTACATCCGCTCACATTCTGTGCATTTCCCGAGGGCTCAGTCCCCTCCTATCCATAAAACCTAATGATCGTACAATTTTGGAACCCCACTGAAATATTTACGCAAGACCTCAATTTAGTGAGTATCTAATGAAAACACGTGGACACACATACTGACATTTTTTTCCAAATGAAAATGCAGCCTCAAAAAGGAATAATGGTGACATGGCGTCTGCCTCACAGTTCTAAGTTCAAGGGTTCAAATCCCTGCTCCGCCAGTGTGGAGTTGTATGTTACCCTCATTGTATTTTCATTTTGCAGAACATTTCTTTTTACACGACGCCTGTTAATGACGTGAAAATATTACTTTAAAATCCCTGCACCATTTATAAAAATTTGAGAATTACAACTGCTGTTTTGTATTTATTTCTATTTCTACTATTTCCTATGGGAAAAATTGTTTGTAAATCCCCAAAAAATGGGGGTCAGCCACCCCAGTTTGTGTTCAACCAGGATGTTCCACATTCCTCTTTTCTTTAAGAGTACAAGTACCAGTACATCACAAACATGGATCTCGGTCACTCGGAGTTGAACGTTTTAGGATGGCTGACAGAATATCCAAAGAAAGTCAGCACTTTACCAGTCCTGCAATACCCATCAAGAATGGTGTTTTCTGCTTACCGCACACTGTTCATCAGAATCCAACAACTGGAAGCTCATCAGCCATACCCCCGGCTCCTTGTCACATGGGCGTCCACGGAGTGACTCGGCCTCAGCCCCAGTAGCTTCTTCATTCGGCCCACCTTCGTATGGGGGCTTCGGGACTGCCCTCCATCACTGCCTTCGCTCACCGGAAGAACACTCTTCATCTCCCACAACGTGTCCACACACTAAGGCCCACTCACCTTGGCAGATCTTGCCCACACTTGCTGCCTCATCTGTGTCCGAGAAGAAAAAGCATGAACAGGGGGGCACCGTACATCCTCTTTTTTGAGACCAATATTTCAGTTGACTTCAGCAAGTTTTCATGCTTAAATAGTGGACTGTTAGATCCATTTCACCCCAAAAATTACAATTTGCACTCTTCTTTAATAATATGTGAGTGCCATGGAATACTGAATAATGCTGTATTATTAGAACAAATAACAAGACCCAAATATAATGCAAACTCAGCTAGCAGTCATAAGGAACTAAGAGGTGACAACAATCTGGTTGACACTTTTGTAGGTGTTACAATCTTCTGGTAAAGTCACATTACGATGACTTTAAATGAAAAGAGAAAAAGGAAGTTTCCATACTTTTCCTGCACATTCCACAAACGAGGCTTAATTCTCACGTCCTAAACTTATGAGAACAGTGAATATAATCACAAACCCTTAGAATAAACTGAAAACATTTATTTTTGAAAGACACCAAGGTATTTTAGAGATGTTTTTCAGCATATTTATTGCTGTACGATATGAAATTTGTGAATGTGTGCACATATTGTAAATGCAAACTCACTAACTCAACTGATAAAAGAAAAAAAAATTAAGGATAAAAATTAATCACACCAACGACCAACGTATCGTAACGTATCTTTAAAAACAATATTAAATAGTTTGAAAAAAATTGAAGAAATTAACATGTAACTTTCTTGTAATGATCTATTCTCTAAAAGAATAGAGGTTTGTTACAAAAATACACAAGACGAAGAGTAAATACAAATGAGATCATTTTACACGAGTGTAAAAAAACTTGCATGATATTCACCTTAGTGTAACCGCGCTTGTCCTTGAATCCTCAGCAGATGAAGACGGAACTGCTGAAGCTTCATTTGCTCAGAAACATTTGGAGTGGGACTGTGGGTGGATGATGCTCGAGGTTGGAATGGTCCCCTCCCTGTTTGGTTGAACACTCCTACATAATAATTATCTTCCCATTCATGTCGCATTATTTCAGCTCAACGCTTCCCTAATTAGAGCTAGCAATAAACTCCCCGTCTAACCTCATTCTCCACAAATCATGTGCGGGCGTATTTTCCTGTGTAGAAAATCGTTGGCTGACGCTGCTTTGAAATAAATATAACGTGGAAAGAAGTTGTCAAGCATCCATACTATTTCAAATGCAGATAACCCATGATGCATGCTTGTTTAAATTGTCTGGACAGGCAAATCGCTCACGCATTTTGGCACATATATTCAAACTCTGAACCAGGAAGTGAAGCTGGCAGTCGGGGCGGGGCCGGGGAAGCAGGACGTCCTCCTCCTCACACTGATTGGTCCATCGAAACTACTGATCGATCATAAAAATACCGACGGAGATTTTTCAAAATTATTTTTTTCAAGTGATTATAATTATTCGTTATTTGTTGTTGTAACTACATTTGTAATTTGACTTTCATACAAATAAAGTTGAACTCATTCACTGCTGACTACACCCATCAAGTATATGCCTCAGGTGCACTATTGATATACAGTACAATGCTGCACTGATAAAAGTATGTTTAGTGTTGGTATGTCAAATGTGGGTCAATGTTATCCATCCATTTTATATACTGTTTGCCCTCGTTAGGGCTGCAGGTGAGTAAGACCCTGTCCAAGCTGGCAGGGTGGGACAGGTTGAAAGTCATTTGCAGGGAACATGCCATTTCCAAAATATGACTCATGTTGAACAATGTGCATCATTTGGCATTACAGTATGCTTAACCTAATTCCACACAAACATTTGAATTCATGACTTTATTGGACAAGTGAACAATCACAGTGCAGGGAGCTAAAAGGATATGAACCACGAGGCAAAGTCAACCAACCAATCAATGTGATGAGATTTGAGGCGTTTATAGGACAGGGCCTTATAAAAAAATACAAACCAGGTATGAGTTTTCTATTCTTAAGAAGCATTGTCCTGTGTGGGCCAAGCCTCGCACATAAGAGCTCGGTGGATACTCACAATTACATACTGTAATGTGTGGCTTTATATAAAGCTGGAAAGAGTTGTAAATGTCTCTTTAAAACCTTAGTGTTCTTCAGTCCACAATGAGAAGAATTAGAGAAATCTGCTCACATCTATGTTGACAAGTCTGCAAGGGGACACCCCTCAACTGATTGCCAGCCAATTGCAGGGCGAACAAACATGCAAGCATGGGGAAAATGTGCAAACTCCACACACGAAGTGGACCTCGGATTCAAACCCCCAACTTCAGAACTGTAAGGCTACTACTACTAGGACTCCTTGATACCTCTACAGCAGACATTCCAGAGATATTTCTAGAAAACTATCCAAATTCCTCAAGCGTCGTGTAGTAGGAATATGCAATACAGCAAACGGATGGGTGAGGGTACTTACGCCAGGGGAGGCTCAACTAGTTATTAATTCCAGTGGGGTCATATACTTTTTTTTTTAATTTTTTGTGTGTCTACAGACTTGAGGTTTCTATATTAGTTAGCTACACAGAAATACAGTCTTGTCCATAAGCATTGGGACATTGACACAATTATTCTCATCGTTATGGCTCTAAACACCACCACAATGGATTTAAAATAAAATGAACAAACTGTGCTTGAACTGTAGACTTTCAGTTGCTATTTGAGCGTATTTACATCCAAACTAGGTGGAATGTAGCAATTACAACAGTTACAACACTTGTTAAAGGACCCAAAAGTAACTAAGTAATAAATCCTACATTCACTTTTGATACTTATTTGCAAGACCATTGCAGTCAACTACAGCCCGAGGCAGTACAGACATCACCTTATTTGGATCTAAATACACTCAAATTAAAACTAGAAGTCATCAGTGTGAACACATCTTGTTGGTTTTACTTTTGATCAATTATTTGGAGCCAAAGAAATGAGAATGGCATCGATGACCCAATACTTATGGACCTGAGTGTACACACACACTGGTTGTTTTTAAGATTACAGTAGACATGTTTCATAAACTCAAACATTCAACTCGGGCAAGTACATTTCAAGCAAGATTCAAGGCGGGTGGGGGAAATATTGTTCTGAAGTTATCGAATGTATAATATCAAATGTTACTACACAAATACAACATTCTGTGCAAGAAATAATCATCATCCAGGGCAATGCAATTTAACATTCAGCAAATTTCTCATTTCACTTACTGGAAAGTCATTTTTTAATTGTCAAAATATTTTTTTGATGCTTTTGTTTCCTGGTGTCAACAACAACGATTTAAATAGACAAACAAACAAACAAACAAAAACAATTTATTGTTCAAGTGAGTCAAAGAGGTTTTGTTCACTGTAAAAACCTGTCTACCTGGTTAATTCCAGGACAGCTATTGATACTTACAATTCAATACAGAACATCACTGCAGTTGCTTTCAGCCATTTCTAAAACTATTGTTCTCAAATTTAGTGAAAGAACTAAGCTCACTCCGCCTAGCAACCTTCAAATAAACTTCAAATGAGTTCTATTAATCCCTCTTGCACAAGATCTTGTTCTGTCTTCTTCATGCACAGTTCGACCTTTTATACCAAGTCAACTTTGACCTCCTGACCCAGAAGCAGTTACAACCCTGAGGTTCGTGGGGTCTCTAAAAATGATATGACCCAAAAGATCATTTAAGAATAAAAAGATAATACTTTAACTGCAAATAGAGCTAAGCAAAGTGACTCCAGGCTTCACTCACAGTCCTGGAGTTTGTCATGTCCAAGTAAGGTCCCTTTTTTTCATCTCTTTGAGTCTTCTCACTCATCCGTAAGAATTCTCAGTGACCACTTATACTGGATGTATATTTAATTTTTTGTTTCTTCTTTTTTTTTTTAAATCATTGAGTGCTCTTCTCGTCATTTCTTTTATTTTATTTTCTTTCATCCATCCATCTACCTTCTATCACCCTGTCTAGCCTTTGGGCTTACATTTACTTGCCCTTCTTCATCTTCCAGGTTTTCTTGTTAGACATGGCGTCAATCATAGCCTGAGAGCGACGCTTCAATGCTTCTCGTGAGAGGATACCCTCATCCTCCTCATTGTCGTCCTCTGAGGAAAAAAAAAAATATTGCAAGTTAGCAATGACACTTGATTTGCTTTCTGTGTGTGTATGCGTGGAATCTCACCGTTGGTTAAGAGTCCCATCTCTTGGTCCTCAGCCACAGTGACTCGCTTGTTGTATGAAGGCAGTTGTTTCTCAATCATAAAATAGAACTACAAAAATAATAATAATAATATTATAGCCCTACATAAGCTGTATATTTGTTTCTGTCAGTCTTTCTGGCTTTATTTTAAGTCACTAAAAACTCCTTTTTCCAAAAAGCCTTTCTATAACGGTGCTTTTGTTCTTTGTTTCGTTGACCAATTAATTTTCATCATCTTTAATTTCAAAACATCATTCGTTTCAAAACTGTTAGCTAATGAGTACTTGTGTGATTTTATTCACATGAAACACACAGTGGACACAACAGCTGAGGCCGCAAGGATAAACTACCAAACATTACGTTTGCAAAGTAAACTTTGAACCTTGATATCAGGGGTCAGGAAGCTTTAGCTCTTTTGAGATCTTTTGGCTCGCAAGTAAACCTTAGTTGACAGTTAACATGATTAAAAATGAATACATAATTCTGCTGCCATTTTAAAGTGCATTACAGGAATGTTAAAAATACTGGTCAAAATGTACAAGATTTGAATGCAACCATCCATTTTCAACAGCAGTGGAGGTAGCTGGACCACAAATGGGAATATTTAGATAGCCTACAATGCCCCCTTTGAGGTACGTACCTGTGACAAGGGAAAGTGGGAGTTAGCAACCATTTGCAGGTAAAAACATTTGATTTGTGGGTGGGGGGATTTTTTTTTTCCAAATGTTATGTATTGATAGCAAATGAATAATAATAAATGTAATCATTTATAATCAGTGTCCATGTATTGGCCCCCATCCCTATCATGGCATGATGGTATGGGAGTCTGCTACAGCGCACTGGCCTTTCTAGTTTTCACATTTATGGTCTGGAGCCAGTGCTAGTTTTCCCTCTGGCTCAGCAGGATCAGACTATTTTGATTGGATAACGCTGTAGCTTAGCCAGATTGTGAAATCTTAAAAGTTGCCTTCTTTCAATCACATACAGTAGTAAGGAAGCCATGAGAAAGAAGACGGCGAAAAAAAAGAAAGAGAAGCTCTGTAAATTTCAGTACGAACTGACAAGAAGGACCCGGGTGAAGCGGGACGTCGAAATCCTGCCGTGGTGCATGCATTAAAGTAATAATAGAATAATTATCTCGGTCTGCTTTTGCACTCAACTTAAAAAAAATGGAAATACATTTTCAAAAACAGAATGTGTGTTTCTAGGCTCCCTCAGCCAAAAATGTTGCCTGACCCCTGCTCGACATAAACGTGTCTTACCTCCTCTTCCTCCATGTCCTTCGCAATCTCATTGAGGTCTTTTCCGTGAAGCTTGCCCTGGAGTAAGCGGACCTTCCGTTCACACTGGCTCAGCAGCTGCACCACCAACTCTTCTGAATTTGGAGACACATCTGACGGTGGTTCATTCTTTATCGAGGACAGAGGAGGCCACAGACAGATGAAAAATAGCAAACGGTACACATGCTCAATGTTTTTTCACCCTTGGTCCTCGGTATCCCTTAGGGGGGAGTAGGGAGTCCAAAGGATTTTACTGGCAATTTACAGCTCATAACGAAGGTTAAAGACCCTGTGCAGTAAATTCAAAGATCTCTTTTTGAATACATTATAAAGGTTTGAAGATAAATGTGGAAAGTTTGCAAAGACTGAGAACTACGTAGGATTTGATTGTCGAACTATTACAGAAGTAAATATGTGCCACCAAGATTTGAATTAAGAATGCCACTGAAAATTTGATGTTGTAAATTTCACATTGTTTTAAAGTTATCATTTTGATTAAAATTCACCATCTGTGCTGAACGTGCCGATGAATTTCAGACAGCGAATTGTAGCCAGATGAATCTCAGGCAACTGAAAATATTGCGTTTGAATTTTAAAGGTTGAATTTTTTTATATGGTGAATTTGTAAACATTGAAAAGTTAAACTGAAATACAGCTATTGAAAATGTGATCACTTTGAAAAAACAATGTGAATTTTACAACATAAAATTTTCAGTGGCATTTTAAATTCAAATCCTGGTGGCACATATTTACTTCCATAAACTATATACCTTTATTTTCATGACTAGCACAAATCTGGCACAGCATGAGGCATAATTCTTCCAGGAGACGCATTGGACTCGGTTGTAATTTCGCAGATGCGCACAGCTGCCGTATTTAACAAAAAGGGCTGTCTGCGGGAGTGGGTGTCGACACAGATAATTTTATCATTGTTCATTAATTTCCTTTATGTGAGGAGCAAGGATGGTCTTGCATGGAGAGAGCGTGCCAATTGTGACTGGAGCTTTGCTATTCGCCAGTGTGGCAAAAGACAACATGATAAATTAAAGGATGATCTGGTTATAACCGGTACAACTTATATTGTGTATGTCCACAGACGTCATGAATCCATTTGTCGTTCATGCATATGCGTCCTCACAGCTGCGTGCTGGGGTGATTTGAAAAAATAAAGTGAGTCAATACAAATATAAAAACAGCAGAACTTTGATTTCACAGACTAGTTAGGGGTTGTCTGCTAAATGTGATTGTTAAAATGAAGCACTTTTTTTTCATGGCCAAAAAAGACCAGAAGAGCACAATTTTCATTATGGGCTAAAAAAAAAAACCCAGCACAGTACAAAATTCTAAATATAAAACAGCTTTTAAAAGTTGATTCAAACTTACTTCAATGGTGCATGAAAGAGGTGATTTTGAATTCCAACTGAATACTATTTTCTGTCTAAGTTTGTTAAACAGAGGTTGCACAATCAAGATCTGCTTCTGAAAAAGAGCCCTCGGTACCCAGTTACATGTTGCGGGGAGAATCCAAAGGAGACGTCGCTGCAATGACATCGCCCATTTTGGCTGATGCCAGTCCGCTAAATTGGCAAATACCTGCAGCAAGTCTTGCGCTGGTATGAAAATCAAGATCTGCCATCATTTGTGTCCCGGCACACATTGTACTCTCTCCCAAAACACAGCACATACCGTTAAACAGCTTTTCACCATTTCACGTGTCTTGATTTTTTTTTTTACAGTAGCTAAAACAAGTTCCAGTGAAAATGTTCAAATTCGACAGGGTTGTTAACAAGAGTCCTCTCTATGGTAAGCTTAATTTAATGGAATTTTTTTCACTTTATGGGTGCATTAAGTATTTTTGTTCATTTGTTTGTTTGTTTTACCAGAGAGATGTGCTTAAGCTTTTCCGCTAGGTGCTCCACTCCAGCTTGGATAGTGCTGAGGGTTTTAACGACGGATGACAGGCGTTCCTTAGCTGTTTCGCAGCTGTGCTGTTTAGCCAGCAGCTCCTGCTCACACTCGTCCAGCATTCTCTGCTCACTACAAACGGAGAAAAGGAAAACATGCTTCTACTCGCCCTTATGTCCACACTTATTCTTCTTGTTGGGAGAGGTTGTTTATCTGAGGGAAGTGGAGTCATTTTACTGTAATCACATTAATAGAAAATAAAAGACCTTTATAATCAAGCAAGTGTCAAACAATTTTTGTTTCATGTTTCTCCCGACTTGTTAGCACATCTGTCTCTCAGTTCTGAGGACCAGGGTTCAAATCCGGCCCTGCCTGTGTGGAGTATGTTCTTTCCGTGCCTGTGTGGGTTTCCTCCGAAATCCCAAAGACATGCATGGTTGTGTTCATCGACGACTCAAAAGTCTCCGTAGGTGAATGTGAGTGCGAATGCGTGTCTTGTGTTTGTATGTGCCCTGTGATTGGCTAAATTACAACGACAATAGAAACAGCTTTCACTATTCCACTACCAAACTACAGTTCCAGAAGTAAATATGTTACATTTACAAACAGTGGCAATTGGAAGTTGCTATTACTCTATAAAAAAAAATTGATACAGCTTTTGTATTGAAATTGATTAGATTGTGCAAGTTTAACTAACACTGCACTTTCGACAGAAACACTCATCAGATTATAGATCATTTAAAAAGCTTTGAATGTGAAAGTCAGTATGTGGCACATGCATACACTTTCTCACAAATGACAATGTGCTTATTCTACTACTACTGCACTTTGCCTTTTTTACCTGGACAGTTTTGTTTCTCCTGAATACTTCATGTCCTCAAACTGTTGGTTCAGTTGCACCTTCTGCTCTTTTAGCTCCAGGAGAACATACGCATTATCTGCTTTCAGCGCTTGCAGATGTCGGTGAGTCTCCCTTTGGGCGATGTAACGATCCATGACCTCCTACAGACAGGACACAAAAATATAGTGACGGAAGATTTTTCTCATGCTCCATTTTCACAATAATTAGATTCTTGGGACACAGCAGGTCTCAGTTGTTGTTGATGGGACAATATTTCCTCTAGTCAAGACATGAGTTGTGCCAACAAAGGGGATTGCCTTTGTGATATCAAAGATAACAATTACCGTTTGATACAGTGGGGGAGGCTTAAACCTAGTCTCGTTGGCACCACGTGAACCCGTAGGAATACGGTTAATTTAGGGAGAGACACCTTGTGAACAGAAGTGACACCTACTACAGGTAAGAGGAGGAGTTCTGCCATTCAAACCTACCCAGTGAAGAAGTGAAGCCTAGAAATGGTCTTTGAGAGCCCACAGATCCGAGACTTTATAAATTTGTGACTGATCATTTCTGGCCGTCTTTTTGCTTATGTGACTCTGAAAACAATTGCTATGACATTACCTTCTCAAGAAACCTAGTCTATCCCGTAAGCCTGTCTCAAAGTATTCATTTGTTCTCGCTCGACGAAAGTTAATTCACGCCGGCGGTCATCCGAGTGGATGGCACTGCGCAGAATGACAGAGGACAAGCGTTCCTAAACTGTTCTGCCAGCTAACCCTAACCCTATGCAATGAAAAATGCTGCCCAACCATGTGGTCGCCTCAGGAACAAGCTTTCTAGTTCTGTCTGTTTTTGTGTTTTTTGTTCATCTTTTGAGGTATTCCCCAACTTACTTACACAAGTGAAAATGTCCAAAATATTATGGAGTCTACTTTGGATCTTCGTTCACCAACTTACAGGATTTTTTTTCCTCAGAGTTACTCACTGGACAGCACAGTGGCACAGCTTGTTGGAGAGTTGGCATCACATTTCTGAAGGCCGGAGTTTTAATCCTGGCGTCACCTGAATGAAATTTGCATGATCTCCCCGTGTCTGCGTGGGTTTTCACCAGGCACTCCGGTTTTCTCCCACATCCCAAAAACATCCATTAATTAGAAACTCTACATTTCCTCCAGGTGTGATTGTGAGTGTGACTGTTGTCTGTCTCCATGTGCCCTATGATTGGCTGGCTACGAGTTCAGGGTGTAGCCTGCCCCCTGCCCGATGATAGCTGGGATCAACCCTGGCACTCCCACGACGCTTGTGAGGATAAGCAGCTCAAAGAATGGAAGGGATGGAGTTACTCACTGGTGGAGTGGTTGTGATCTATGTCGCATGAAGGCAATGGCAGAACAGAACCTAGCTGGGGGGGGGAATGTTTTACACTGGCTAAATCAATCACCAGACTTGAACCCAGCATTCATTTTACCTCCTGAAGTGGAAAAGGAAAAGAGAAAGCCCTTAACAGAAATGAGAAATGAGAGAGGCTGTAGTAAAAGCCTGGAAAAGCATTTCAGGTGAATCCAACAGTCTGGTGAAGTCTCAGGCTTGATGGAGTTATTCAAGGACGGATTATGCCACCAAATATTAAAAGTTTCTCTGTTCCAATACTTTTCCTCACTTGAAGTGAGTGGCTTGAAATGAAAAGTGCTCTGTCTTGAGTTGTTTAACACATGTTGATGGAAATACCATGAAATTAAACCAGAATTTCTGAACTTTTGTCTCGTATACATCTTTTGATTTGAATCCCAAACGACTTTAATATATAGATATATAATAATGTATTTATTTATATATTTTTATTATTACTACATATTTTATGTATTATCTTGAGTTTATTTTTAACTTCAAATTATATTATTATAATATTATATATACTTATTATAATTAAATATTTATATATTTATAAATATATACCATATATATATATAAATTTAAAAAAAGAAAACATGGGAATTGACTTTGTCATTCCATTAGATTTTGAGGGGACTGTATGACAAAATACACTTAATTACCATACCATAATTACCACTTAGTCCTGTGATAGAATGAGCATGCACACTTTAACCATTTTCAGAAAGGGATCTTGATTCAGGCTATTTTGATTCGCCAATTTTGGTGAATGTGGGCGACACTCGCTTCGCCACATCCTGTTTCAATTAGCCATTGGCCACTAGATGGACCCTGTGCAAACCTTGAAGTACAACAGATGCCATTTGGCCGTATTTGTAGACAGGGAGTAATTTGCACAAATCACATCGTGCGATGACATAAATGCGCCTGTTTCAACATTGGTACCTGTGTGTCTGTGTAACCCGTGGCATCCTTCATACTTTGGAGGGTCTCATCAAACATGCAGATGCTCTGCTCCATTTCAGCAGCCAACATGGCAGCGCTGGACTCAGCTTCATTGTTCAGCTCATCCTGTTGTACATTTTTCCTCTGAGCCTGCAGGTCATAGCGTTGGAGTTAAGAATACTTCATCAGCTTTGATTTAATGTCTTATTCCGTATTTAACATCAAGGATTTGCTCATGTAGGTAATCGTGCTGCATAGAGTATTACGTGTAACTCACATCCAGCTTTTCAGCCCGGGCCTTGATCTCCTGCACCCTCTTTCGGTAGATTGCTAGAAGATAATCTTTTTCTTGGTGTTCCTTGTAAAACAATTCCTCCTGCTGCTGTAACTCAGTCTGGGAGGATAGAAAATAGAGAATGGGGGGTACGTAAAACATTCAGAGGACAGTAAGAAACTGTAAATTAATTCAGTGTAAGGGCACTGCAGGACAAGTAAGGTGTGAAATCTTCAATGCATTTTGAAAGTTATCGACCACATTGAAATAATTCATAACATATTGCACACATATGTATGTATTTACAAATGCCATTTCTTTGGAGAGCTGGGCTTTGTTGTTCATATCCTGCACATTCTGCAGTTCCCGCCTGTATTTCATGATTTCCGCTTCAAGACCGTCTATCTGACCCTGGAAAGTGAGACTCTCCTCCTGCCGGATGAAATAGAAAGGAAAAAAAGACTGGTTGAGGGATGGTCCGTCACATAAAGATGGTTTATGAAATCCTCTCGACGGTCAGGATAACTCACCTGCAAGTGTCGCTTCAGTTTCAGATAGTTAGTCATGGTGTTTGCAGCCCCCTTGCACTTGACCTGGTTCTCCTCCAGAGACTTCTGCAGCGACCGCAATTTCTACGGATGCAAAGAACAAGACATTCCAAAGGTCTGATCATATTTTTAATGATTTACAGGCAGCGGCACAACCAATCATGCAGTCAGATATATAACATTCTCTCATTTTGAATGTGATGCCCGCAACAAGTTCCAAAAAAAGTTGGGTCAGTACTAACAAAATATTGGAAAAAGTGGGAAATGCTCAAAAACAAACCACCTGTTTGGAACATTTCACAGGTGAACAGGAAGGCTCAGTTAAGAGAGGTCGGGGTGAAGATCAACTGCGAGAGCAAATAGTCCAACAGTTTAAGAAAAACATTTTTTAATGTGTAATTGCAGGGAACTGGAATTTATGATCCATAAGATCATTAAAAGAATCAGAGAATCTGGAGAAATCTCTGCATGTAAGGGGCAAGGGTGAAAACCAACATTGAGTGTCCCAACCTTCGATCCCTCAAGTCGCACTAAGTTAAAAAAAACGGCTAAGTAAACCATTGCCAGTGTACTTAGTTTGTTGTTAAATCTACAAATTCAAGTTAAAATTCTACCATGCAAAAGGAAAGTCATTATCTATTTCTCTGGGTCCGAGCTCATCAGGAAAGGAGTGACACAAAGTGGAAAAATGTGCTGTGGTCTGATGAGTCTACATTTCAAGTTGTTCCAGATTGTTGTCACCACAAAGTTCAAAAGCAAGCATCTGAGAGGGCATAGTGGTGTGTTTGTGCCCATAGTATAGACAACGTGCAAATCTGTGAAGGCGCCATTAATGCTGAAAGGTACATGCAGGTTTGGGAGCAACATATGCTGCCATCCAAGCGATATCTTTTCCAGGGATGTCTCCACATATTTCAACAAAAAAAGAGTGCAAGTACTACACTGGCCTGGCAGCAGGCCAGATCTGTCTTCCAATGAAAATGAAAACAACAATTGTGAACCCAGACTGATGAGCAACCTAAGTTGTGTATCAAGCAAGTATTGGAAACAATTTTACCTAAAAAGCTTTGACAATTAGTGTTCCCAGTGTTGTTAAAAGGTGATGTAATATCGTGGTAAACATGCGCATGTCACTATCCTTTTGGAAACCTATCAGACTTCAAATTCAAAACAGTGAATATTTGGCTTTTATTGAACATTAAATACCTTCTCTTTGCAGTACACTGGATATAGGTTGAAAAGGATTTTCAAATTATAGAAATGTTACATTTTACACAACATTCCACTGGAATTTGTGTTATAATTTGTAGTCTGTAATAGTTAGCTGGCATAGGCTCCGGCACTTCCACAACGCTTGGAAAATGGATGGATGAATAATACTATTTGTAATTTTTCCTCCGATGTAAGATGGTTGTGTGAAAAATCACATAAGTGCCCCTGAAAATGTACGTTGTTTTTTTTGGGGGGTTTTTTTGCACAAGATGCCTTTAATGCCAAAAATTAAACATAAAATATAAAAACCAGAATAACAAATGTAATTTTACTTTGTTGTCAGATATTGATCAAAACATGGTCCTATAAATTCGTTTTTGCTTGTGAAAACAAATGATATTTTCACCAGAAAAAAAAATGCTGCAACATACCAGTGTGATATCCTCCTTTTCAGAGAGTACTTGGTTGAAGCCGACTGCTTCCAGTCTGAGGCACTCCCTCTTTAGCTCATCTAGCCGGCGCTGGTGAGTCAGGGTAGTGTGTCTCAGGGCATTGAGCCGCTTCATCTTGGACGCCACCCGGTGTTCAAGTTTGGATAGAGCTGCCTAAAGACAAGAACAGCTAGTTTGTATTTATTGCTGGGTTTCATGTTGGAACCTGAAAATACTACGATGAAACAAAAAAGTTTTTTTTTTTTTTAATCCAAAATAAGAGGCGTAAACACATGACGATAGTCGGGCCTAATTTGATCATTTTTCATCACTTAATAAGTCAGGAACGACTCAATTTTCAGGCCTCTTTATGCTCACGCATACAGCGACCACGATGATGTCAATGCGTCCCTCCTGTACGTAGTTTGCCTTTATACTCGAGCGCAACCCAACCGAACAATTTTGAAAATGTGGTGCAGTTCTTCTCCAAGCCAGAAGTGTCACTATGGCTGGCAAGGACGCCGCTGGCTGGAATTTCCTCAGCACGTTTTTGGCCATTTCTGGTAGTTATTTTTAATTGCCTTTCCGTAAAAGGTAACAAAACAACAAAAATGGCGACCGTTGAACAATGTCGGCTTGAACAAATTAACCTAAATGTCGAGAAGGGGGTGATGTAACTGCTATGTGGAGCCGGGGGTACATCATCACAGCATGTGACTAAAACGGGCCAATCACGAGAGATGCTTTCCCGTGCAGAAACTTTTTCTGACGTGAGCGCGGCAAGCTATGCAGACTTTCTGCGCGGGACAATGCGTAGGTCACGTGAAGCAATGTGGGCGTTGTCCTAGCGTGCGACGGCAGGTGCACAAAGTGGCCTTTAGATGTCTCTTAAAATACTGTAGCTATTATCCTCTGGTGTAGGTTGGGCTAAGAGGGATTTTTTTTTTCTCCCCTTGATCCGCTGAGGATTCGTACACGTTAAACCTGTTCTGATTTATGATCAAACTGAACATGGTGATGTGAATGGAGGTAATCAAGTGTCGTCTTTTTGTGTCGCCTGATGACATATTAGTAAAACAAATCATAGAAGTGATTTGCTGTATGCAGCGACCCCTGGGAGTCAAGTCAAAAGGCACAAAAAACGAAAAATGGGATGGTAGGAGGAAGTGTTGGCATACAACCTTGCCTGACATTGGCGGCCCAGTGTCCTTTTCCACGCCTCGACCATGTAAGGCCGATTGGACAAATTGTTGTTCATCCTGAGGCAGAAGAGAGAGTGGATTGTAAACCCTATGATCTCACTGAAGATGCGTTTCTCGTCCTTACAGCCTCGGCCTCCGACACCCTCTTCTGCAATTCTCTGTTCTCCTCCCGTAGCTGCAGGATGTTCTGGCGGTTTTTCTCCAGGGCAGACTGAGAGCTCTCATAATAGGCACTCCTGTCACTCTCTGATCGACACGAAGTATGAACATCAATGCGAGACGGATTTATTGAGAAAGTAATATTAACCACAGCCCCAATTCATTGAAAAAACTTACCTAAAAGTTGAATTTTACGCTGCAAATCCGCTATTTGGTCATACACGGAAGGTTTGGTGCTTTCCGATTCGAACAACATGTTTTCAGTGCAATTTTCACACTTGCAAAGAGAAGTCACATGCAAGCTAAAGCGGGGGCTCACCGTCCATACGTGCGCAGTTCTGAGCCCTGTTGCCTAGCAACGTGTAAACTCTAGCCTACTGTTTACTGTTTTCTTAGCCTCCTCTGATTACAAGGGTTGACTTTGTGATGTCATTTGTGATTTAACTTTGACAACCTACTAGTCATCATTTACAATAGGCCAAAACCTAAAACAAAGATGCCATGGTGGAAAACAAAGGAAAACAAATAATTTGTACTTCTCTTCCCTCTGTTCTGTATTTGCTACTATAGCACCTGTAAAGAATTTGTTTTGTTGCACTTGTTTAAATGCACGTGTTTCTTTTCATCATTATGCTTGATGCCTCACACTTTTTGAGGACCAGAGTTCAAATCCCAGCCCACCTGAAGAGCTTACATGTTCTTTCTGTGCCTGCGTGGGTTTTCTCCGTGTACTCCAGTTTTCCTCCGACATTCCAAAACATGCATGGTAGGTTGATTGAAAAGTCTAAATGGCGTGGAGGTGTGTACATGAGTGTGATTGGTTGTTTTTACTGCAGCGATGTAAAGTAGACCCCTCAATTTTTTTCCATTCTTAGTTATATTGGAGCTCTTTGCTAAAATAATTTCAGATAATAAAAAAGGGAAACTATTGTCTGTACAAATGTTTTTTTTTTTCCCCCATTAGCGCTAAATTATCAAAACAATAATTGTAAAAATTCACTTTTTCTTTTGAACTTAAGTACTGTACTTTTCAGAGTCTACACTTTTTTTTCCAAGTCAAGTGTATGTAGCCCTAAATCACAAAAAAAAAAAAGTCAAAAAGGAATTCATAAGTCCACAGTGCGGACAGACCAATAAACCCCCTCCTGATCTAAATCAGTCTGCAAGATTTTTGGGTGGGGCTAAAAGTAGCCCTGTGACGACAGCAGGCCGGGGTGTGTACATTCCGGCACGCGGCCCTCCCCCACTAAATGAGCACCAAGCACTCTTATCCCATGCAGTTGCCATTCAGAGGAATTACCATTTTCTTATCCATTAACTCAACCCATTCCGACCTAGTACAATACCGTGTGCAAATAGCTACAGTGAAGAAAATGAGCATTTGAACACCATGCTATATTGCAAGTTCTCCCACTAGGAAAATCATGGAGAGGTCTGAAATTTTCATCATAGGTGCATGTCCACTGTGAGAGAGATCATCTAAAAAGAAAAATCCAGAAATCACAATGTATGATTTTTTTTTAACGATTTATTTGTGTGATACAGTTGCAAATAAGTATTTGAATACCTGAGAAAACCAATGTTAATATTTGGTTCAGTAGCCTTTGTTTGGAATTGCAGAGGTCAAACGTTTCCTGTAGTAGTTCACCAGGTTTGCACACACTGCAGAAGGGATTATGGCCCACTCCTACACACAGATCTTCTCTAGATCAGACAGATTTCTGGGCTGTTGCTGAGAAACAGAGTTTCAGCTCCCTCCAAAGATTTTCTATTGGGTTTAGGTCTGGAGACTGGCCAGGCCACTCCAGAACCTTGATATACTTCTTACGGAGCCACTCCTTGGTTTTCCTGGTTGTGTGCTTCGGGTCATTTTCATGTTGAAACACCCAACCAGGATGCATCTTCAATGCTCTTGACTGAAGGAAAGAGGTTGTTCCCCAAAATCTCACAATACATGGCTGCGGTCATCCTGTCCTCCATACAGTGCAGTTGTCCTGTCCCATGTGCAGAAAACACCCCCAAAGTATGATGCTACCACCCCATGCTTCACAGTAGGGATGGTGTTCTTGGAATGGAACTCATCATTCGTCTTCTTCCAAACACGGTTAGTGGAATTATGACCAAAAAGTTCCATTTTGGTCTCATCTGACCACAAAACTTTCTCCCATGACTCCTCTGTATCATCCAAATGGTCACTGGCAAACTTAATATGGGCCTTGACATGTGCTGGTTTAAGCAGGGGAACCTTCCGTGCCATGCTTGATTTCAAACCATGATGGCGAAGCGTATTACCAACAGTCACCTTGAAAATGGTGTACCCAGCTCTTTTCAGGTCATTGACCAAGTCCTGTCGTGTAGTCCTGGGCTGATTCCTCACCTTTCTAAGGATCATTGAACCCCACGAGGTGATATCTGGCATGAGGCTCCACTCCGATTGAGATTGACCATCATGTTTACCTTCTTCCATTTTCTAATTGTAACCCAGTTAAAAGTTGGTACAGGTAAAATTTCAGTATAATAGAGTAGCAATTAGGTTATAGGTTTTCTTTATGCAATGTGGTGGAATATCTGTTAAACTGTGTGTGAGTGTACTACTCAAATCACGCCGTAACGTGATGGAGTTAGCCGCGACCACAGGGGCTAAGTGCATGCATGGGACTTGGCTTGGGCACTAGCAACCAGCTAACGCTAGCTAGCCAGGCCTGTGTATTGGACCACGAAGGAGAGGACAAGGGCGCTAGCGTCGAGCTAATGCGACTAGCGAGGCTCTGTTTGGACTTCAAGGAAGAAAAAGGGACGAGGACCGTGAGGACGCCGGACAGAGGAAAACCCACCTTCACCTTTCTTCACTCCTGCCTTGGGAAGCACCGCAGTGACATTGGGGTTTTAATTTTGTTTGCCTGTCTGCTATATTCATATCTGTTTGGGCCCTGAGCATGTATGTATTGTGTACCTGTTAAATTGACTTTGTTTATTTGACTGTTGTGTATACATGTTGGATTTTTCCATCCTTTATTTTGTTATTAAATGTTCACACTTTTTGTTACATAAACAGGTTTATTATTTGGGTATCTGCAAGACAGTTAAAATAGTGTGAGTGGTTATTCGGTAGCTTGATTATTAAATTAGGATAATATTAACTCATAAAGGGAAATATTATTTCAGAGACTTTTGATAGAGAATTAAATGCACAAGACTGAAATTGTAATAGACATTTAGAGTAATTAACATTGAGTTAATTTATTAGTTTCGTACTTTGGAGTAAGAAAACTTGGGTGGCTACCTCGTTGAAGTATTTTATACTAGAGAGGCGCTACATAATGATTGCCCCAACAGAGGACCTTTTTTCACCAAGCTGCTTGGCAATTTCTCCGTAGCCCTTTCCACCGTCTGGAGTTGTAGAATTTTGACTCTGGTGTCTTTGGAAAGCTCTTTGGTCTTCATGGAGTGGAGGTGGACTATTAAAGGTAGACTAACAGGTCTTTGCGGGTCAGAATTCTAGCTGATAGACAGGTGTTCAAATAGTTATTTGCAGGTGTGTCACAAATAAATCGTTAAAAAATCATACATTGTGATCTCTGGATTTTCTTTCTATCGCTCACAGTGGAGATGCGCCTACGATGACAATTTCAGACCCCTCCATGATTTCTAAGTGGGAGAACTTGCAATATAGCAAGGTATTCAAATACTTACTTTCTTCACTGTATCAAACTATGGGTATAACAACTTCCCTGAAGTGCACCATGTGTTGTGTTATTTGGGCTACAGTGTGTCTGCTGTATGGCGCCAAGCTGATTGCATTGAAAGGCAAATGGATGCAATCATCCGCCCCAGGGTCCCTTGCCAGCCCGAAAGCGACTTGAGTGGGAGGCCAAGCACAACAGTGTTTGGGTCATCAGCCTGTTTCTGGCCGCACGTCACAGGGCAAAGAGGAGGGAAAAATAATTATCCAAGGGATGTCGGCTAATGTTGCCACTTATCGGCCACACTTGGGCAGCCACAGCAGCTCATTATCCCGCTGAATTTCAAAGGGAAAATTAATCCCGACGGCGTGGCTAATGATGATACTGCCTGCTCAGATCCCGCTTCTCTGCTGCTGTGAGATCGTTCAGTGACACCTCCTCGGCACCTGCAAGCTGAAAGGTTCTCTCAATTCTTCAAGCCTGATTTAAAATAACCCTGCAATTTTTTTTTTATTCATTCATTGTAAAGTTTGTTAGACTTTTCTTTGATGTGTCATAAGATTTTTTGGGGGTCTGTGGTTCAAGTTCAGATGTTTGTACTTTTACAACCTCTACAAAAAAAAAATGCATGTAGTTTCTAGTGTAGAACTGCAATGCATTATACTGAGATGTTTCTAAAACTATTTTGGTGGCATTACTTACGCAAGAGGGGCAAAATATATGACACTTGTCGGTAGGCAGTGTTGTTTAACCACTGAACTCTGTCATGATCCTGCCGCTCCAGCACGAGCTGGCGGGTGCCCGCGTGGGTGCCCCCGCGGGTGCGCTGATTGAGGCGCACACCTGGGTCTCATGCGGGCTGATTAGTCTGTGTATTTATATCACCCCGATGACGACTGGTCCCCGCCGGATCGTTGAGCTTCATGTCCCGTTCCACCACTCGTATCCCTGATCGACAACTTGTGTGTACCGACCTTCGCCCGTTCTCCGACCAACCTTGTAAGCCTGACTCCTTTGATACTTCTGCCTGCCTTGATCGTTCTCCTGTGTACAGATTCCGGCCTGCCCGCATTTCGCGCCGGAACGCCTCGTGATTTGGCGGCTCCTCCTCCCTCTGGGCTGGAAGCTTCGCCACCAGCTGTGGGTCTGCGGGTTTCGCCGTTGATGGCGAGGAGTGGGAGGACGGTGTCTTAGTTGCCGCGCAGCAGAAGGCACATGGGAGCGCCCGGCCGGGGCGTCTCCTCTGGCCGCCAAGCGGGTTCCCTCTTACGGATTGGTGTACTTGGACCTACTGGGAGAAGACGCTCGGGTGCTGGAAACGCGGGGAGGTGAAACAAACTGACTGGGATGAAAGATCGGATGAGCAGATTCAGAATAATCGGAGTCGTACTCTGGCAGCCGGTCATACAAATCACGGTCCTCCTCATATTCCGAAAAGTCGGTCCAGAAGAATATGAGGAGCCGGACGGGTCGTGTTCGGGACGTAGTCATACCTCGCTGGTGGAGCGTAAGACACGGAAGCGGAGGACGTCAAGTAGCCTACCCGGATCGGACAGGCCTGGTCCTCCAGCAGACGGTCTACCTTGCGTCGGTCCCGGCGACGCCGGGTCTTTCCTGCCGGATCGTTCTGTCACGTCCCATCGGAATGAGAGGAGGACCCAAATGCAGGACTCGGACGATGCAAGGTAGTTCAAGGAGAAACGTTTATTATATGCCAAGGTCGGGGATTGAGCAGGCAGTCCGGTGCAGCAGCGGTAGACGTTTATTATATGCCAAGGTCGGGGATCGAGCAGGCAGTCTGGTGCAGCAGCGGTAGTTGGGACGTCGGGCGAAGAGAGCAGGTGAGCGGGCAGGCAGTAGTCGGTACACGGGGAAACAATCAAAGCAGGCAGAAGTATCAAAGGAGTCAGGCTTACAAGGTTGGTCGGAGAACGGGCGAAGGTCGGTACACACAGGTTGTCGATCAGGGCTACGAGTGTTGGAACTGGACATGAAGCTCAACGATCCGGTGGGGACCAGTCGTCATCGGGGTGATATAAATACACAGACTAATCAGCCCGCATGAGACGCAGGTGTGCGCCTCAGTCAGCGGACCCGCGCGGGCACCCACGCGGGCACCCGCACAGCTTGTGCTGGAGCGGCAGGATCATGACAAACTCCACAGCAACACACAGTTCAACAAATACTGCATCAAAAACTTTTGGATGAAATCAACCCATATTTTACCGCTGATAAGCTCTGTGCTTATATTACACAGGCAGGAACGATCAGAGGTTTAGAGGTGCTGAGCTACCAGCTATGCAAAATAAATTTCATTTTACAAAACCGGGAAATCTTTTGGAGGTTATTTACATGATCCAAAGCACTATGTATAATACATCCAGGTATAGCACAATAAAAACTGAATTAGGATATATAGTTTGGTACTGATACATCACTAAGTACTTCACTAAACACTTGGGAAAATACATTGGCCTACATCTAAATTATGAGTGCGACTGTTGTCCCCATGTGCCCTGCGATTGGCTGGCAACCAGTTCAGGGTGTACCCCACCTCCTGCATGATAGCTGGGATAAGCTTCAGCGCTGCCGTAACCCTCAATGGATGGACATCATTTGCTGCATGGACTATAAATTTAAAAATCCGTTCACAAATTTTAATGGTCTGCTCCCCACATACTGCCAGATTGTCGGACGTCAGATGCTAATCAGTCCTGGAACGCCAAGGAATACAAGATGCTGTGGCTGGGTTTGGCCAGTATTGCAACCAATGTACTTCATGCAATGGGATTCTATCCCAGCTAACTTGGGGGGGTACACCCTTCACCAACACATTTGGGCAATTTGTCTTCAACCTACCATGCATCTAATTCAGAGAAAAGCCCGGCAGACACCGGAGATAACCAGTGTGCTGCTCACGTTCACGGGGCTTGTCAAAACAAGGCCTCTCCCTTGTTTTCATGGGGAGCCTGATTAAGCTATGCCTACCTATAGGTGGTGTCACTTGTCCATAAGGTAGCCCTCTTGCCCATTGGCTGGCATCCCACTAGCTATGTGAAACTTCCCCTCATCAACTCCAATTGAAGAAACATTTTTTCAAGTGAGAAATGTGCTTGTTCTCGTCTCCCCCTCCACCCCATCCTCCTCATATCAGTTTCTACAATCCCTAACATTGTTAACAGTTTATCCATCCATTAGGTCCACTTCTCACTAGTGACGAGGTATGCCCTGGACTGATCACCAACCAAATGCAGAGCAGAGAAACAACCAATCACGCGTAAGGACAATCAGTAACACTTTGTCCAGTAACACTGTCTTAAGGGTGTGCCCCCCAAATGACTCCTGCACACACCTGCTTCCATAAGTGGCATGCCTTTTTTTAGTTGCTACCATGATTGATGTCATCAATGACTGACATGAACTGTTTTTCTTTATAATCAAGAACAAAATCGAATCAATATGGAATGTTAGACAAGATGACAAGTAGAAGACAGTTTATAAGTTTGAAGGACATGTCAACATCAAGCAAAGATTGTTTAGGACAAAGTCAGCCAAGGTTAAGTTAGTAACAACTGGTTGCGTTCCAAGAGCAAAAGGCTCTTTACAAGATTCAAGCCAAGAATTTATAGACACGACTCCAGAAAGATCAAATATACAGTACATACATTAAATTTGCATGTAACCTTTTGGCATTAGCCGGTATTGTGAAAAATAATTTATATATCTCAAACTGAAATGCAACCTGAGAGGTTGTGTCGTGCATTAATTGACAGTATTTTAGTAACAGTGACTACAAAATGGTAAGCACTTTCTCAACATGTCAAAGCCAACGCGGCTCTCCGACACAACGGCATTTCAAGCTACATACATTAGCCACACTGGGCCTCAGGATATCAGGGACCACCTCCTTCAGTCCACAATCTCACTGTACATTTTTAAAAGCCCACATTATAATCACTGAGAAGCAGAAGCATCATGTTTTCACGTGGATTCTTCTGCTTCTTTTCTAAATTTCATTCTCTGTCTCCTCACTTGGAGGTGCTGCTGCTCCCACAATTCCCTCCTGCTTTAGCACCACTATCACCTCTGGATCGTTGTCTTCGATCACCATTACTTCACTGACTGACTGCTCCTCGTCCTTGTCGTCAGTCTCCTCGTTCTCCTCAGTCTTCTGTGTGTCTTCAAAATTTTCCTCAAATGGCTCCTCTTCCTCGATCCACTGCGAGACATCAGACTGCACCTTTAGTTTAATTCCGCCTTCTTCCACTGTATGAGCTTCCTCCTCCCCCGCAGCTTCTTGAGTCTCAGCATCAGCATCGTCTCCATCTCCCTCGGACCTATTCGCCAAGCCGATGAGATCGTGCAGCTCGGGGGACATGTAGTAAGGCCTTCCAGGTGAGCCATCATTTCTCTCCAAGTCTTCACCTTTTCAGTGAGTACAGCGGAATTGGGTTTAAGGAAAATTAAGGGGAAAATAATGAAAATACATGCGAAAAAAAATGGTTAAAGGGGGTGAGAAAAAAACATAAGGAGAGTCAGAAACAGCATGAAACAAGAAACTAGTAGCTTTGTTGTTGGAATGAGACCATGGCAATAAAGAAGTACTCACAGAAGCAGAGGAAGAGCGTGTCCACACACATAGCATATACACTGAAGAAGCCATGGGCAATGAGGTAGGCTCCAATTGTCATCGTCTAATTGGAGGGGGGGAAAAAAATCTACATCAAGCATTTTGCACCACTGATACCATTATCAAAACCTATCAGTTAAAACAGTATTCAAACAAGCTGCATGAGCATTATGCAGTGCATTTTGGGTCTTGCAGGAGTAACGATTCGCATTATATTCTGACTTGAAAGGGTTTTCAATAAAGTAGTACGGTACATATTTCTTTGTTAGATACTACTAGCAAATAATGCATTATCATTTAGTTTTTATTATCAGTGGTGCTTAAATGACATTTAAGAATTCTTCAACACATACATGTTGTTTCTGTGGGGGAAACAAATGAAAAAAAAAGTCTTGTCAGCTTCCTTCGATTGTCCGTCCTTACACTCATAACTGAAAATTCTGTGAATGCTCTTTCTACAAAAGTCTCTCACCAGTATTGGTACCCAGTAGTAGTTCAAAGAAGGGGGACTGTACTCAACAGATTGCATTCTTCCAGTAAAAAAGAAGAAAGAGAAGACTCCTAAGCAGAAAAAAAGTAGAAGTGTACACATTACATTTACTGTAATTTTGTGAGAGATATCTTACCAATAATTCCAACAATGAGCAGTTTCCCAAGGAGCAACAGGAAGTCAGTCACTTTGTCCAAGACAGCCACCCTGTTTTCAAATAGGCACAATGCGTGAGAGTAAATTTCCTAATCCACGGTCTTAAAAGCATGGTTAAGAGCTTTTTCATTACTTTTTGAATATTTTTATAAAAATACTGTTGACAGAGGATTAATCTACTGGAAAAAGAGCATTTTAGAAGCCTCCATTGAGTGCAGAAGCTTGTAAAACATAATAAAGTATATAAACTATTGACATCCAACCTGACAATGTTCCTCAACAGAAGCATGAAGGCATCTTGAGCTGATGTGCAGAAATTTTTCCCATAGATGGCAATCTTCAGACAAAGTATCACAGTTTCAGTATAATGACGTCACTCGGGCTATCTGCACTTGCAGAAACTCACCATGATGTATGCATTTCTGTTCAGGAACTTGATGCATGTCTCCAGACACCAGAATAAACATTTCATGCAGTTCAGCAGGAATTTTGTGTACTTGTTTTGAGAACCTAGAGGATAATCACCAAGGAAGCATTAAGTTGCTATCACTAATTAAACTTGTCCATTGTGAAGAATGGATTGAGTGAGAATTCATTCCACAAAAAAATAAAAACAATTCAAACAATGGCCAACCTCAAAAAAGGAATAGTAGGGTATAAAATAAAATTTCCTTTTCTGCTAAGTAGTAGAATTGCGTTCAGTTTGGTACTTTATGTCAAGGCGCGAAAACATTTTGGGCGTTTTTTATTGGGGTGAAGTTTTTGCAGTCAGGAATCATGACTGCATATATGTCTACGAGTAAAGTCAAATATTCGAGTGTCACTAGTTGCTTTGATTACCTTGCATCTTGTGATCCAGGTACTCCAGAATTACCCTGATAATCTGGATAATTGACAAGATGAGTGAGCCAAATGCCACGGAACCCGTGTGATACCTGACAAGGATGAAGAGTTGTTGAAAAAAATACCTATAATTCTATAACTTGTAAGCCCATCAATTTCATGAATCAATTTTCCAACCTGATGGCACGTCGCAGGGAGGACAAGACAGGGTAGGCAGGCAAATCGTCGGGCTTTTTAAAGGCCCAGTAATATGAGGCAAAAGCACCAGCCAGGGTGACCTGTCCCAGAGCCGTCACAAAGTTGGTGCACCAGAAAAAGAGGAAGACGTTGTAAAACTGGAATACGATGAGGTATTTGTGGTACAGGGTCTCCCCGCCGTAGAAGGCAAAGATACACTCAGCATGAGGACACTCAGAAATCACACTGGAAGTGTTGAATGTCTGTAGAGGGACAACATGTGAACGTCATACAAGAAACATGAAGATGCTATGAGGCGCAGATTTAGTTTGTCACCTTGGGATCACAGGTTTTGAGAAGGTATTTTTGACACTCAGTGGGGGAGGACACTTTGTACACCTCCTTACTGGATGTGGCGAGATAACTGAATGGCAAAGATGTTAAGATGATGAAAACAGAGTGGACAAAGAATCGGGTCTTTGTATTTCTATTATTTCTCTGCATCATCCCTGATTATCAGCTCAAGGGAAAGGATACACTGCAGTGACCGCCCAGTAAGCTATTACCACTGACAGAAGGAAAAAAGTCAGCAGTGGGTAAAATAACGATGATGTCAGGTATCCAATAGCCCTGGAAAAAAAATAATAATAATGAATGCTCTGAAAAACAGGTGTGCGTAATATGGGGGGGAGGGAAGAGGTTGGCTGATTCCTACCTGCGTTTATCGATCGCTATTCCCAACTGGAATAAACGAAGGACACATTGAACCACTTTTATTTGTTCATTTATCTTATTTAAAATTTAAAAAATTACGTCTTTCACCCGTGCCGCTGTTACACATTATTCCAGCAAACTGAAAAAAAAGCCTATACTATGATCAATGGTTGTACATAATTCAAATGTGGTAAACTGGCGCAATTCTATTCTTCTCTAAAAGAAAATTATATAAAGTAAATTTTTTATTTTTTTTGTCAGTGTCGTCCCTGCGACATTGTCGATGGGCCCAATTTTAATTTTTATATTTTTAACTTATCAAGGTAAATTCCCTTCATGTGTGCCAGTGTCCATTAGCACAATTTGATAGGATTTTGGTTGCACTCCATTTTCAGCTTTTGTGCTAGTCAGAATCCTGATCACTTTTTGTTAAGTGAGGCCCCAAAACAGTCCAGCAATCAATTCAATGCCCTGAAAATGAAATGAAGTTAAATTCACAGCCAGGTTTTAGCGTATATTTAGGGTTTTACTTACATGATCAAACTAGTTTAATACTTTGACCTCGGCAAATTAAAAAGTCTTAAAAAAGTAAAATTTTGATGGACAAAATACTAACAGGTCGAATGCTAACATATACGAAGGCATCTTGAATAGAGAAAGCCCTAAGGCAGATTAATAATGACTTCTAATGTGCTCTGTGGTCAGGTACCGTTTTAACGATTAGCTCAAATGCTAACAAAACTGTTGGTATCCTGACACTTAACCCTAGTTTGTAAAGATTAGATGAGGATTAAGGATTTTTTTTTTTTTTACCATTTTATTGAAATCTAGCCCACATGTAATTTATTCAGAAATTTAAGACTGAAACCTTCAATCTTTGGTAGAAAAATGCACAGATGTTTCTTATTAGCTGAGATGGAAATGTTTAAACAGGAGGATGTTTGCTCGCGCCCTCAGAGCCTCTCATTTTGAAACTCATTTTCAAACTGAGAAAACATGATCACCCAAATTACTTAAAACTTCCCAGAAAACAAAAATGGCAAATTTCCACGATATAGTTTTCTATCATTATGAACTCTTATTCGCATGTTATTTTCAATGGTAAAACCATGGAACATTTTTAAATTTCTCAGGAACACATAAAATATCAATGAATTGAAAATGTTGCCATTTATGCAATTTGAAAATAAGTATTAAGTTGTGCAATACAATGTGAAATCGCAGTTTTGGTGGCCCTTTGCTAAATTCAGGTACCCTATTTCTGAGTACAAAAATTAGGAAAATCGAAGCAGTTTTTATAGCCTTAGTAACATGTTTACTTTGTCTTTGTTTTACAACCTTTTGAAAGTGCCATGCGACTAACTGGCAACCAATGTATTGTTTCGCAACCTTTTGAGGGTGCCCTGCGACTAACTGGCAACTAATTCAGGGTGAAGTCTGCTTTTCACCTGGAGTGATAGGTCACTTCAGAATACCTTTGAGCCTTTATTGGGTGCTAGCTGTCTGTTTTGGGTCAATTTCCCGTTACAACACACATGACCTGCAAGTGAGACCAAACATTTGGACACTGGGCAGCACATTTCGCTCCAGAAAACCTTGTCAGAAAGTAGATTTCATTGTAGGCTGCAAAATGAAAGAACCCTATGTTAGGTGTAGGAAATCTACCCTACAACAGAACAAAAGCCTCTTCAGTGTTTCACTGTAGGGACAGTGTTATTTTCTTTGTATGCTTAATTTTGCAAAAACCAGAGCTGCAATACTAAGGTCATCGAACAAGAGCTCCTCTCTGGCTGCGGCTAGACATTCAGTAGAGAAATGGTATAAAGACAATCGAGGACAAATGGCGAGTTTTGGTGGATTCCAACCCTCACTGGAAATGAATGCACCCTCTAGGACCTGGCCGAGGGTGTACAGCTTGTCCACAGAGCTCCTCTTGTATCTTCGACTTCGCGATGGACCCTCCTCTCCAACACCACTGAGTAGATGTTACGAGGGAAGGCAGAGGAGTGTGATCCCCCTGTAGTTGGAACACACCCTCTGCTCCCCATTCTTAAAAAGGGGTCTACCAACCCAGTCTGCCAAACAGAGGCACTGTCCCCAATGTCTACTCTATATTGCAGAGGCATGTCAACCAGGACAGCCCCACAACATCCAGAGTGTTCAGGAACTCGGGGCAAATCTCATCGACCTCCTGGGCTTTGCCACCAAGGAGATTTTCAACGACCTCAGTGACCTCAACCCCAGAGATCTGAGAGCCAACCTGAGACTCCTCACAGTAACCCTTGATCAGTGGAAAAGTGAAACACGTAAAATAGCGCCACTCAAATTGCGTGATCAAGAGTGGAGCTCGTTGAATGACCACTGACACAACCAGATGTTGATTGCTATGTTTTCTCTACAGCAGGACCATTATTATGTTATTCTGGTTATAAACATGCTTTAGTCAGGTTGGCGGTTAGACTTCAAACTATGACAAACACTATAGTGGAGGTATTCAAGTATTATTGTAGTGTTAAGTGGTATTGAAATAAATTGATTTCAGACACTGTCGTTTCTTCAACATCACCATCGCCCATTCTTACTATAAAGTATTACCTTGTGCACATTATTCTTCTTATTTCTTCATTGAAAACTACTAAGCATTGTGATCCTGTCTTAATATTGTGTATGTATTATGTGTATTTTGTGCATTATCTTTCTTTTTGCTGTAGTACAAGAATTAAACTAAGAGGCAGCCTGAAATTTATTGTAAATTTAACATTGAAGTTGACCTTGATGATGTCTGTTACAACACGAGATGTTCCTAAAACTTCCAATGCCTTATTTAGCAACATGAGTGGCGAACAAAATTAGGAAAAAGCTCTCAAGACTATAATGGTAATTACCATGAAACCAGAAAAAAATAATAACTCCCTAAAAGTAAAAACTGAGTATTAACATAGTATTGCTTAGTAGTTCCAAGACATGACTGGTCAACTTTGTGGAGTTGAATATAAAAATAGTGTCATAAAATTGCAGAAATGAGGCTAACCTGCTAGATTCTTTAATGAGGGCGACAGCAATTAGGATCCTCTTCCTGAGGAAGATGAGAAGCACGATGATGAGGAACTCCACACTGGCGAGGGTGATCGCTGCAAAAGTGGCAGGAATTAAAATAGACTCTTTTGTTCCAACCCCAATACCCATGAAGTTGGGACATTGTGTTGAAAAAAAAATAAAATTAAACATTAAATATCTTGTCTTTGTAGTGTATTTAATGAAATATAGGTTCAATATGATTTGCAAATCATTGTGTTCTATGTTCAAATTGATACTTTTAGTTCTTAGCAAATAATCATTAACTTTTAATTTAATGGCTCCGACAAGTTCCGAAAAAAAGATTGGAGATCATGGTCATGTTTACCGCTGTGTTGTATCACTTTTACACATTCAATAAACATTTGGGAACTGAAGACACTAAGTTTGGAAGCTTTGTAGGTGGAATTCTTTCACATTCTAGCTCGATGTACAGCTCCAGCTGTTCAACAGTCCAGAGTCTTGATTGTCTTGTTTTATGCTGCATAATGCACCATACATTTCCAATGGGAGACAACTCCGAACTGGACGCAGGCCAGTCTAGTACCCGCAATCTTTTACGACACAGCCACGCTGTTGCAACATGTACAGAATGTGGTTTTGCATTGTCTTGCTGAAGTCAGCAAGGGGATCCAATAAAAAGACATTGCTTGGATGGCAGCACGTTTCTCCAAAACCTCTATGTACCTTTCAGCCTTTGTGCTGCCTTTGCCATAGGCACTAACACAGCCCAATACCATCACAGGTTCTGGCTTTTGAACTTTAACGTCAATAACAGCTTGCATGGTTCATTTCCCCATTGTCCGGAGGACTCTTTTGATTATTTTCTCACTTACTCTTTGAATGACTGAGAAATTCAGGGAAGCTGCTTTTATACCCAGTCATGGCACCCAGACAGGTGTTGGATGAGCATTCCTCAACTTTCTCACTCTTTTTATGCCACCTGTCCCAGCATTTTTTGAATGTCTTGCAGCCATAAAAGTCCATTATTATTATAAGTTTATCAGTTTGAACATTAAATATCCTGTCATTGTAGTGTATTCAATTATAGGTTAATATAGGTTTAACTTGATTTGCAAATCAATGTATTATATTTTTATTTATGTTCAACACAATACCCCAACTTCATTGGAATTGAGGCTGTAGGTGAGTGTGTGTGCGGAGCATTTTTGAGCGTACTAAATCCCAGCCAGGTTTGTCTGATCTCAAGGTAGATCGAGATGTCGGTCTGCAGGCCCAGCTCGCTAATCTTCACATCAGAAGCAGGGTCTCCCATCAGATTTTTGTACTCAAGGTAACAATGTAAAGTGCCTAAGAACACACCCAATATTTAGTCCCTTTCAGTGTTTTCTGTGCTACTTAAAAATGTAACCATGATAACTGAGGTGCATATGCTGTTTGAAGCCACATTCTCTACAGGGGAGGTGTAAGGAGATTTTTACCGTATGCTACGACAACAAGGACAAGGATAATCATGACCCACACCATGATGCCTGCCAAGAAGCGCAGCATGACTATGAATAGCCAGCTGATGAGCATGGCTACCAGCAGACCTCTAAAGGTGGAAGAGCAAAATGAACAAATATGAGGGTCAAGGTAAACCACGTGAGCAATGAAAAATGCAGTCCAATGGAATTTCTCTTGTTTATAATTAATGTTCTTACATCATTATATAATGCCACGACTGAGTGTAGTCCTCAAAGATTTTCATAGCCAAATGGCGAGCTTCAAGAACGATGTTGGAACCCCTGTGAAAAAAGCAAATTTTAATGGAATTACATTTTAAAACTGGTTGCAAAATATATATATAGTAGATTTAGTACAAAATTCCTTAGTTTCTTGCAAACTGACCACTTTGGAAAGAGGCACATTGCTAGGCGAGGCATTGACTACACTTTTACACTACACAGTTCAGCTATTGGCATCAGCATATGATAGGGGTTGCAGCAATTTATCGATTATTCGGCATGTCGACTTCACTACCCTGCATCCACCATGAGAGTGTGACATAGGCGTGTGGTTTTGTAATTTGGATTAACAACCCCGTTTTGTGTACTCTCAGCAAGAGAGCTATGGTGGCTCAATTTGTATGAATAGTTTACAAAAAACAAGACTGGATTCGAGGTCACTTGCTAAATGTGCAAGCCAATCCTGAAATATAAAGCCACAGTCTTAATGCACCCTTCTCTGAAAAGGCTAATGCTAACAGTAGCTGACGAGGTGTAACCACCACCAAACGCTCTCCAGTGTTTAACAGTAAAGAGCCAACATACTGTAATGTCTGCTTACACAATGACACTGAGGAAACACATGGTCATTATCAAAATGAGAAACTATCAAATTGCCATCTGGTCTCTATTTTCTTTATAAAACAGTATGCCCCGAAGCACTTTTTCTTCGTCTTTTTTTTAAACATACTTTAATTTCACCAAAATCATTTACGAAATTCTCATCACAGTGTCCAGACACAGGACCATGCTGAACAGACGCTTTACCGCTCCCCAATATCTGCAATAATTGGAATCAGCCGTGAGTGATTTCTGTAGCAAAATATGGATGTTCTAGATTGTAGAACATTTGACAGCCTAGTTTTATACTATTCTTAGTCTACTGTAGTTTGTTACATGACTTTCTGTCATAGTTGTACAAATTCCAAACAGACGCTTTACCACTCCCCAATATCTGCAATAATTGGAATCAGCCGTGAGTGATTTCTGTAGCAAAATATGGATGTTCTAGATTGTAGAACATTTGACAGCCTAGTTTTATACTATTCTTAGTCTACTGTAGTTTATTACATGACTTTCTGTCATAGTTGTACAAATTCCAATTCTACCTGGGACAAACATGAATGTGATTGGATGAATGTGTCAGGGGTTAGGTGAAGGACTTTTGCCATTTGGAGCAGACACATGGAGATTGCGAAAGCCTTTACACAGCATTATTTTTTTATTTTTTACATTGACATGCTCAGCGACTTGAGAAAGTGTCATCTGCATCAACCATTAAGTGACGTCAACTCGATTATTACCAAATTTGCATCGACAACAAAAAAATCTCAAGTCGTTCAAATGCTAGCAAGTGCTAATTTAAAAACCTTGATTGGGACTCACTGGGTTGCATCAAGTACAGCTTTGGCTTTCACAGTATCTCCCTTGCCAGTGTCAATAAGGGTCTTATTGCCCACCATTACGACGCCACCCTTTTGTGTTGACAGATATGGAAGACAGCGGCGCGTGACTGCAAAAGGGCCGGATAGCACAAATTGTTATTTTGATAAATTGTTACGTGACAACTTGTTTTAGCATTCCTAAAATGAGACATGCCCTCTCACTTACAGGCTCTGCTGGGCATAAGCATGGAGGGGCACACGCCCCTCTTCCAGATCTCGGATGTGGATTCAGTCTGAATGGAAAAAAAAAATTGAATTTGAAATGGGTGAATTTTGAAAATGTATTTACAGAATTAGTTTTTTCAAAAATTTCAAAACCGTGTGGAAATACTGAGAAAAGCATGACATAGAAGCTACTACTAGGTATCATGCAAATGTACATACAGTTGAAGCCAGATGTTTCCGTACACTGCCCAAAAACATACATTTCATTGTGAAATCAGACTAAACCTCAGGTCAGTCAAATTATTTTGTTTAATGTCACAATCATGAAAAAGAAAATTTCTTGAGAATTTTATATTATTCTTGTGGAGGTCATACATTTACATATATTTCCTTTGTATTGAGAGTATTGATTAGCATTTCCTTTGAACAGCATGACTTGGGTCCAGCGTTTTGGGTAACCTTCCACAAGCTTCTGACAGTACTTTCCTGGAATCCTGGCCCATTCTTCCTGACAGAACTGCTGTAACATTCAGGTTGTTTGGTCACCTTGCTCAGACACGCCTTTTCAGATCTGCACACAAATTTTCGATGGAATTCAGAGCCGGGCTTTATGATGGTCACTCCAAGACATTGACTTTGTTATCCTCAAGCCACTTTTTAACCATTTTGGCAATAGTCCATTTGTGAGACACATTTTGCAGCCAAGCTTTAGCTTCCTGGCTGATGTCTTGAGATGTTGTCCTAATATCTTCATTTAATGTTCTTTCATCGTTATGCAATCTATTTTATGAAGAGCTCCAGTTCCTGCTGCAGCTAAACAGCGTCACAACATGATGCTGCCACATCTATCCTTCACAGTTGGGATGGTGTTCTCAGGTCTACTATACAAGCTTTGCACTTTTTTTCTCCAAATGTAACATTTGCCATTATGGCCAACAGCGCCTCTTTAGTTTCATCAGACCACGGACATGTCTCCAAAAGTTTTTCTTTTTTTTCATTAGGAGTAATGGCTTCATTCTCTGTGAGTGGCCTTTCAGCCCATGTCGGTGCAGGACTCGTTTCACAGTGAATAATGACACCTTCTCAACAGGTTCATTCAGCATCCTCACAGGGTCTTTAACTTTTGTTCTGGGGTTGATTCGCACATTTCGGACCAAAGCACGTTCATCTCTGGGACACAGAGCCCATATCCCTCCTGAGCGGTGTAATGGCTGGACATTCCCATGTTTATACTTGCGTATAATTGAACAGATGAAAGTGGCACCTTCAAGCATCTGGAAATTGTACCCAAGGATGAGCCAGACTTGTGGAGCTCCATGATTCTTTCTCTGATTCTCTGTCTGATTTATTTTGATTTTCCCATGATTTCAAAAAAGGAAGCAGAGTGTTTGAGGTGTGGCCTTAAATACATCCCCAGGTGTTCCGTCAGTAAACCTATCAGGAACTTCCAAAGCCATGCCCCTCATCATCTGGGCTTCCCCATTCTTTAAAGACATAATACTTTTTGAGTATGCAAACGTTTGACCTCTAAGAAAATGTAAAATTCTTTTAAGCAATTCTCATTGTGGCATTTAACAAAATTAATAATTTTGGTGATCTGACTAACAGGAGAGGTTTAGTCTGACGTGACTTCAGACAGGAAGACAAAAAGATTTAACTTGTGTTTTTGCACAGTGTATGTTAACATCAGCTGCAACTGTAAAAGCTCGATGATTTAGTGGTGACTACACGCTAAGACATGATACTTCTAATCTCATTTACGTGATCACAAATTCTTCGATTTGTTGACAACAAAAAACTGATAAAATTGTGCTGATCATCCCAAACAAATCACACTTTGTTCTTTCACCAAGAATGAACCAAGTAAGAATTTCTTTGGAAATTGTAACACAATGGAAATGTAATACACAAGGAATATGTTGCACTACACAATTTTCAAGTGAATGTTGTACCAGAGACAATTTTTCCTTGCAATACTTTTGGTAATAGATACGGTCTTCTCTACTCGTCTTGACTTTGTCCAGGGTGAGATGTTTGTGGGGACATTTTCTAACACATATCTGGAACAGGAGACATAATGGTTAGAAAGCCATTCTAAATATCCAAAAACAAGTCTCTCATAGCTGACCTGTGTGGTGGGACACTGGAGCTCAACTAGCACTAACGGACTGGCACACTTCAGGATATTGAAATAAAACAGAAAAGGCTTCCTCCTATATGAAAAGAGAGGACATCAACATACATCCAT